>NW_016690326.1:2139563-2334440 GCF_001604755.1 Lepidothrix coronata
CGAGAAGGGGAAGAGAGTGAAATTTTTACTCCAGTTCCCCTGTTGTTTTCATCCCTGACTATGGCAGCACACTGGCCACATTTTAGGTGCTACAGAGTCTGTGAAACAAGGAAGTTGGCAGTCGTTGAAGAAATGGGTGGAATGCTGTTTCCACCAATGGAGTGTAAGAGAAGGAGGTGGAGGGGGAGCTGCCTACCTCCTTCCCAAACTGCAGCTCCACGCAGGATCTGCTCTGCAGTTGAACCCTCGTTTAAAGATAACACGGCGTGTTCCTGAGCTAATTGGACATCTGAGTCACGCGAATCTTTGGAGTCACCATGGCAATAACAAACACCTCAGCTGGGAAAAAATCAGCTGTTCAAGATAGACCACCAGTGCCCCTTAAATAGATGCTTATTTAACATTTGGGACTTGGAAATCTCCATGAATAGCAATTCCAGTGAATGAAATGCCAAGTAATACCGTCTCCTTGTGTGGCTGGCTTTGACATTTCCAAGTGTAGCCTCTCTCCTGGGCCATCATTTTGCACCCACACTTGTCTGACAACTTGCTGAAGAAATGCATCCAAACAGACAATGAAATGCCTGGATGATTTATGCAGGAGGGAAGTAAACAAAATATCACAGAGAATAAAACCTTTTCAAATGCAACTAAAAAAAGCAATATCAGAGAGTTCCAAGCGCTGGAAAATTGCTTTTCTCACTGCTGCTTGGCTCATTTCAATTCACTCTTTTGGGATTAGATTTTTCTTAATGAGGTTTGACCGGACTTTGGTTTAAACATCTGAAAGTTCTCCAATAATTGTTGCAAAGCATTTAGTGCTCTTCATGTTTGGAGAGTCAGCTCATCACCATGGCACAGAGTGACTGATTTACTCAGAAATCTGCTGAGAGTAAACATGTTCAGTAAATTGGTAGGACAGAGGCTGTAAAAGTGTAAAGTTCTCTGTCCTGTTCCATCACTTGGTTTTCAAAAATGATGATCACCTTTGTGCCTACTGGAGCTAGAAATTGTTTTGCCTAGAAAATTCTCCATATTTTTCTACTTCAACTCATACTCTGGTCTCCCCTCAAAGAAATCATCTGTTCTCAGTGTTAAGCTTTGTAAGTTCTCTCCTTTTGCCTTTTTCCTTCATCCCCATGTTGCCTCTTCTTAATAACAAAATACAAGAATGAAATGCAAAGGGTGCTTTGCCCTGTTTTACCCAGACAGGATGTTGAGAAACTCTGCACAACATCTGTGCTGTGCTGTTCAAACAAGTGACACGTTCTTTAGACTCAGCTGAGCATGGGAGGAATATTGAAGATGATGTGCAAACTGTAAACAGGTCACCTTCTTCAAGATAAAGTGGATTACTTCAATGCAAGACATAAATGCAATTTCAGTCTCCCTATTGTGGTCCAATTTATGTCTGTTTAGGAAAACAAGATTATTTTTAGCAATTCTGACTTTCCTACTTGTGGTTGTATTTGTTCTAAATTACTTTTTTTTTTGTCTTCCAAGGAGTTTATAATTTACAGATTGGGATTTTTCTGTGTGACACAGAATGATATCCTAGCTTGAACAGATCTCCTGTTTCAAATGAAAAGATTAAAATAAGGAGAGCTGTCTCCCACTTGTGAAATGTAGTTCCTGATGAATGTACTGATTTCTCCATTGTGTGAGAAACTGGCAATACATTATGTGAAACTGTTTGAAATATGTTTCAAAGCCCCTTTTTTTTTTCCCAGAAAATTCCACCTCTATAGAGCAGTTTCATCCAGCCCAACACTGGGCCAAGGCAAGTGAAGTAATTTAAAAGGTGGGCATCTCCAAAACACTATTCTGGTGAAAATGTAATTACTTTGTTTTGAAAGTGCCTAATGATCCAAAAAATGGGTTGATAGCTTTCAAAGCTTTCAGATCTGTAGATGCTGACAGAGCAAATTTAAGAGTGGAAGAAACTTTGTTTTTAGCGTCTCCTTTTTCAGGCCTTTTCCTGGAAACTATTATTCATTAAACAAGCCCAGGGTAACGAGTAGTGCTCTAGAGAGCTTTTCATCTAGATAGGCAAGACACATGGCACAGAAAAGCAGAGGACACAGACATTTGGACAAGATGCATTTTGCAGTTAACAAACAGCTGAAAGCTTGTGGGAGTGCTGTGAACTGAGGAAAGCTCCTGTTTGTCCTTACTCCCCTCCACCCTCCCCCCCTGCTTTGTCTGTGCAGGGGGCACCAGGGCAGGAGCAGTGTTGGTCCTCTCAGTCTTCTCCATGGAGAAGTCAGCAGATTTTCAGCCACAGGAGCAATACAGCCTCATGATGTCTCCTGACCCCGGGCTGGAAAGGAACCATCTGTTTGTTATACCACACACTGAGCCTGTGCTGTTGGCAATCTTCTGGGCTCCGATGAAGCCAGCTAAGCTTTGCTCTGGGGATTGCACACAGTGGGGCACAAGGCTGATTCTCATATTGGAAGCTGGTGAAAACAGGTCCAGAGAAGATATGCAAAACAAATATGTATTAAAAATAGGCCTAGTACTGCATAGAAATTAAAGAGAGAAGCTTGAGGGGCAGCACAGGGGAAAACCCCCAATATTATATGATATTCCCAGTGCATGGAGGCTCTGAGGAGAAGCACGTTGAGAGGATGCTTCGTGAGAGCACGTACTGTGTGCTGAAGAGTTGGGGGGAGGAAGGGAGAGGCAGCTCTAGAACATGGTGGGCGTAAAAGCTGATCCCAGCAGAGCAAGGACAGGCAGATTCATCTCAAGAGGTGGTCACGGCAGCACTGAAAAACCTTAATTTCACACGATGTGGCTTATTTCTGTGTGCATATGTAAATAACAACATTGCAATTGCAATCAAGAAAACCACTTTCTCTCTTAAGATGAAAGAAATTGCAGATGTGGGGGTGGAAGTGTCATCTGCACGGAGTGTTGAGGCTTCAGATTCAGTGACAGGTGATTCCTTACTCCCTACAAGCAATACAAGCACTTAGCCTGTTTGCATTAGGCTCTGGGATTTTGTTCCTTGACAGATTACTCCAGGCAATCATGGCATATCCTGGCATATTAACAGCTGACCACTGAGGTGCTCTGCAGGAGAGAAACATGGACCAGGGGTATTTCAGTTAACTAAAACTGGCGTTAAATTAATGCCAAAAAGAAAATGCTGAAAAGAAACCCTCTGTGCTGACAAATTCTCATTTAACAGAATCACTCTTCAAAAGGGTGCTAATGCTAAAAGCTTTCAGAGTAAAATTATAGGAAGAAGAGATCTCAAAACAAAAGACTGACTTGAACATATAGCACACCTCTCAAGTAGGTACAGGGAGACTTGGGGTCTTTTGTTCATGCTCCTAGTTGGTAGCTGCAAAAGACTTGTGGTTGAGATGTCACACACACTCATTAACCCAGTGCTATGCACAGGCAATTACATTCTGACTCAGAAAAGCTTAAAAAGCCTTCCCAGCAGGGCGTATTAGGAGAGCAGCACTGATTGTGCCCAAGTTAAGTTAGGAAAACAAGCCTCTATACATCCTTACATGCACACACAGATATGTATGTATTTGAAATGAAACTCAAATACAGATATTACATAGAGACATCAAATGCAGTTTATTATTTCCACATGTATTTTAAAAAATACAAAAGCAAATATTTGAATATGTTTTCTGAAATTTCATTGCCATGAAGTAGTGGCAGTGGATCAAGCTCTGGAAGGCAGTAGGAGTCTGGTGATCCAGGAAGTCGCGTTGCCCCCACGTCACCCTCCCTACCAGCATGTCTGGGGACACAACTTCACTAGCAGTGGGGTACAGCTGCAGCACTAGAGATGGTTTGCACCTGGACAAATCCAAATGCTGATGGAGGAGCTGGGTGTGACTGCATCTGCCCATAGAAACATGCCAATAGATGGCAGGCACAAGCTATCGGCAGGGACTGATGCCAGCTCTCACAAATGGCACTATACGTAAGTACCCCAAAACATGCACTGGAGGGAAGATCAGTGTAAATCTTTGCAATAAGAATGTTTTGATTTACACTTCACTGCAAGAAAAAGTGTACAGAGTGAAGTTTGAAGGTGGCAGAGCCCTTGAGAGAGTTTAGGATTGAAAAAAACAGAAGCAGAGCATCAGGTGCAGGAGCGGAGAGGAATGAGAGGGCTCTCATGACAGGGCTAGAGGGGAAACAGTAGCTAGCATGGTCATGTCTGATGTGAAGAATGACAGAGAAGTCCAGGTTGCAAAGGGGCTTCAAGCAGATTAGTGACCAGTGTTTGTAAATCTGACTAGACAAGACTTGAAATACGATGGCAAATTGATTTATCAGTTGTAGCGTGTTTAAGGAAGTTGATCTAAAAATCAAAGGTCTGCCAAGAAACCCTCAGACACTGCTGTGTGCAATTCATGCAGGTATGTGTACTTCTCAGTTCTAGTAAGAACTTCATACCTTGACATCTTTATGGTCCTCTCTAGTAAAAAAGGTTTCATTTTAATGCTGACAGTCTTCAAGTAACTGCACTGAAGTTGATTTGCCTAATTCAGGTGATCATACAGTTGTAATGGTTTAATTTCAAATTTTGAAGGGTATTACAACTGAGCAAGGCAGGTCTGGAGAGCAATCTGGTTTTTTTTGTCTTCCACTGCACTTCAGAAATTTATAACATAGTTCATGCAGGTCAATCTCTACTGAGCATTAAAGTTATTTTTAAGGGAAAAAAACTCCACTATGAATGAGTCAGCAGGACTACACTCTCTGCACTAGTATTAGAAGGAATTTTTATTTTGGGGAAATGCTTAAATTTTTTCCTTCTCCTTTGGTGACCCAAACTTGCAGGGCTGGGCTACGATTTTTTGGATTGCTATTGGTAATAAAGGTTAGATTATTCTCCTGGCTTCTGAGGGAAACCTTATTACAGGGCAGCTGTCACTGAGAGACAGTTTGCATTCAATTTGTTAGATTATGCAATTGTCCTGGTTCTGACATAACTGCAGCATCATCTCTGCAATTGTAAACACAGAACTGCAGGAAACTCTGGGGAGACAAAAGAACAGAAATCCCTTTTTCAGGGGGAAAAATGAAATCTGGTTTATACCTCATGACATCAGATTGTATTGCGTTTAAGAGTTTCTCTTTCTGTTTCTTCATTGCTGGCATTTATTGATGATCATCAAAGCCAGAATCTCTCATTGAGGTGCTGAACAGATGCAGAGAGGGAAAGCTCTACAGGTGAAATGGAGGTCTGTGTGTGTTAGTAACCCCACAGCAAAACCCAGGAGTCTCAGCCATAAATGGATGCACTAATCAGTGACACGTTTTCACCCTCCTATTAATGTGTTTCCTTTATTTAGGTCCTTAACATTATTACCATAAAAAGGTTCATCAGGTCTGGTCAAAGAGCAAGTGGCTGGGAGGGAGTTCTGCTATTCCAACACCTCTCCAATGTTCCTCCCTGCTGTGTAAGAAAGCTGCTGACTGTGATTAGCTACTGAGGACACTAGGAAGCCTGGGGATCATCCCAAAAAGTCACCATAACTGGTATCCTAACTGATATCCCTAGCTGGACGTATTCTCCCTAGACCAGCAAGAACTCAGAGGAGAGGTAATGGTTCCTTTTTAAAAAGCTGACTGCACAAGAGAAATTGGTTGCAGATACAAACCCCAAGTTTGCTTGTGCTCATAATTTTCTGTATGACACATTTCAACCTTCATGCACAGTTATGTGATAGCAGGGCAGCCCTATCCTTATTTGTCACACACTGTATAATATCTTGTTCCACAGAGATCTGCCCATTCTGTCTGATTTATAGGAAGTCCAGATTGCTCCATTTCCTGAACTCAAGTATTTACAAATACACCATAAAGCTGTAAGGCTTCTGAGATGTGCCTACAACAAAGGTGAAGACCCAGATGAAAACCAAAGAGAAATATGAGAGATACCCCATGAGCAAATTTTGGATAAATAGCCATTAATGTACATGATGGGTCCTCTGGCTGCCCAGACTCTGTATATCAGGAACAGCTCCACTGACAATACTGCAACAACTGCTGCAAGAAGAGCTGAACTGGGAGAAAAATGAGGTGTTTATGAATTTCTATTCCTGGTAATTTTTACTGTGAAACATGATTGAAACAAGGAAGAATCACTTCTACTCTCTCTTCTTCCTGAAAACAGTGTTTCTTCCTGAAAACATGTATCAGGGGTATGATAAAATCACTCAGTCAAAACAGCTGATGTCCATTTGAAAAGGGAATAGTATTTGCTGTGTTTTATAACATCCCAGCTGAGACAACGAAGAAGATAGCAAGCTTCAGAAATATATCCTGTATTACATAAAAGAACCAAGAGATTAAAGGCTGACTGTGATCTTGTTTGCTCAAGATTTAAACTGATGTCTCTCATAGATATCAGTGACCTTAACCTGCATTTACAATGGCAGAGAGGAATATTCAGTCATAAAATCTGAAGTTGGATGTGTTAAAGAGAAAAACTAAAAGCCCTTCCATATTCTGCAACATGACAGTGTTTCCATTTGATCTTGACAAGTTATTTATTCAGTTGGAGCTTCAATTTTCCAGTAGTAAGCTGGAAATAAACTTTTGTGAGTGTTACAGTGCTACTGAGAAACTCAGTACTTGTGAAAGGATTTGAGGGTTCAAATTATAGACATTAGAGACAGAATTTTTAATTGACATTCTCTACATGCAGCATCAAGACATCAAAGTTTTCCTTCCTGTGTGCTAGTTAGAGAGAAATATTTGAACATCTTTTCCCACTTAAGCACATTTATAGCTCCCTGAAGGGCCCCACTATCTCCAGTGACCAACTGAAATTATATGGAGTTGCTCATTGGCATTTCCAGTCTTAACTAGTGCAAATCAATTGTTGAATTTAGCCACAACATTGTTCACTAAATAGACCTTCTGATCCAATTTCAAGGTCAATGCACATCAAGCTTAATTAAAATGGTGTGGTGTGTTACCCATTGTTATTGAACCATCTGAAATATTCAAGAGGGCTCTGAGGACTCTGGCATGCACTGGAGTGATAGAAAAAAATGGAAAGAAGACTAAGATAACCTAGAGAGCTCTTATTACTTGTTCCATTTCTGTTATTCATGAGTTGTTAAGAATAATTTACCAAGAGACTTTCTTGATTAGGTTAAACTGGATAAAATCAGCACAGATATTGAAGGAAGGCTCCACTTTTCTCCAGCCCCTGTTATGACTTCCAGCAGCTTCCTGCAAGTGTGAGACTGTGCTGGACCTTACGGGCCTAAGCTAAAGCAAAATGAGAAACAACATAAATCCTACACTTTGGCTTCATGTTAAGTACATAATTGCTTTTTTCTTCAAAATATCAAGATTAATTTTCATCTCTGCCTATTTTTAAGCCATGAAAATTCCTTGAATTTAGTAAAAGCTACTTATTTTCATTGGTAGAGGAAAGATCAGCATCTACAGCCTCTGTGTGATTTAATTACAGAACTGTGGGTTTTTTTTAGTTATTCTATAAAATGACCTACTGAAGTACATAAAAATGAAAGTACCAAGAAGGTGAAAGACACAGGGGGAGTCAATTCTCTTCTCCCACCTCCCTAGTTACACCCACTGAATGCAATACTAATATGGGTCTCAATCCTTTCCCCTTGCTCCCACTGACTCCAGTGAGATCTGGGTTTGGCCTATTATCTGACTCACTTGTATTGGATGGAATATGACATCATTTAAGTAATTGTTTGGCCCAGTGAACCTCACTTTTCCCATCCACTGGCTTTGAACACAAGGGCAGAATTGAACCCACTGTGTTAATTTTCCCTATATCAGTACATCAAAAAACATTCAGAGGGCAACTTTATTCCTTTTCTTAATTAATGAGAATACGAGCAACTCTTCTGTTCTGAAATATTCATAGGAAATTTCCTTATAAATATTCATAAGTGTTATCAAATAAATTTTATCCTTACGTACAACAGTGACACTTAAGAAAATGAGAATACACACACACACACACACACAGAGCTGCACTGTATTACAAACCACTGCTACTATGACATGCTGCAAATCTAATTTATTTCAGAAGTCTTGAACAGTAAGATGTCTCCTTTATACACATCAACGTCTGTTTGTGGCAAAACAGCATTTCCATGTTTTAATAACGTAACTACTCCCAGCATAAGCCCTTGAACTGTATTTGTTTCCTCAGTGTTTATGCAGAGATATATTCATTCTTAGCAGCAGACAAAATGCTTGCAATGACATTCTTAGTGCTAGAAATCAGAGCATTTATATCTGTTGTAGATTCAAAATTATCTCCATTTTCTGTGGCATCTTAGCACTAGAACAGACTTTCACTGGAAAAAAAAGAAGTTTTATTTTAAATGATAACTGCATGAGATGCTCACTGAAACTATGAAGACTTGAGGTTATTTTCCTTGCTCTCTTACCTGAAATAGAGCTAACTAGATGATGGCAGTTCATTCTGAGGCTCTCACACAGCTGATTTCTAGGCTGGCTGTTCACCAACCCCAGCTCCAGTTCACTGCCCTGAATTCAGGGGGTTCGTTCGGGTCTTCAGTTTGGCCAGCAGCTTCCCTGGCTCTCCTGGGTCAGACTCAGGCATTCCCCTCTTTCTACCTTTGCATGTCTTCAAACAGTTCCTAGTATTTCCTCTCCTATGAGGAAGGGCTGAGAGAATTGGGATTGTTCAGCCTGGAGAAGAGAAGCTTCAGGGTGACCTAACTGTGACCTTGAAGCACCTAAAGGAGCCCACAAGGAAGATGGAGAAAGACTATTTACAAAGGCTTAGAGTGACAGGACAAGGGGGAAGGGCTTCAAACTGGCAGAGAGTAGGTTTAGATCAGATATTAGGAAAAAAATTCTTCCCTGTGAGGGTGGTGAGGCCCTAGCACAGGTTGCCCAGAGAAGCTGTGGGTGCCCCATCCCTGGAAGTGTGCAAGGCCAAACTGGATCAAACTGGATAGGGAGCAACCTGGTCTAGTGGAGGTGTCCCTGCCCATGGTAGGGGATTGGAAATGAATGATCTTTAAGGTCCCTTCCAACCCAAACCATTCCATGATTCTATGACTGACAAGCTCTTTGTGCCCCAGCTTCTCTGTCTTGGAAATGGATCTATAACCTTTTGTATCTCATCAGATGAGTCATCTGAGATTTCAAAGGATATACAAGACTGCCATGAAGATGTATATTATAAGCCCTACACTGTAATTCCTGTTCTGAAGGCCAGCAGCCCTGTGTAAGTCTTTGTGAGCTAAACGAAACAAGGCAGATATCAAACAGAGAAACCTCACTTTACAGAGAGCTGTTGAGTCAATAAACCCCTTCCCCTCACCCCCCTGCTTTCCATGTACTTAGCCAACACCAGCTGTGGCCCAATTAAACTCAACTGCTTACAGAAATGGATCTGTTGCAGACAAGTACACAATGGATTATGATTGTAATCACTTAAGAGGTCACAGCAGCTCAGTGCTTGTGTTTTCTGATTTCTGTATGAGACACAGGACAGAACTTCTGACCCACTTTGTGTAGCTACAGACCCTCCAGTCCCTTGTTGTTTGTCAGGATGGTAAAATACAACTTAGTTGTGGTGTCAGCGAGCATATACTGACTCTTAAATCTCTTCTAAGGCACATACAGCCATCAGGTGAAGGAAGTATGGGAGCGACTGACAACGAGATTCTACTTGCAGTATCAATATGGTCATAACTCCAGGCACTAAATCGAGTGAGCTAAGCCATGAAATGATGGAAATACCTTAGCCCTGATGTTGATGGGAAAAGAACCTGCAAACCCAAGGGTTTTGCAAGGCAAAACTCTCATGCTGGTTTTCCTTGTGCAATTTAAATCAGTGTCTCCCATGGCAAGGTTAGACGTGTGTCTCAGTTGTTCTGCTTGACCAGCACCCTGCAGTGAGTATCTTCCTCCATGGGGACACTGCTTGCTCTCCAAAATGACCTCAAGGAATAAATTCTCCTGGAGTGCAAGGTGTTATACAATGGCATTTAATATCTTGCTCTTTGAGACACGCAATTGTTTTCTGTCATGACTGGATCAATCCTGTCAGCTAAGAAAGATCTTACAGACATTCTGTGCAGCCCTTTTTCTTCTTTTGGGTTCTTTTCTGAAGATCTTTCTTTATTGGGCCTCCCTCGAGGCATTAGCCTATAATCTATAGTGCCATCTGCTTTGCTGGGCTATAAGCCAGGTCACTTTATTAACTCAGCATGGAGTAACTCATGGCATTGTTTTCACTGAGTGACAGAACTGTATCGGGGAAGCAGAGACAAAGATGCTTTTGTGACGGAGCAGAATAAAGCATGCATTTCAGTTCTCGTGAATCTCAGCAACAAAAGGGTTAAAAATGGGGTTCCCCTTCTCCTGGAGTTATTTTTGGATTCAAATAATACTATGATCTTCAAAATTACTGCTGTACGAGCAGCACAGTGGCAGGGGCAGCCTTTGAAAGTGAAAAGACCAGCGACACTTTTAGGACGTGGGGCTGAGGTGAGGATGAGAATGTGAAAAGCACCAGCACAAAAGAACAGGAGATATTTATTAAGTGCAAGAACCAGATAAAATCTCCCTTTTATTAGAAACTTATTTCAATCTTTATCTGTGCCTGGCCCTTTTAGCTAAAACTTACTTGTGGCTGCTGCTACTTCATCTGGAAAAGAAAATATGAAACAACTGATAGAGAGGGACAGTTTATATTAGGCAGATATGCTTGCAGTTGGCTTGCTCAGCTGTCTGAAAAGCTGAAAGAAAATAGCTTCATGATGTAACAATCCCAGTTCTTGCTTTACATACACATAAAAAGAAAAAAGAAAAATATTGTCCTCTAGTTGGAGCAGAAGCTAACACCTTCACTATAAAAAAACACTTGAAAGAGTTGAAAATTGCTTGAGAAGTCTTGTCAAGGTTTAATTAAATTTTCTGGTTTTTTCCACCCTCTGGTCTATATTTTCCTCATTTTCACATTGGACAAAGGGTTATTTTTTTATTCTTTGTATTAAATTAATCTCAATCAATATTTACTAGGGCTCTGAGCATAGAGAGGTTGGAATATATAATTGTACTTGTTAGTGGTGTGAAGATTGAGTATTACACAGAAAGAGAGCAATGTTAGAAGAAATAATGCATCATAAAAGATACTTCATCAAATGAAAAGAACGACAACAATAATAATAGCAAACAGAATGCCTGCAGGCTGTCACATTTATTATATCTCAGAACAAAGCTAGAAAAGCACATAAGTTAATTTTGCCAAATATTATTTATTTTAATCTGTATCATTGGTTTAATAAACACTAAATTACCTGAAATCGGTTTAAGGAAAGTCCAGGTAACATCTCACAGAATGTGCAGAATTATAACGAGCATCTTCTGAGTAACTGATACCCAAAGACTGAAGTCACTAAAGATTAAATGAACAGAAGAAAACAGATGAGATCTCCTTGAGAATCTTGGATGCATAACCTAATAAGTTGCCCAGAGAAGCTGTGGCTGCCCCGTCCCTGGAAGTGTCCAAGGCCAGGTTGGATGGGGCTTGGAGCAACCTGGTCTTGTGGAAAGTGTCCGTGTCCATGGCAGGGGGTTGGAATGAGATAATCCTTAAGGTGCTTTCCAACCCAAACCATTCTGTCATTCTATGATTCTATGAAAAGGAGAAAAGACAAAAAGAACTTTTCTTCTGACGTAATGGAATACACTATAATGTAATAATTATTAATAATTATTTTCCTAAATATATCTTTTCTATTTATACAGAAAACATATAATATATATTTTTCTATTTATATGATTTTTCTATTATTAATAATTATTTTTCCAAGTATATGTTTATTATGGAATCTGAAGTTTCTGAGCTACAGTAAGAGATGCATTTTGCCCAGAGCAGAGTTCAATCTCTTTTAAAGCTTATTAAAGTCATATAGATGCATCCATCAGCTATTACACTGAGAGAATGTAATGACAGGGTACATCTTAAGGAAAGGAAGAGCCAGAGGATGGCAAATAGAGGTAGGATTAGTACAGATTATGACACTCATTTGTCTGCATGAGGAACATTCGCTGAGTTGTGAGATTTTTGAATTGAATTGAACTCTGGATGATCTCCGTGTCTCAGGTCTCTAAATAATCCTTATCTTCAGGTGCTTTTTGCAGGAACTGGAGGAGCAGTTCCCCAGGGTCACTTATCTTGTGAAAGCTGCCCTGCACAGTAAGCAACTCTTCTATCACTGATGGCAGTTGGCAGCATTTTCCCAAGGCTATCTGATGGCCAGTTCTTGAGTACCAAATTATTTTCCCAAATATTCTCCTCTATAAATTCTAAACCTCATCATTTAGGATTAAAACAGTGATAGATCAGAGTCTTTTCAGACAATGAGATTTCTGCCTGGCTTCCTGAACTGGAAATTCACATTTCTAAAGCTATAATTGAGTCAGTGAAGGTTTTGGATTGAAAGAGTCAAGAGCATCAAACCTGAAAATGAAAAGTGTTATCAATGCCTGAAAGGCAGATGAAAACTAGTCTGATAGGGTGGAGTAATTATCTGGGTAAAATGCAGGGTAAAATCATCACCCTCCAAAGGACTCTTTGCTGTAGATTAAGGCCACTGACACTGAGAGGCTTCTTGTGACCTTCTCCTTAAAGACTGCAGCCTTGCAAAAGGGTATCAACCTTTAATGGAAATGTGTGAAGAAATCAAAAGGGCAAGTCCTGTCCAAGAATAGGGAGGGTGTTTAGCCAACCATGGTCAGGGATGCTTTTAACTCTTGATTGGACAGAAGATTACAACTCATAAAAGGCATTTTTCTATATGTTTCACTAGTAACATTTTAAACAAAACAAAGAAGAAAAAATTGTAGTTCTCTTGTGATTTTACTATAAGCTTGAATTTCAGTAAGAATATCTTTTGCTCAGAACCTATTTTTCAATTTGTGTAGCACTAAGAACACCAGTAGAATGTGTGGTAGTGCAGAGGATGAGACAGCACAGGTTTACAGAGCTGTGTGGAGTGCTTTGTCATCTGTGTTTGTGGCTGAAAACATGAAAATGTACAGAAGAGGGCTTAGAGGGAATATGCAGAGCTCTGGGAAATGCACTGTGTAGTAGAGTCTAAGGACATAATCTGCTCGATTATCCAGAGGGAGACGAAAAAGGGAGTAGATGAGTGCAAAGCCTGCTTGGAAAAAGTAATTATCACGACAAAAACCACTTTAATCTAGCACAAGAAAAATCAATAGTTGCATGTTTTCAATAATGTTTTAAAGTAGTAAAGTATTGGAATAATATAGCCAGGGATACAGAGGTTTCCTCTTCATATGAGGCTCTTGTAAAACTATGTCTTAGATGAATCAGAAGCCATTGTGCAAAGCTGAAATTACCAGGAAAGATGTTTTATGTGTGCTATGGAAAAAACTCAGAATATATGGTAGTAATCATGACTTCTATGCTTAAAATTTGCATTCTTTTTTTTTTTTTTTTTTAGCGAAAAAGAGTATGTGGCAAGGAGAACCTGGGAATTACAGATCTAAAAATGGTTGCAAGATCAGGATTTATTTACTCAGTCTGAGCCCATCTGAGTTCAGACATCAAACACTGAAGGCATAAGTGGTATTTGAGACAAAAGGGAAAGAAAATCCACCTTTCACAAAACACGTCAGAAGGAAAAAGAACAACAAATGACTAACAGTGCTGCTGTGATTCCACACAGTTTTGTGATGAACTGTGCGTGAACAGTGACATTTCAGGGAGTGGAACACTAACTCGAGGATATTTACATGATCTCCTGCATTATTACCCCAATGGTGCAGTGATTCTCTGCAGCCAAGAGGGAGAATTCAGTAATGGCAGAAAATGCAAGCAAGGTAGTTCATAGACACCCAGCCACTTGTTGGAAGTATCTTGAAGGATTTCTGTGAAAGCTGTGAAGTTCGATAGCTTCACATTGCCTGGGCTGCACCAGTGCAGGCAGTTCCTTGCCCTCATCCTGAACATCTCCTGGGCTCGAGGTTTTCAATTTTTGTAATCTGTGAAATGTCCTGTTACCATTCATGTGGAAGGGCTACGTCAAACAGAGCAGTCTGGAGTGGTAAACATGCCCAGTGCCCTCTTCCAGACAGAAACAGAGGGGAAGGGAAGAGGCAGATGCTTGCAGTTCTTTGACAGCCAGTGCCCTGGAAGATGCCTGCTTCTATATATAGTTAGTACTTCTACACAGTTTTCAGCTGCTCACACCTTGCAGCAGCAAAGCGGAGGAGAAGTTTTGGATTCAGTTTGGCTGCAGCTCTTTGAGAACAAAAAAGAAGACAGGGGTTTTATTTCTGGAGAACAAACTTCTTCAAGCACCACTGACTGGGGTCATTGTCTGGAGCAGGGATGCTCACAGGGTACCCTCAAATACAGAGACACACAAGGAACTTTGGACCTTTTACCTCTTGAACTTTAAAAGTATGAAAACCTTCAGAGGTTGATCCATAAATAGCCCCTTGTCAGTTAGTCAGCTGTGAATATTTCTGCTGTTATTACACAGATCTTGCAAGCTCAAGTCAGTGGCTAAAAAAATACTAAGCACAATGACTTTTATTCCATTGTTATTCAATACGCATCTCAGGAGAGGTGACTAAGAGGTGAATGAGAGATTTCAAAGTCTCTTAACTCTAATTTTGCACACAAAAAATAACTTTGGTGCAGAACATCATTTAGGATCTGACTGAAACTCTTACAGGGAGTAATTCTCTATTAAATCTGACCTTTTTATCTTCTAGAGTGAATTTACAAAAAAATAACAATGAACCAATGAGTATGTCTGCTAACTGCAACTACTTGAAACCTATGCAAAGACAGTTCAGCTTATGGTGCATTCTTGAGATATTTATTATGAGGAATAACATTGTTCAGGCAATATGAACTGTAGAGCTGTGGGAAGTTGATGAATTTTTTGTTACTCCTCACTGAGCGACTAGTTCTGATTGTTAAAACAAATTTAAAAATTCATTTACAAGTAAACACATCAGTACAGCTAAGTGTTTTTTCTGAATGTTTGCAAATTAAGCCTAATTCATGAAAATTATTTGTAGGCTATATTGACACAATATATTTCTGCTCTAGGTAAAAATATGTAAAGTACTTAAATCTAAAGTATTTAAAAGGTTATTGTGCTATATGTTTTGGTTGATTTTCATAATAGCCCATCTTTCTCTGTATCAAAACCAGTGCACTTAGCTGAAGTGCTGCTATAAGCTACACAATGCAGTCATGACACTGATTTTCCATTTATTTATGTACTACAGTAAGTGTAGTAAGTAGACAGCAATTTAGTTCAGTCGGCAGTGCTGTCAGAGATTTCATCCCTCTGTGATGAAAGAAAGGCACAAATCACTGTACCAGTATCCAGAGGAGAACAATACCCCACCAAATGCACAAATATTAATCTCTTTAACACCTCCCGCAGGCCACCTTCTTCTTGCAGATTGTTTTCTGTGGGTAAGAACATACTTCATTTTGCAAGCTTTCAGCTCAAATCAGCACAACATTTTTTCATGAATATTTACTCCTGGATATCTTGTTGAACAGCCACCTTTGATGGGTAGGCTCAATTTTGATACATTAGGTTTAAAGAACACAAAAATGCTGCACTCACTAAGTGAATAAATTTAATGAATTAATTTAGTTTTCTCAGATATCTGTTTTTGAGACATCAGCACCTTATATTCACAGTGGAACTTGCAAGTGCCTCCTCTCCTCTAGTAATATTGGAATGTGTATGTCTGTCATTAATATCTTTATTGAGCGAAGGTGTTTCTGGGTCAGTGGCACTTGAACAGTGCAAAATTAGGAGGCCAACCTGAGAAGGGGCTTTAGGGTTTTCACAATCACTCCCACATGTCAGTGTGAGCTAAAAAATGCTAATTTTGTAACAAAAAGCATGGAAGAAGCTCTAATATACCAGCATGGGATGCAGCAGAATATTATAATTTTAACAGGTACTAAAATATAGTTGTCAATGTGAATTGTGGCAGCTCCTCTGGTGTTTGTTGGCCTGCCCTTGTCAGTGTCACTGAAAATTTTTCATGGTTACTAGCTGGGTACAAAGAGGTAAATTGTCAGCAATCCCACTACAGAATATTGTACAGCTGCAGCATTTCATTTCCCAGCAACACATATGGACACACAGTTTATAGTTCCTTTCCTTTTATATCCGCCCCCCCCTTTTTTTGTTCCCTAAAGTTTTTAATGAATAATTTCTTTTTCAGAATTCATTTTCCCTGAAGTCTTAGTATTATGCTGCTCTCAGGATCAGGAAGAAAGTGGTCCTAATTTGGGACTCCCATTTATTTCCTACAATGCTACTGTATTTATTAGTGCTGGGGAACAGAGTGAAGCAGGTTGAACATGATAAATAGCACCTTAAAGGACTGTTTTGTTCAAGTTGGTGTATGATAAAACTTTAATGGCAATGAATTGTTTCCTCCCTAGCTTCAAGTTTTTCACATATTTAGGGAAAGAGTTTTTCTTCTGGACCTTATTTTTCTCCTGACACAGGCTGCATTTCTCAAGAAGATATAAGAAAGAGTATTATGGATAACGGATGTCCTCAGGGACCCATCACAGGAAAATGCTTCAGGAACTGAAAAGCCAGCTAAGACTATGGCCTTCATTTCCATAGTCTTTGATGGTAACACTTGGGCTTTTGTTACAATTCTTATATATTTTTCATTTCAATATAGACATCACTTTGCTTGCACCATTGTTGTCTTTTACTTTGATCAAGGGAGCTCATCCTTACAACATGATGTTGTCAAGCTGAGCTCCTGAGATTTCAAATCTTTTTTAGGATGGCAGAAAGTAGCCAGGCTGGGAGAAGTGTCTTCCAGATATGTAGTTATAAGAGAGAGAATGAAGCTTCCTTTAACAAGGAAGAGATTATTTCCTTTACAAAATCTTCCCCCCCCCAAAAAAAAAAGGTTTAATATATATGTTTTTATTTTCCATTGATTTAGTCGCTTTTGCAAAGTGAAGCTAAGGAACAGAAGCACTGCTGGAAACAAAAGGCAGTGATTTGTAACTGACAGTTCATTGTTAATTAGAATCCTTTTTGGTCTGAAAGACTGAGGGGAGAGTAATCAAAGAGGATTGATACGAAAAACCAAAAGTGAATGTAGAAAAATATATCACAAAGCCCACGCACAGCCAAGGCAGCAGGAGGCAAGAAGCATCCTCCGGTTCTGCAGGCGAGGAGCAGCCAGTGACCACGCAGACAGATGCAGACAGACAAGTCTATTTTAGGCCTGAGCTCTGGAAATTCGGGGTAACAGGTCTGCCTTTGCCTGCTTCCTCCTGCGCTACATCACTTTTGTGGATGAGGAATCCACCTCCACACGTGGAAGCCCCAGGGATCAGCTATGTCAGAATACACAAGCCAGAATAAAGCCCCTTGAACATTTCAATGAGGAGAAGGGGAAAAGAAAAAACTAAGGCGACCTCTACATCCTAACCCAAGTATTTGACTTGTCAGCTGCAAGTGGCTCATTTTGTAAGAAAGGGTTCATTTTGTCAGAAGGTTTTGGCCAAGGTCATGAGTGTAGTCTTTTTCACAACGAGAATAATGTAGGGCTTTCAATGGAGTGGATGAGGGTCTAAATGGAGGAGACAGGGAACGGGGTTTGCAAAATGGAGATAAAGGTGTGCGTTGTACCAGCTACTGCTTCTGGGAGGGGACAGCAGGGTAACCTCAGAAAATCTGATTGTGACCAAGAGACCAGGGAGCAAAGTATTATCTACATCCATGGTAGGACAGTTCCACTACTCATCGACTTACAGCAACAGGCACTTCAGGGAAAAGGCAAGAGAATTGTCCCTATTTCACAAATGTAAAACTGTGAGAAAAATTAAGAATCTTGCCCTGATGCAACACTTGATCAGGGCCTGTAAGTTCACCAGGAATCACATTTGTCCTTACCTTCATATGTTTGTAATCCTAGGCAGGTGTTTTTAGGCGCTGTCTTTTTAGCTGGAGCTGATGCAGAGCTGAGGAGCAAACATCCTGTTTTGCATCCCAGGGAGATTCATTGTTCTTATACTGCATTTTCTCTTAAGATGAAAGAAAAGTCCCTTAGTAAAATCTTAGTTGTTTGGATGCAGAAGAACACAATAAAAGAGTCCAAAGTAAATGCTATGAACCAAAGTGGAAACCTACAAGTAATCTAATTATTTGAAGTTTGGCTGAATACTAAATTAGTAAAGATGGAATTTAGCAGGTTCTGAATTATCACTTGAATAGCAGCTAGAAAAATATTACACCACCATCTCTTGTTGTCTTTGATTAGTTATCACACTGAAGTATCAGAAAAAGGCAGAGAGAGAAGGGGAAGTTCATGGCAAAAGATGAAGGCATCATGGGGCAGAGGGGGTCCTTCAAGTAACCTTGTTTAATATTGTTGGGGTGTGTTTTTTCCCTCAAGCATTAAAATTGCATAAGACTCCTCAGAAAAAGGCAGTTTCTGGGTAGGGGCACCAGAACCAATAATCCTCTCAATCCAAAAGTTGTTACACCAGAGTCTGTTGCAGGAGCTCCATAATCAGTCAGTATCCAGCTTCCTCCTGGCTACAACAAACTAAAACTTTAGATTTTCTGAATATCCTGCAAAGAGTGCTCAAATCGGTCTCTAGCCCAAAGTCCCACCCACTGACTGCACCAAAACTGGGAGCCAGCTCTCCAAAGCACGAATCAAGCATCTTAACCACATAAACATTCTTTTTTTCTGGTGTGCGAATAAGCATTTCCCCTTATACAGAGATATATTTAAGAATCACCAGGGTGACTCTATAGCATTAACAAAGTTGCTATGGTAATTTCATAATTAAACATGACTGTAAATTCCCTGCCATGATCCTCACGCAAATGAATAGTTTTGGAAGTGCGTTTTCATTTAGGCTTTAATTTACACTTTCACCTTACCACTCTGGCTGTGAGAAGGATTTATGTGCCACATGGAGTGAGAACTATTGCTGCAGGTACCTCCCTCACTCATGGTGAATGAACAACACCAGGATCCCTGGGTCTGCCCCAGCAGGAGGGTGTGTGGTACAGTGGGTGTGGGATCGTGATGTGACTGGGGAAGGAATGACTCCATTCTCATTCAAAAGCAGAGCTGACCACCTTTCAGTGCTGCTGCTGAACACCCTGACCAGATAACTGGGACATCACGTGTCTACAGACTGGGAAGGTCGAGAGTGTTGCAGCTGCACCTCATGGACCTGAATGACTCAGCTTCAACCATCAGAATTATCCATATGCAACCACCCGAAGTGCTGAAAGACATGGCTCTGGCTGCTGCACTCAACAGGCAAAACAATGAAACTCCCTCGAACTCACAGAATCACAGGATGGGTCAGGTTGGAGAGGACCATGATGGGTCACTGGTCCAACTTCCCTACTCAAGCAGGGTCATCCCTGCACATGGCAGAGGATCATGTCCAGACATCTGTAGTAAGGGACACTCCACACCCTCTCTGGGCGACCTGTTCCAGTGCTTGGTCACTGCACAGTACAGAAGCTCTTCCTTATATCCAGGTGGAACTTCCTGTGCATCAGTTTCTGTCCGTTGCCTCCAACTCCTTTCAATGTTTTTGATGATTGCTGCTTTGCTTCTCTTACATCCCACCACCCTTAACTGGTATCAGTCCTGAGTAAATTGGCTTCATTTTCACATCTCTTATCTCTTCTTTGCCTTTTATTTGTCATTACAACTAGAAATGAGCTCTCCCTCAGGCTGCAGCGTCTGTCTTGCTAGATCACATTAGATTTTCAGTCAAGTATTTGCCTGCTCCCTCCCAGGAGGCTCCTTGTGCTTTAGAAGAGTTCACCAGTGTCCACACAACTATATCACTGTTTTAAAGACTTCCAGTCACTGGAATGCTCTAAAAAAAATTTACCAAATTAGGTACCAAGATTACTGTGTAATCTGAACATTGCTCAACAGGCTCAACATTAACTGTGCCCGTTATCTAAAAAGACAAAGGGCCGTAGTTTTTTCCTGTTTGCACTAAATAAGGGTAGATTTTCTGAGCAAGAAGCTCAAGGGTGTGCACAAAGGAAAGAAAGGCAGGTTTTTCCTACAGAGAAGTTACAAAAGACATGAGAAGAAAGAAATTTGCATGAACTGACTTCTACACAAATGTATCAATTAAATTATGAATAAAGGAGTTTCTGAATGGATGAGTTTATGGAAATCTGAAACTACCATCCTTCTGCCTTTGCAATATGAGCAAAAAGAAACTATTTAAGATGCAAACAATTTCTAAAAGGGCAAAAAGGAGGGAAAGTATTCTTATGTTTTAATTAAATATTTTATTCTATCACTGTTTATTGCCACTCTTTTTTTTTATTTTCTTACAAGTGCTGCAGCCCTTAAAACTCTACTGAAAATCTCATGCACTTTTTATAAAAGATTAGCTGGAGACATGAGACCTTCAATAACCTCCCTGCTCAGTGGTAAGGTTTCAGCATAGGCTTTTTATTCATTCCACAAGGGAAGTGTAGTCAGAAATGCTGATCTTAAGTTTCAAATTGAAATTGGCCTTTCTTATTCCATCAGACTCACACCCAGGAGTATTTAAAACTAGTATGAGTATGAGCAGCAGTGCCTCCAAATTCAAGCAGGCTGAGTAGGGAGTGGGTTTGAGCAGCCACCAATATTCAGTATTATCCAATGTAGCCTATTACATATAATTCTGCCTATAAGGGCAACGTTAAAGAGTGAAATCAGAGTAATGAAACTGTGTATTGATCAATCCTACTCTGAGATTCCAAGAGCTGTGAGATTCAGCTGCTTTACTTTTGAATCCCTAACACCGAACCAAGAAAACTTTCTCAGTGTAAGAAGAAAGCATCATGAAAGTTTAAAAACTGACAAACATGGCTTTTCATTAGACTGTGTAGCTACATGAGGTAAATGTGCACTATATGCAAAGACTTCACAATATCTGAGCGCTCGAGTCCCACATTCTCTTCATTAGTGATAAAGAGATAAGTAAATCAGAAGGACTTCAGGGAGACTTTGGAGAAGTGTGGAAATCAACTCGAATTTCCTGGAGAAGAGTGTATAAAATAGCTCTGTCTTGTATAAAATGGCTCTGTCTGTGTAATATTACATGCAAAACATAGATATGTATGTCTAGAATCACACTCCTTTAGTACTTACAGTGTAATATACACATGCATGGTACTTCTGCCATGGCTTGTACCTGTCAGCTCCAGGGTACCCATTGAGAGTGCACGTGCAGGATCACATTTTCATGGAACTGAATGTGGTATAGTTGTAAAAATATTATGACAAACCCCTGCTCTGGTGCAGGTCAGCCTTATTCCCTTCAGGACTATCAAACCTACTTCCGCCTGGTCTGAGGAAAGGAGGAAAAAGATCTTTTTTCTCCCTCCAGCTACATGACAGAATTGTGCTGGTAGGTGCTGACTTAAGAAAAAAGTCTTTAAGTTTTTCTCCCAAAGTACCACTTAGTACCTTGGAATCATTCCACTGTCCACTTGTATAAAAGGCTGGGACAGAGGGATGAAGTTGAACAAGGTCTTCAGGTAGAAGAGCCTAAATATCTCCAAATAGGGATATAAATAGGGGATATAAATATCCCTAATATATAAATATAGGGATGTAAATATCCATAAACATGGATATTTGGCAGCGGATCTGCTGACTGCACATGATTCAGCTTGTACAACTGTGCTGGGGCTCCTCTTTACCATCATCTGGGTTTCTCTCCTTCAGGCTCCCTGGGAAACTCGAGGAATGCATTTTGCATCCAACTGCACATTGTCCTCAGGACAGGACTTCAGACACTGTGAATAAAGCCTGGAGAACACCTTGGGTGGTGCTTTCGAGTAGCAGCACTACTGTTGACAGCTGCAGGCAGTTTAAAATATACAACTCACAAACAGACACATAAATAACATTTATAACATTTCTAATTAAGTCAGTGATGGAATTAAATTTTGCCTCAAAGCTTGCTTCATAGTAAATCTCCAACTGGCACTGCCGCACCCCCCTAAATTTTTTACCATCTGCACAAAGAAATAGTTGGTAGAGGAATAGCATGACCTTCAAATATCTTCAGAGGCTCGCAATCATGTAACAGAAGTGTGCAAAGGTTCAGCAAATCTGCTCCTGCCTGTCTCCTGCTGTGATGCAGTTTCTCTAATCAAGTATAATTAACATGAAAAAAAGAAACAGCAGTACAATATTGTACACACAGAAATAGTAATCAGGGTGGCAGCAAAGTGACTTTTATGCAGAGGTTTATATCACGTGCAGTGCTAAATACTCACAAGCTGTTGCTCACATGAGGAACATTGCTCATGGAAATAATGCACTGTTTTTTCTGGGATTACCCTCCCGAGGAAGGATCTGCAGAATCAAGTCTGTGAACATGGACAGACACCTGGTTATGCCACAAATGTAATTTTCACATTGTGATTATTGTGTTAGACCAAGTGACATTAAGATTTTAATTTCTTTGCTTCTTTTTAATTAGGTGACATTTGCCAGATGAGCTGCAGGAAAACTTGTGATAGTTGGTGATAGTTGGTTCTGGTTCCAGATGAATTCCCTTACAAGCAAAAAAAAGAGAAGAGCTTAGATGAACACAGATGCAACTGAGTATTTTTAGCATAATTTATTTTTTTTTCAGATTTGCTAATAATATCAAATTACAATAATAAATATTTTAATTTAGTCATGGCATTAATCATCACCTTCATTCTCATCTCACATCAGCTGTGACATTCAAATAATGCTCATAATTTAATGAAATAATTCTGCATCTACACTGGCACTCCCAAGTAAAACAGCTCTACTTCCCTATGACTGTAAAACATACTTCTCTTTCCCAGTTAAACACCACTGAATGCGACCCTCAAGAAGGGAAAATTTAATTGGCTTCAGAACATGCCATTCTTTAACTTACTTTCGTTTCCTAGTTATTCGGGCAACCCAAAAAATCTCAGTGCTCAGTAAAGTTGCTTTACTAATAATGATTTCTTCGTTTCACAAGTTGGATTGCTTTTTCTTTTTCTTATGGGTGACCAGAGAAACTGTTACATGGAAAGCAAGAGGTTAAAAATGAAGGCTAATAAAATAAAATAAAAAATGAAGGTTTCTAGAACTATATTTAAAATGAAAATTTCTAGAACTATATTTTTTGCCTAATAGAATAAGAAAACAGCCTGATAGATATTTAAATTTTTCAATCAGAGTAGCTGTTTTGCTCTTTAAAAGAAATGAGATAAATTAAGCAGTTTTAATTAAGCGCATCTCATTTTCATATTCCTGCTTCTCACCCACACTATGATGGAAGGTCAGAAAAGTAATTGCGGAGGAAAACTGCACTACAAGAACAAATTCTAATTATTGCAAAGGAAAGTTAAAATATTTTATGTTCAAATACATGTAAATTTTTTCCCTTTCTCCTTAATTTCGAGAGTAATTTCTTACTGCTGTTTCTCTCTGCTTTTCCCCTGAGGCAGTTTATGTTGATAGATGGCACATAGTTAGGGAATAACAGCAAAATGAAAACAAACTGCGGGGTGCTGACAAATACAGCATTATCAATATTGATAAATTGCTCCCAGGACTAACAGTCCCATTCCTCACAGACTGGAGGGCACGGGCAGCAGTTATCCCAGCTCTCCCCCAGGGTGGGGATAACTGAGCTGAGCTGGGTGTGCCCGGGGATGTGCAGCCTCAAAATCCCACTTTTTACACCAAATCCACAACCCTACAGACTGATGTATGGACACAGATCTCTGCAGGCAAAGAGTCTACTCGCATTTCACAGGCGTTTAGCTCCAGGGATAAATGCATATAAATAAGGCTGACTTTTATCTTTTTTGCTGTATTTATGAGATGGTTTATACTACGGTTATATTATTACAAAATGTTATTACAGATAATATTTATTATTATTACAGCCTGTAAATAAGACTGTCATAGCTCCCATTACAGTGTGAAATAGTGGCTGAAATCGTGATGTGTGATCGCCAGTAACTGACAGCTTTGCTTTGTAATGGAGCTATCAAAGAAGAAGGGCACTATCTATCAGTCTGCCCCTTAAGGAAACTAACAGAGGAACTCAAATCCCTTCCTTTTCCATGGGTCCAACATGCTGGGAAAGCTGACAGAATTAAGACATGGATTCTTGTAGGTCATGGTGCTGAAGAAATCCTTGTTTTGCCTCATTTACCTCTTGGGTAATATATTTTTTATTTTCACATAAAAACTGTGCTTTTAAGTAGAAATCCTCTCAAATAATTATCCAGGTGTTTAACTGAGTAGGTTTTTGCCAAAGGGTCAGAAAAAACTGCCAACAAATAACAGCAAAGAGCTTGAGGTGATGCACCTTTTCACAATGATGAGTAAACCTTGCTTAGAAACGTCAGTGAACCTACACAGAAAACAGCAGAGCAGTTGCCAAGAGTTCAGGGGGAGCAGCTTAAATAACAAGTGAGACCAGTCACCAGCTCTGCAAGAGCATTCAGCACCTGTACGAGGCCTGCAAGGCCCTCCAAGGCTTGTGTTGTTCCCTGTTGCACTCACTTTGACTCAGCTTTTCCCCCTTTCTTAGCATTATTTCCTCCTCAGATGTGTCAGGTAATGTCACTGCCATGCACATTTGCAAAGCATGGAAAAGGATGTCCTCCACACCACTGAAAAAACAGTCCATGAGCATGGCAGACAGGTTTTATCTTCTCTGTGAGAAGAGTTCACTGCACTTGTCTGCCCTTCTTCTTTTATGTCAAAAAGTGAGGAATATTTATTTTTTTATCTCTACATGCAGAAGACTTTTCAAAATCTAGTACAGAATATGAACTAATTTAAACCCACACAGAATAGGAAAAAGCCCCCTGCCTTGCTGACATTTACTCTGTGAGGCAGAGTATTTGAGGTAAAATAACTGTTTTGCATGCATGGAGTATCTTCCTTTGCACCTACAGCACACAGAATGACAGGAGTCCTCAGTATGTCTCAAGGCTACATTGTCCATTGGACCTGGTCCTTCCTGGCCAGCTCAATAGTCCAAGGAATACTTGAAACAGGAAAGAGCAGTGGTCCCATGCAGCCTCACACAGACCTGTTATCTCTGTAATGTAAAAAGTATAATTGTAGACTTCAAAAACATTGAAAGGTTTGGAATATTAAGATAGACATTCCAGCCATCCCTCGCACAGTAAGGTCTTTTCAAATCTCTTTTTCTTGAGCTCAGGAAAGAGCACAAACCTTAACGAGTTTGTCAGTTTGTGTCACAACAGTCTAATTTACTCGATGAGGTATCCAGGGCTTTAATATGTACTTGACTGGCAGTTTCAATCCCAACGTTTTTTGCTGGCCAGCAAGCAGAAATCGGATGGCGTAAGAAGCCCAGAGTGTTGGCAAGTTTTGCAGCAAGCTGTGTTTGCATTAGTGAGTGTAAATAGGTCTCTGGGAAGAGGCATCAAACATCATGCTTGTGGTTTTTCCCTCTGTGCTTGCAATTAGCTGGGAGGGGAGCACAGATGTTTTGCAGAGAACTCCTATCAAATTTAAAGATGCAAAATTGTTAGGGTGGCTCTAATTAATTTTCTGCATCAGTTTAAATGACATTTTTATATTGTAGCACTGTGCAGGATGCTCTGAAGTGACTGGATCAAAACTGCTCACTGAATTTTGCTGCATGAAATGAATTTGACCTGTTCTGATGAGCTTGTATACTGAGGATATCATTTAATAGAGTCCCCAGCTAAAAAAATATTTTCCAGAAGACATTACTGTGAAGTCTGGTGGGTTTCTGATGTTCATTGCTTGTAATTTTTCCTAATTTATTCTCATTGTGCTGGTGGAAGACAGTGTGTTTTCATAGGCCCCATCACATCTGTAGTGTTTATAGGAGTGTATTGCCCAAATCTAATGTGTTTGGCCACAACAAAACAGAATGGAAGTGTTTTAATCTCACTTTAGCCTAGTGCTTGTTTTTAACTGGCAAGTAGCTCTGGAGGCAAAATATCTTGGAGTGCAGGGCTTGCTATTGCATGTTTGAAGACTGGACTTGATGACCTTGGAGGTCTTTTCCAACCTAAATTATTCTGTGATTCTGTAGAGGAAATAATTACTTTGCATGATTAACAAAAAAATTATTATGTTGATCCAGAAGTGGTTTATTTTCCCCTTAACAGCCCATCTGGTTACTGAAGAAGAAATGATCCTTTATATGTTGGAGTATTTGGGTTGTATTGAAACAGCATCTTGACAGTCAGATTTGATGCTGAGATTGCAATTATTTATACTGGCCTGGTACTTGTTGGAAGAAAACTTAATGTGAAATGTATTACAAGGATTTTAAGTAGCAGCTTGCAGTCCCATGGGAATCCATGGACTACCTTTAGAACACAGCAGAAATTAGATCCATAAAGCTGGTAACACAATTACAGACTGTTTACATATTTTTAGTTGCTCTTCAGGTATTTATAAATTGAAATGTGTAATTCTTCTAACTCACTATTCAATATTCAAAGGGTGCTGTATCCATCCTGAAAAAGTGTGATAACCCTTTTTTTTGTAGTAAGCTCCCACCACGTAATTCAAACATGACTAAGCAACATCTTCTTACTACAAAGCTGAGGGAGGATGTGGGAGCAAGATGAGGGTACCATCACACTCTTGGCAATCTAATTTTTAATCTAAACAGAAATCCAGGGGTTAATGGAGGAGGTTTATATAAATAACACAGATAAATGCTCTTGTTCTTAAAATGCCACAAAGTTTCACTTGAGGTGATCCTTGAAAATCAAGAGAAAAATAGCAGCGGCTGTTTTGCCTGGAGCAGGAAAGTCAGTGTTCCGAAAAAAGTGTCAGGGAAAAGAAGGGGAAGAAAGAGGGAGATGGAGAGAGGGAAAACTGCAGTCCAACTGCTTTGGAGCCTGCAGCGCAAGCTCTCCCAAAGCCAGCACTATGTGTGGCTACTCAAAAAAAGCTTTGCAGGGGTTTGTTAGCAAGAATAGCAGAATATATTTCTGTCTGTGTGGATGCAAGTAGGAAGTCATTTGGTGCTGCTGTGCAGGCAGCCTTGCTGGGCAAGCCTGTGAGGGCTCCCGAGCAGCTTGAAGCAGCCACGCTTGACTGCTTTGCAAGTTCATTAGGTAAAGGATGTTGCAAGAATAGCCAGTGCAAAGACCCTTGCAGCTGAGATCTGCTTTGAGCCAAATGCATTGCTAAGGATGCTAAATTTAGGTTCTCCAACGCAGGAGAAAAGCAGGCATGAGAACTGCTGTGTACGGGTCACTGCCCCGGGGATGCTGTGTGGTCTGAGCTGTGAGCAGCAGAACAACCTGCTGTACTTTCTGTTTGAACCATTGGGTCAAAGCAGAAGAGTTATCAGGGACGGACAGTGCTGGGGTTAAACTGTGCTGCAGCCCTGCATTAGCTTGTTCCACCTGTCATGTGGAGAGAGATGGCAAAACCACTGAGATGCTGAAGAAAAAGGTCTTTGACATTTCTCTGTGCAAGGGTACAGTGGAGGAGGGTACAGTACTTTCTTTTACTGCAAGCAAAAGCTTTGATTGTTATTGGGAGAGGACAAAATTTATCACCCTGCTTTTATTTCTCTTCGTTCCATCAAAATAAGGTGTGGGTTTTTTTTTTTTTTTTGGTCAAAGGTTAGGATGACCACTCATTCTGAGGATGAAAAATGCCCTGCTCAGCAGTTACAATTACAGAGACAAAAGGGATGCAAGGCTGAAAGGTTTTGCAGCAGAAATCTTTGCAGCAGCCTTTTATTTTCAAGTTAATTTATGCTAAAGACCTTGAAGAAAAGAATTCTTCTCTGCAGTGCTCACTTTCCTGTGCACTGGAGTTGAATCAGGAAGTTGATTTTTCGGGCAGTCCTTGCTTTACCTTTCAGCACTCCCCAAGGCCAGGGATCTGCTGAGCAGCACTGCCAGGTATGTATTTAAAAAGAGTAAGGTTTCTTTAAAAGAAGAAATAACCGTGTAGCAAGTTAGGAATACTTGTTCAGCAATACAGGAATATGGAGAATCACAGCTTACAAATTAGGGCCCATTAAAACACAACAAGGCTTTTGTCCTCAGCCTCAGTACTCATTGAAATGCCAAAAGATGGGCTTTTGGCTGACACGTTCCCAAAAACTTCTAGGAATTACTGCTAGACCTGAACTTTTCTGGGTTGAGGAAACAATCATGGGCTTCAGTGAAAAAAAGAACAGACACAAACCACCAGGAACATTGCCCAATTTCAGCCTTTTGCCCTTTGGTTGGTCAAGCAGAACAGCCACTGAGAAATGTGGAGAAAACACAGTCTGTAACACTGAGGTAATAAATCTGTGCTCAGAGACTTTCTGGAAAGTCCCAGAAAAATTCCAATGTCATGGCTTTGAAAAGCCTTCTCTGGTAATTTGTGAGGTCCCAGCCAAAAACCTGGCTCGAAACTGCAGGACAACATTTCAGGCAATCACTGCTATTCACACAGCTGTAACTGCGTATTCCAGCAGACATCACAGCTGGATTCTCTCCTAACCCCAAAGCTTCTCTTGTCCTAATCTACAGAACCCTTAAAATGCACTAGTATTCCTTTGGACTTTGGAATTCTGCACTGGCAGGCACCCGTGACCTGTATTGTCAGTAATGTGCTTTTCATGACAATGTTCATAGGTCTCTGGACAAACTCTTTGAACTCTTGGGCTCCCAAACTGACACAGGCTTTGTCTTTTACATCAGATTTAGAATTGTAAATATATTTCTTTGGCCATCCAGGCCCTGCTGGGTCTATGTTCCATGATTCTGACATTTGACTTCATGCTCTCAGTTGCACAAACAGCATCATAACCCAGCCTGGGACAAAGGTTCAAAAGAAATAGCGTGGCTGACAAGCACAATGTGGGAAGAGTCCAGAATGACTAAAGAGCCATTTGCCAATGAATTGCTGGTTTTCATGAATGCCCCAAACCAGAAGAATCCCAAATGACGTCTGTGAGTACAATCATTTGACCCAGCCCACAGACACAGATGGGTTCTCAGAAACACATGCCAAACTGTTCAGGAGGCAGATGGAGATGAAATTAAATGGTATCAGCTAACTCACTCTGAACACAGTTGCTGCAAGTTAGCTTTGCATATCCTGAGGTTCAAACCAATGAACTCTCTGCCTTTATAGACAGCTGTAAAAGAAAATGCTCAGAGATTAAGACAATCCTTCATTTTTATGGGTAACTGTAGCAAGAGAACTTGTACATTAATGGCTTTGGGTGGTTTTCCAGAGTTCCTTGCCTTAGCTGAGAGCTGCTCAGTGAAATATCACCACAGTGGCTATTCTGATGCTTAGTGCTATAGTGGCAACAATAAATATCACCACTAAAAGCAAGTGGCTTATTTAAGGAAAAATGGAGGGAAAATAGGCAGTCTAAAAAGTAAAGCATATCTCTTTTGCACCTGAGAGACAATTTAGGCCAATTACAGGATCATATGCTGTACCCTCTGAGCATCTCTCAGATGAAGCCTCATGACAAAAGTCTAAGCCCCTCTTTTTGTTTTGTTCAAGACGTTCTTAGTGGAAAGGAATGTTCCATTTTTGTGCCTATCTCAAATTGTTTTTATAGAGAATTTTGCACAATATTTCTGAGCTGCCTGAAAAGGTGAGAACAGGAGTTCAGCTATCAGCTAATTAATTGCCCTAATAGTACTGCCACCCCCCTCTCTGTGGGATATGGCAGGTTGTGGAGAGGGCTGTTTTCTCCAACAAGCACCCACTGCCCAGGTAGAGAAAGGCTCACTGATGACTGATCACACTTGCACCATCCTCACAGCACTACTCAGAGGTCCTAGACAAAAATGAAACATATTGAGAACAGCATTTAAATAAGTATCAGGGAGAAACTGTTGAGTGAAGGAAGTCACTCTGAGACATCCAGAAGAGGACAGAATTAGCAATTATTTTTCTCTAGAAATATCCCTTCATGAAGCATACTCCTTGCTGCAAAGATCTGAACTTCTGAGGCCACCTGGTCCTCTGCATGATGGAGACATCAAACGTCAAATGCTCTTCTGGAGTTTCTTGAAAGAGTTATTTTTTCCCACTTACAAAGGTTTCTGCTTCTCCCCCTCATTTACTTCCATAGCCCTTTCCTAAAATTGCTTATGACTCAGAGAAAAGCTTGCATCCACTTGGAATTGTTGGTGCAAATCAATGGAATTAAGAAAGCACATTTTTGCTTCTAGTGAATCCACAATGTAGGAACAAGAAGTCATTCTCTTTTAATCTGTGGGTGCAGCTTCACTTGTTCTCACACCCTGGGCCATGAAGCTCAATTTTCCCAATGCAAACCAATGGGGCTTGGTATCAGGGTGACATTCTCTGATTTGCACAGGTACAAATGTTTCTTTCTGAAACTAGTGAGTGTCCATAACAAACAAAAGATGACAGAAAGGACAGGAAACTGGAAGAGATTTTTTTCCTCTTCAGTGATCCATGTCATCATTGTTTTTATTTCATTTTATTTCATCTTTTCCTGAACCAGCAAGACCTTAAAGTGTGTCTTCTTTATGCTGCTTTTGTTTTTAAGGTACAATGAGCCAAATGTATCTCTGTCAATTGCTGGATGTACAGAAAGGACACAGCTGGCCCATTACATGTACTTAAAGTGAGCAAAACAGCTCATAAACTACCCTGCAGATTCATGGAGCATAGACAGAAAGGGAAAAGGAGCACAATATATTTCTATCATGTACCTTTCCATGCTGGGACATGTGAATGTTCCCCACCTGTGTATGATAGATGGGCACATAATTAATTGTAGGGTGGGAAATCCTCACTAATGGCTCCTTTATCTTTCCTCCTCACCTGTGACACTGCTCCTCTGAGGCTCTTGGAAGCACCAAAGCTGTTGGATGCCTTCTGCAGAGCAGGGGTATCCCTTGGATTTGAGTGGGAGCAAGGTCTGGCTCAGTGGCTTATCAGTGCATACCCTGAATCTGCTGGGCAGAGAGATCCTGCGTGGGCTCCGAGCCCAGCGCTCCTCAGCCAGGGATTTGTTCAGCCTGGGTGAAAGCTCGTTCCAGCTGTTCTCCTGTGCCAGTTGTGTACGAGTTTATTTACTCAGTTTGCTTTATGCCTTTTCTGTTTCAGCACCACGGCTCTGAACCAGGTTATACAACTTCCATTAACAATATGAAGGAACTCGCACTCTCGGCTGTGCCACAAATCAGAGATTTAATCTCAAATGATTACAAACCCCAAAAAAGTAAATCAGTCAGAGTTAGCAGATTTACCTGGTTTTGTGTAATATTTATCTCAAAATAAATACTTCCACTCTGACACCAGGACATTGCTGTGAATTTATATGGGTTTAAAAGCTCTGTAGTAATTAATGGGTCTAATGGGAAATGTACCTTGGTATTTTTTTTTCCTGGAGATTTATTCATACCCTTCTTTTATTCCTGTTCCTCAAGATCTGGACAGGCTTCTTAATAACTTGTATTTGTTATGATATAATGATATAGGATCAGTGGGGAACATCAAGAAGAAACACTGATGTGAATTTTCATTAGGTTTAATAAATATTGAATACATTTTTCTTATTTTTTTAATAGAACCGTACATCAGGGCTTGCATGTTTGTAGAGCTGGGTGAGGGGAAAATCAAAAAGAGATTTTCTCCTCTGTGTATTTCTGTCTAGCAGAATATTCAAGTATAACAGTTAATTTTTTTCTTTTCTGCCTTGGACCCAAGGTATGCACTTGGCACTTTTAAATGGAACCTTGATCCTAATCTTTAGACAGAGAGGTATAACGATTAATTAGTCATGGGACATGTACATTAACAAATTAAAAGAGTGAAACATGTACTGGCCTTAATATTTGCCTGTCTGGCCAGTAAAGCCATGTCAAAAAATAAATGCAAAGACAGAATGGTAGAGACCATCACTGTATTTTATACAAGACACCCCTTGTTCACTCTCCTTCAGCCATTATCTAGGGCAACAACTCTAGGGCTGGAAGACCTCACTGACTCATCTAAAAATAGGGTATCCACTATGTCAATGCAATTATCAGTTGTTTCAACAGGCAGAACTCTGCCCTAACCTTACAGCCAGAGAGCTTTGTTTCAATACATCGGGCTCTGAGCTCACACAATACCATTATCAGCTTTCATTCAGCCAGAGTGGGCATCCATTGATGTGTGGAACTTGCTAATGGGGATTTTACCCGTGGTCCAGTTGTCGATAATTGCGCCCTTTTGACCAACACGTATTAAGTAGATTATGCTGTTAAATACTTGTTCCCAAGTGTCCTGTATGAAAATCATATTGCCTTTTGCAGCTGAACGGTACAAAAAACTCCAAAAAAGAAAGAAAAAATTACCATCACTGACAGTTACAGCTAAAGAGATTCACGTGATTTTGTTCATATTAGGATTCAGACTGAAGCAGGAGCTGGGGAGGATGGCAGGTAGGAGAGCAAGGAGTGTCCAAGGACTGGCTAGGTGGCCTTTAAGGTCCCTTCCAACCCAAACCATTCTGTGATCCTACGATTTTTATTCCTCAACTTCTGCAGTCAGTAAAAGAAGTAATGGGCTCATAATACAGGAAGGGAGGTGATTGTTAGACATGATGGAAGCTTTCTAAAGGGAAGGATGGTGGAGATTGCCTGGGAGACAAGTGTTTAGGAAATATATGGAGATATCTATATTTCAGGACATAAGTATTGATACTGATAAATTTATATTCTACCTTGAAAATACAGATGTTACATATTTACATAACAAATCAAGTCAAAGTTGGTACATTTATATTTATTTTTAAAAATATAAAATATAAATATATCAACTGTAAATGATACTTGCCACTCTGGTACAGCAAGATGAATTCTTTGAATCCCTTCAGACCTGTTTTTCAGTACATTTTTCTATTGTTTCATGGTCTCTCCTGTAGGTACCTTAAAATGACGTGTGTTAGGCCTCACTGATATCTTCCTCAGTTTTGCTGATTTGCATCTAACTTGCAGTTGCTTAGATATGATAGAAGTCTTTGTTTGCTTAGAGGAATTCAGGCAAGTTGCTTAAGGATATATGTCCTTAAGAAGTTGTCAGAGTTTATGCAGAGTCTATAAATTAGTCTTATATGATCCCACACTGGCTGTAGAATTATCTTTGCTTTGTCCTTATGCCTTAGCCCAGTTCTTTCACAGCATGTTAAATCCAGCAAGTCTTGACACCAGCCATGAATATTTCTAAAACTCCCAATGTAAAATCTTGTTATCATAGAAAATGCAAGTCAGTGAGATAATATTTTTTTCTTAAGGTTGTTGTCTACATGTGAATATTTCACTGCACTTAGGTCAACTGAATGATATGAAAATCTATTTATTTTAATGCAACAAATATGAGAGAAGTTGAGTTGACTGAATGTAATTTTCTACATTGGTTTTGCCTGCTTACAGGTCTCAAGGTCGGCTGCTTCCCAGGTGGTATTATAAATCAGGAGTAGCACTGCTGACTTACATGCAGTCAGACCCATGTAAAAGATCCAAGAACTAGGTCAACAAAATTTAGAATTTTTTCACAAGTGCTCCCTTTCAAAACGTTGCAGGTGTAATGCAGTGGGGAGTGCCTCAATAGCTGCTCTATTCTACCTCCTGCCTGATAATATTCATGTGCATTGGCAATCTTTTTTTCATGAAAAGAAATAGAGTGACAATAATAAAGGTGAAGCCAAATAGTGCTACTGCTGGCTTTTGTTAATGGATTAGCTGTCTCACTGCCTTGCAGGATATTGAAAAATCAGATGTAGCCTGAAACCTACATATTATACATTCTGGAAAGCACATTCCCAATGCAAATTCTATGTTGCTGACACTGTAGAATTAACATATGCAGCATGTAGTAATGCTTAGTTATAAATACTCTACCTAAATGCAGCTAAGAGTACATGTGTATTTATTTTGTACATAGAAAACATAATTTTATTTAGTACAGGGAACTGGTTTACAGGATCTGGCTGAGATATCATTTCTCAGTAATTCAGTAGGGGTGTACATAAATTGGCTCTTGTGAATTTGAAGTTATACGGTGCTTTAAGATCTCTGGGTAAAGCTGACAGGAAAATGCAAAGTATTGCTTTTTGCGTAATTTCCCATTACATGCTTGTTCTCCCAGTCATCACACTTCAGATAGCCTTGTACCTTATTCCAAACATGCGAATTGGAATTCCTGCCAAGCTCAATTCATTTATCATCTGAGACTAAATGTAAAATAACACCAACAGAACCGAAACCATTTTTGATGGCTGGGTACAGAAAGTGCATTCATTACTGCTCCCACAGAGAGCTGTGTGAATACAAAACAGACTCAAATCTCACTCATCTTCTGCATCCCAGGGATAATGAAAACAGATATTTTGTTCTTCAAAGTACATCCAAGGCCTACATATCTTCGTACACTTCTGTTGCCACCTAAAATCTTGAACCTCTAGTGTGGCTATTTTATTAAAACTCTCTTATGCTGATGCACATTTTTGTCTGGACAGAATTCCAGGACATTGGGGATGGACCATAGGCAGCTAGGGAATCATTTTGGGGATAAGTTGAGGTGTGGGAGGGGGTTGGCAAAGCTAGGGGTATTTGGGATATTCCAAAGGGTATAAGTGGTACCCAGGATTTGTCTTTCTCCTGCAAATTAACTTTACCTCATTTCATTTGATCTTGAAGCGTTGGTTCCCTCTAATTCTTCTCAGGATGAGGCTTTCCCCAACATTTTACACAGGAACTGGACATGGTCATTATGCAATGTTGCAAAGGCAAACAGGCACACATTACTTCAATAATTACTTTATATGCAGCTGGCCCTGTATTTGGACATGACTTTAAAGCAGTCCTTGAGCTTCATTAGAAGATAATTTATAGTAAATTTTGTCTTTAGTTTTCTTTGATGTTAGAACCGACATTGTAGAAAATAAGAATCAGATTCTTCTTGCCCCAAACAATGTCAAGGCAGAACAGAAATCATGGGTGATTCACTGCAGGGGGATGTAGGGTAAAATCACCTGAAGAAAGCACATTTGAAAACACAGGCTCACTTCTATGTCCTTATGCTGAATATCTGATACATGAAGTATCTGAGAGGTAACAACTGGGACACTAATTTTTTTGAGAGTTTAATTTAGTGGTTTTTAATCTGTGCTACTGTTAGCACTGAAAAAGTGGAGATTTCTGACTGTAAAAACTCCTCGGTGCTTCGGAGTTCTGAAAATGTCCCGAAGGAATTTAATTGAGAATTAACCAGCTGGAACACTGAAAGAAAGAGCTACTCCTGTAGCAGTCTGTCCATTACAAGTTCACAGTAAAATATCTGGTCATTAAAACCACTCGAGACAAACTCTTCCCATGTTTGTCACCTTTGTCAGCTATGTAAAGCTGATCTCACTTTCTTAACAGCTTAAACCTTGGCAAAAATCCTTCATAATGTAAACATGTGCAATGGTAAAAAGAAAAAATTGGCCCCCTTCAGCCACAGAGTAATGAGAGACAGGAGGAAAGAGGAGAAAAAGGCAGTTTTGGTGTTGTGCTGGAAAAGTTGATAAGTTGTCCTGGCAGTGGTCTATTGGGAACTGCTCAGCTGTGCAATACACCCAGTTTATTGACTTGCCTGGAGATGTGAGACCTAAAACTACAGGCTCTCACACCTCCTGCTTTGTTGATCACACATCCTGCAAACAAGATTAAGTGCATAAAAGAGCAAAAGGCCTTGCCTGGTAGCAGGCAGCATTTCTCATGTTCCCTCTATCAGCTCTGGAAGCTGATGCTGAAATGAGAAGATGAAAACCCATCCCTGCAGTAAATCCGCTCCCAAATCATTACCATTCCTCTGCCTAAGGGAGAGGGCTGGGGTGGGTATACACTCTTAACATAAGAGAGCATTTAACTTTCAGTTTAAATGGAAAGAAATTTGATTAGTGAGTCACACAAGCAGGATGTTGCTATTGTTAGAGGCAGGTTTGCTGTGTCGCTTGCTCATTGCCTTGTTCTCTTTGGAGAGAGATGGAGCCTCCAGCAGTTTGCTCTTTTAATCCTCCCAATTTGTCTGGTGACTGGATTTAGTTGTGGCTTTGGTACGGAAATGAAGATCATTGGTGGAACAAGTGGAACAAAACTCTTGGAGATTTGTTTGTGGAACACTGAGAAGATAAGCTTTTCACAACTGATTTTGGCAGTGAAATTTCCAGGCTTTATGAAGCCTACTCTGTTTATAACCTATATAGCATATATGCTGGTATGTGTATCTTCTATATACATGCTGCTTAAGCTACTTGTGAGTTGGGCACAGGTTCTCTTTCTCAGTGAATGAGTGAAATTTATCTCTGGACAGCTGGTGGTTTGGGCTAAAATGGTTTTTCTACTTGTGTAATTCATAATTCCAGTGAAATACAGACCATTCTTCAATCAGGATTTTGTGCTTTACAAACACCCATTTGGTGGTGCTTCATATACTAGAGAGTTTACAGCCCTGTTCTGGCAAAAACTCACACCCTGCTTTTCTTCACATATTCTGAATAGTCTCATTAAACCTAACATGAAAATCAAGGTACTGAAAATGAGAGACTAGCAATATATGCACTTTGTGTACGTGTGCATAGACAGAGTGGACACCAATTTAGATTAGCAAGTGAATTAGAATGAATGTGGGGATTTGTTTTCCGAAAACATAGTGGTTGAATTTCTGAGGTTTGTGCCCTGCCTCAGCTTTCCTTTCTCCTCAGCATTGGAAGGGGCTGCCCAGGGAGGTGGTGGAATCACCATGTCGGGAGGTGTTCAAGAAGAGGCAAGATAGGAGTGTATTTGGAGACCCTATAGATGAGTCCAACAAGAACAGATCCATTAAGGAGAGATATGTAAGACATGCTAAGCCAATTTTTATGATACAAGCCCAGAGGCAGCCTCTGGTTGTAATAGTCTGTGGCTTCAAAGGTGCCAATTGCAAGTGTATTTTAAAAAATGAGTTTGTAATTTCGTTTTTATAAAATCCTATCTAGACAATACTGTCTGGACTCTTTCCAGTAGCATGAAAACAACTTTCAGTATTCCTGCAAACATCCCCAAAAATGTCTTTTACCAGCCATCTACAGCTTTCCAAAACTGCTTGGAAATAAACAGTTTCAGAGAGAGAGAGGTGACACAGGCAGGCATTCCTTCGTTTTTTACGACATATTCTCCTCACAGAGGAGATTTAAAAGGTTTAATTTGTTGATCGTTGGGGAAACATTTTTATAATGTTCCAAATGTGGAGTGTATTTCTGAGCAAAAATAATTATGTCTGTACTTTTAAATTATTTTAGGTTTGCTTGACCTTGGAGGAAGGTGAAAAGGGAAGGCAATGTTATTCCTTCTTAGCTACACTGACAGTCAGGTAAATAAAATTTATTTGCCTTCTCCTTATTTAAGATTTCCCCAGCTGCCTCCATCAACTCTCCCTCATTCTTTTTTTCATATTCTATCTGTAGTTTTAAATCTTACTCTGAATGACAACATTAGCTTTCTAAACTACTCAGCAATACCAGTTTTCCCCCAAAGACTTCCCTGAGGCTGATTTGTATAGGCTGCAGTTGTCTCTCTCTTTTTTTTTCCTATGACTTACATTGAACAATACCCTCACTAATGACATTTCCCCAGCAATGATGCACCAGGGAAAAGCATGGAACGAGAAGCAGGAATGATGAATACAGCCTAAATGGATGGAGGAGGAAGTGCTACAATTTGCTTCTCTATCACTCCATAAAAACTACAACTCTCATCTTTTTCCATCTACCATAAAGATGGAGCTGTGATATTCTTAGACAGATATATCAGGCACTATTGCATAATGCATTTTTGCACCCTTACAAAGAGGATCCAAGCAGAAGCTTGCAATATGTGTTCTTTGTCTGTCTAGATAGACTGATTTAAAAGCCTCAGCTAAAAGAAAAGACTGAAATAATCTTGAGATGGAAATGCAATAAAGAACCTCCTGCGATGGCAGCGGGTGAAGTGCAGAGGGAGGGTCAATCCAGTTTGGTAAAACTGATCATTAAAGCCAAACCATAACCCCAACTGCTTCTCCTCTCCTCCCAGAGCTGCACCTGGCTATTTCCTTGTGGATGATTTCCTTCTCTCCTCTGCCCGTTTGCATAGGGATAGACCCCGAAGTCCCAGACCTTTTTAAAGGCAACAAGAAGGGCACATTTCTTACCAGTCTAGATGTGCATGTGCTCTGTGACTGCTGCTGATAATTGTTTCATAGCCCACCCTTTGAAAAATAGACTCTCCTCAGTCCCTGTGCCAGTATCTGATAAGTGCCACTTGCACCTGCCCACAATCAGTAGATGAAGCTGCAGTTGATACATCAACAGAATGAACTTTAAATTCAAGAATGAGCTCTTTGGATTGCTTGTGCCCAGCTTGTCTGGAATGACCCGTGATTTTAAACTTTTTCCTAAGAAGGAAGCTGTGAGGAAACTGTCCCTGTCAAGTTGTCTGAAGCTCATACATAAAGTTGTCTCCTCCCTTGTTTGCAGTCAGGCTGCAGAGCTCCTTGGTGTAGAAGACATCACAGATGTTGACAGGAGGTGTAAACTATTTATTTTCCCTTTACTTGTAATACTTGCTTGTTCTAGCTAGAATACAATGTATTTGAATTCTTTGACAGCAGGAATTATGCTGAACTATCACATGCTTGCACTGGAGAATTTCTGGGTTACTTAGAAATGTCAAATAAGATAATAGAAAATGTCATTTTTACTCAGCCATCACAAGGTGCCTTATAGAGTGTGTTATTATTTCATCTTTATCTTTACTTCTCAAATAACAAGTATATCTCAAAGCTTTGAAATCCTGTTTAGGATCCATCTAAGTCAGAAAAGAATCAGAGGCAAACTGTTAGAGGAATGTCTGTTGTGAAGAGGGTGATTTTGTATACATGAGCAAAGACAGACCAGAGGTTAAGTCTAAATTTAACTTGAACTTTGACTATCAGTGTCTGAATTAGATGAAGAAGTGGCTTTGCATTTGCATTTCACAGACTTCCCCTCCTAAATGAGGTGTTGAGACCATGAATTTCACAAGAAGATTCAGGTAGTGAAATATTGACACACTCCGGGGTGAAAGTTACTTCCCTGGAGGGTTTTAAGATTTTGGAAACAATCCCAAGATTTCTCTGAAATTATTTTTTTCCAGGATTTCCCTGGAAAACAACAATATAGAGGTATAGTTTTAAAATTTAGAGCATCTAGCAACCTCTGCCTTATTCCTTTAATTTGGTTCTGACAGATTTAAAGAAATTAATTTGTATTCAATTTGAAAAGGGTGTGAGTATGGGGTACTAAGTTTGCAGTCAGTGAAATTCTAAAGAGAAATCAGAAAAATAAAACTTTTCTTTATACAACAAGCTGCTCTATAGAGTCATAAACAATAATTAGCTTCTTCTTAGCACTTCTTATTTGCTTAATCTCAAAGTGTGTTATGAAGAGGAATATGTGATTATCACTCCTAAACAGAGAGTGCTGAAAAATTTTCCTAAGTCCTAATGATGATCAGGCTCACTTCAGTTCCATTGCCTCTTGCCATCTGTGGGGAGGAAGACCAGCTCTCCCCTCCCATTTTGCAAATGACAAATGTAAAGTGTCTTTTACATTTGCAGTCACCCTTTACAAAACTCAGAACTGATGATGCCAATATTGTGTTAGCGAACACAGAGCTGAAAACCCTGTGCTGCTGATAGGTCAATATTGTTTCATTCCACTTGGGAGTCTATTTCAGGAGCTCATTGAACTGTTTTGGGACCAGGACACGTGCACAGCTAAAATTTACAGCAGCACACTGCAACCAGAAAGCATTTCTAAATATTTACATGCATACACTGGGACAAGCAAACATACACATCATCAAGCCAGCGATTTCCTACTGGGCAGCTGATTTTCTTGGAAAGGATTGCTGAAATCAGAGTAGAGATGACCAAATGACCTGCTTTGGTTATGTGTTTGTTAGTTATGACCTTGATAGAGCTGCTGTCAAATTTTGCCCCCACAAAGCAGGACACTATTTGAGAGCATTGAAAGAACCCCCAACATCTCATCTCCTGCATGTAGCCCACATTTAAAACTACTAAAGGCATTTTTGGAACAGGCAATTCATTGGGAACAGTTTTTACTCTTTTTTTTTTCTTTGGCAGAGAACTCTTTGAAGTTAATAAGCATAAATTTCAGCCCTAACAGTCAGTCAAAACATCAAAGCTTTATGCCCCCAGTGCATTGCAGAGTTGGCCTAACAACAACTGGAGAGATTCTTAAATACAGCTGCACTACTTGCTTTGCCTGTCTTCACTTATCTAGCATTTAAAACACCTGGCTGTTAAGTGAAAGTAAAATTCTCTCTGTAAGGAGGAGGATTTAGAGACCTCTCATCTGATAAATTCAGTGTTTGAACTGTCTAGAAGTGGTTTCTGTGTTAACTCTCAATAGATTTTCTGGCTTCACAAACTTGATTTTCTAATGTGCAGTAACAGCAACTGAATGAGATGGGCGTATAGGGCAAATCATCATTCGTCAGGTCTGTTCCTGTTACTGATGTTATGAACACAAATCATTCCTCTATCTAAGCTCTTTCTAAATACTTCAGTTTCCCTAGAGGTAAATAGGACCATGCATACACACACACACATATATACACATATCTCCTATGCATGCTTTATTTCTTGAATAAGAAATAGCTTGAATAGCTTCTTTCTCAGAAGCTATCTTGGAGTTTTTTGGTTTGATTGAAACCTTAACGCATTTGGTTAACTCATTGGAGCCAAGAGAAAAGGAAGGTATTTACTCATCTCCTTGTGATCATGTAAAGCCTTTGTTTCTGCTCTCTTAGGTATGAACTGCTGTTAGGCAGGAAAAGAGCTGCTCTTTCCTACCTAAGCAGAAGCACTTACAGCATTGCATGAACTGACCTTTTGCCGAGAGATTCTGGTTCACCAAAATTCTCTGTTCCAATAATAAATTCCCAGTTATTTCAGAGTGGGTATTTTCATTTTCTTTATCAGTCATTCTTAACTCATTATCTCTGTGTATAGCAATTAGTCCACCTGTCCATACAAAACCAAACAGAAGACATAAAGCAAAGTGAGATTGAAAGAATAGGCATGACACTATATCATCACATTTTCTTGCTGCCTGTTTCTTTTCTTGCTACCTAAAATAATTTCTCTCTTCAGCCCGGGATTTTAGCAAGAAAATGACACTAATTTACACTAAACAGCTTTACTGCTGTCTTCTGAAGACCTTTTAAAGAAGCTTCGGCTTGCTGGAGGCAGCACTGATGAGGGGCACAAGTTAAAGCCTTCATTTAAAAGCTTCCCAGAATTTGTCTAGAAATAATGTGGATAGCAAGAAATATGGGGAAGAAACCAAAACACAAAATAGCTCATTTAAACAGGCATATTGAAAACCTGAGGGATTTTTTTCTGGTGTTGGTGTTCAATGGAGAAAAGGGAGGTAAGTTAAAATAAAACAGACATGTGGAGATGTATTTTTTCCCAGTATTTTAATTTTGGTTATTTATCTACTGACTTTTCATTTATTATCACTATTTATTTCTTTGAACCTTGACAGTAAAGTGCCATAGTTGAGATAATATGGACTAAAAGTGACCTTTGGGTGGATGAGGGGGGAGCATGGCAGGGACGGAGCATTTGTGAACCCCAAGAGCATCCTAAGGGACAAGTCACTAAGAGTACCAACCTGCAGAGCAGCCTAAGCCAGTGGGAGAGCAGTCAGGGCCCTTTTCCAACCAGAAATCACCATGATGCAACTACAGTTAGATAATTTGTAAATGCAAAAATCTGCAATCAACAAAATTAACATAAGCTCCATGCCAAGCCATAATTAATGATAATAACAAAAAATAGGCATCAACTTGGAAATGCAAGTGCTTAATACTTTCAGAAAAAGTTAATGGAAGAGAAATATTCAGTTTTAGGGATCTGTGGTCACAGCTATCTGATTCTGAATATGTGAATGTGAAAGTTGTGTAATGCAGATCCTGTATATCAGCTCACACAGCTCTGGAAAGTCTGTTTTTATTTCTTCTGTGTCCTTTACCAGTGGTTGAAATGGTGCCATTACAAAACTGGTAGAGTCACTCCTGACTTTTGGTTTAACTGGGGCCAGAAAGGACTAATTGCTAATTACTAAATTGCTAATTACTTACTGGATATTAAATATATCTGAACTTACTTCTTCCCACAAGCTTGTGTGGTTCCAGCTTGCTTTTTGCTTTATTCCCCCTTCCACATTCCCAAACTGAGTCTCTGAGGGCTTCTCTCTGGTGTACTGTGGTGGGAGGTTGTTTTGAAGCCAGGCTGTACGGCAGCTTCATATTCTGAAATCCTTCTTTTTCATTACAAAATATCTTAATGTTTTTCACAGAGTAGCTGAAAATCAAGTAAAAAAAATGAGCTGGCAATGAGAATTGGCATAAAGATATACTTTGAGCTATTATTGTATAAACACTGAGAGTAGTTATATCTAATGGAAGACAGAAACTACAGTGTGGTGCAGTAGCCAAAATTTGGAGTGTGCAATAATGGTAAAAACACCCAAACAGCCAAACAAAAAACCCCAAACAGTCCTTTATGCGTTCAGGGAGTAGCCAATGACCTGGACTGGGAGGACCAAGAGTCTTTGTATCTTAATCCTTGCTGTTTCATTACACTATTCTCAGTCATAGAAATGTGTCTTCCTATTTTGAGCTCAGGTAAGCTCTGTGCCTCCATAGCAGCTTGCAATTGTGAGCTTCAAGGAGCTGAAACATCCTCAAGGACTCAACTGTTATTATTTCATTGTATTGAAATAGCAGATGCTGCAAACAGAACAGAAACATTGTTAAGCATTTTGGCACCTTTCTGTTCATCTTTAATGAATTTAATAAATATCAAGTGTATGCTAAGGATGCCACTCCTCATCTATTCAATCAATGTAAAACAGAATCAAAAATTTTTAAAAAGTATTTAAAGAAAACCTTGAAGCAGGGAGGGTTAGTTCTGCAAGACAGAAGTTGATGCAACCCTCTCGCAAAAATTCAGTCTTGCCAACTGATGTGCACATGGGACACTTGCTTTATTCACCAAAAAAACTAAGAGTGTGCATGGTTTTCACTCCCTTTGTCATAGACCTTCACAAGTTTTGCACACCTAATTTGGCAAGTACTCTTAGAAATGTCACTCCCTGGTCTTGCAACCCTGGACTCATTACTGTCAACAGGAAGTATGCTGAGCAAATCTAAGAGGTTTTACCCCTCGTCCCAGGGTTCATGTACTCTCTTTGGGAAGGAAGGAACACTGCTGGCTTAAGCTCAGATGTGTGAACTTTAAATGCTTTGGGGCTTCCATGCTGATTTCAATGACCTCCCCACGGTCTCTCCACGGTACTTTCACTGCAAGCAAGTGAAGTCGTTGACTCCCTGTATTTTTCCAGTATTAGACAACCTTCACTGTCTTCAGAAGGGGAATGGCACTGCTGTGCAGACTCTGGGAACTATTCATGACCTGTTCATTTCACAGGGCATAAATACAAAAAGTCTCACATAGGCTGAAGCAGGAACAGGCTACAAGGGTGGGGTGTTCCGCTGTATAAACAGCTCTTGGTCATCCCTCTGCAATAAATCATGGCATACTCTACTAGCCAGGCATCAGGGCAGATACTTATAGACCAATAGGGGTCTTTGATTTTTTTTGATGTGTCTGACATGTTCATAACTCTTGGGGCTGTGCTTGCAGGAGTCACTGCCCGGCCTGTGTATGAAAACATGTATTCCACTTTGGAAAATCAAAGATGCTCCCTGCCAGTTTTCAAGCCCTATCATGCAGCTGGAATTATCAGCTCCAAGGTTGTTTGACAAATGCTCCAGCATTAATATTCCATTTGTCATGCTGTTCCTGCCTCTTTTAGAACCAGAGTGCTGCAGGAAGTGAGGGATCTCTCCCCTGTATGCTGAGAAAAGCAGCAAATTCTTTGGGTGAGAATTAATTTCAACATAGAAGTCTTTTGTGTCTTAAAAAGCAGTCTCAAGTAGTTTGCCTAAATTTATAAAAGCAATGAGGTAGCCAACACTGCTGATAAATACCTGGTTATTGAAATCAGTGGGAACAATCTGGAAACCTCTGTCTGCATCTTTAGGCACTTCGTGGTTTTAAGTGCATAAATTCATCACTAATGGGTATAATATAAAGACAATTCTCTTGAAGACTCCCATATACATTTCTCATAGAAAGTCAAGCTCTTCAGCTTCTAGTGAGAGATCTATAAACATGAGAAATGTCTCATAACAAACCAAGTATCTTTTATAAATAGAAAAATAACTGAAATGGAAGGAAACAACCACGCTGTTTCCAACAACCTTTACTATTACTAACTTATCGCTTCACTTTTGTAATTCTACCTTCTGCTGCTCTGGGAGCACATAATTGTCATTGCTTTTCAAATGTTCCTACTGCAGCTGTATTATTTTTCATGAGTTTCCTTTCTCTATTAAATTGGTGGCTCAGAACATTCCAGATCTCAGTTTAGCATCTGCTTTCTTTGACTATCTGCTTTTCTTCACCCTTCTGCTAGGTAATATTTAAATGTCCCTTGGGAACTGTGATAGATTACACTTCACTGTCCAAAATGAGACAGAAGTGTACATAACCGTGGGCCTTCTCAAATACATAGTTTCAAAAGTGTTCCCCCTCCATCTGTCAATTGATTGTCTTTTGTGGTGACTTTTTTTACCACCTGATTACTTTTTGTTTATCCTAATAGGATAAAAGCCTCTAAAGGTAACTTCCAATTCAACGACGGATAATGGCTACACTGGTTATTACAAAAATTACTTAACAGATATTGCCCATTTCTTTATCTTTTATATTTATCTACACAGGAAAGCTATTGCACAGCAAGGGAGAATATGAATTTAAAGCAAAGTAACGACTTCGCATTAGCTTCCTGCAAGGATACTGTCATCCTGCACACAGGTTTCACTTAATCCACTTCCAAAATTGGCTAAGAAAAATTGTATAGACGTATTCTTGCTGTGAAATGTTGTCCACATTAAGAAATCAATACAAAAGACCTTTCCAATAACTTCTGTATTTTCCTGGTCCTCTCTGCAGCAGTAGTAGAGTGCCTCTGAGTTTATGATTCATTTATTCTCATAACTGTCCTAAGATGAAGGGGAACTCTTAGTGTTTTTCCCAAGATTGTGCAAGAGGGCTGGAGTAGAGCAGAGAGATGAATTCAGTTTTCACAAGTCCAAAGATGGCTTCGTTGGTGCTGGGTCATCTTTTCACTGCATAAAAAGCCTGTAGCTCTTAATTCTGTCTGCTTAATCATAATTCCATTTATCCTCCAGACAGGTGTGACTCAGCTGCACAACAACACTGATGGCTCTTGCAAACTATAGTTGTTTCCTGACAGTGACTGGCCGCGTGGCTTTGTCATGTTTGTGTTGATTCATGTTCTCATTTTCATTCAGTGAAGGCAGAGGAAAAGCTCAGTGATGTGTTTTGATTCAGATTCTCAGAGGTTTGAGGTACTTGGGTACCTAAGTCCCATGGCCTTTAAACAACTTGAGAATCTTATTTTTTTTTTTTTGGAAAATGCAAACTCCTGCCCACACAGAGGGTTCCTGGGCTTCCCCCCATCCCGCATTCCAGGTGGGAGCTGCTGCTCCAGGGAGACCTCACCATGGTATCACTCGCTGCCGTGCACATTCCTGGTCTCACATGCTCCCTGAGGTGCTGCACATCCATAACCAGCACATGGATGCAGTTCTGGGGGATTTTATGTCATAACTGGCTCCCAAACAGTCACAACTAACTTCAGCTCTCGCCGCCTACTTCTATATTGTTTGGGGTTTTGTTTGTTTGTTTTTTTAAATACCTGAGGTCTCTAACTTTGGGTAATTAAAAATCCTGGATTATTTTTATTTTAACACTGAAAGAAAGGGTTCAATCTGTTTGTGATAATATGAGTGACATTGTTTCAAAGCAGATTTAGAGATAAGTTTGGGCCTGACATTTAGTCAGCAGGTGGGTGTTGTTTATTGCCTAGCAATTAGAACTTATATTAACATAATATCTCCTCAACTTCAAAAATTTCTGAGAGCTCTCCATGAACAGATTCCCAAGAGCTCTCCCCTGCTCTCTTCCCTTTGTCTTTTCACTTTCCCACCTCCACAGCCTTCCACCCACCTCCCTTTAAATGTGCTGTTTCAAATTTAGAGTTCGAGAAACTTTGTTTAAGTCTAAATCATGAAAGATATTTTCTTCTAGAGCAGAAGCAGCCCACAACCCCTTTATTTTAAACCAAGCTAGAACAGTGCTTTTCAGTTTTCAGAAACTTTTCTTTCACTTCTAATATTTCTCTGTGAGCACTCCACTACAGAAAATGAGTGGTGAGTAGGACAGGGCCTGTTCCCCATCTTGAAATGGGAGGTGCAACAAGTATTTTCCTTGCCACCTGCATCCTCAGGGCCCCTTTTTCTCTCAGTGTTTTCTCTGGTGTTGTTACCTACTTATTATAGAGATGCATTCATTGGTTTTACATTTTATCTGCTTTTTATGACATTCATTTTTACTTCTGTGCTAATGGCTTGTCTGCAGGAGAATGTGAAAATGAAATGGCTGGAGCTAAAGATGCAATGGAAGCAAATAAATGGGAAAAATGAACTGACTAGAAAACCTAATCCATATGTATTACTTTGAAAATAATGTGTAACTGATTTCAAACTGGAGTCTAAAGACCCTGTTGTCCACACCAAACATTCACTGCTGCTCTGTTGCAGGCTTTGCTCACAAAGTTGGATTAGCAAAATGGTGAGGATTTCTAGTGAAATCGAACAAAAATGAACATTGTTCCTCTGCATTTTCCCCTGTGTAAACCCACCTGTGCACACACATTCTTAGAGCAAATTTTCATCCTTCCTTTCAATCTTTTCTTTTTTAAGCTTCAGCTCCATCATTTCAGTATTGAGGAATAGCACTTGGTGACTCTGTCCTGTTTTTTCCCCAACCCTTTAAAGTGTACATTTTCATCAATACAGACACCTTTCTGTCTTGTCTGGGAGGATATAATTGTGGCAGACAAGGGCTGATCTTTCTTTTCATACAACCATAATTAACACTGAACAAATCAGCTTTGGGGAGCCACCAGTGCCTTGCTTTGATCCTGAGGCAAACCCTGAAAGAGCAAAAGCTGATTCCCTCCCTGCAGCCATCACCATAACACAGTGAGTGGTTTAATAAACCCTGTCATCCTAACACTACATGGCAGTCACTTTGCTGACGAGCATGAACAAGCTTGTTTACTATTAGATGCAAAATCACTGCTCAAATCCCAATCGTTATTAAGAGGCTAATTGGATGGGAGAGCGATGAGAAAAAGATCAAATTCTTAAATCAAGTTAAATCCAGTGAGACTGTTCTATCCTATTAGAACCTCCCTGACCTGCCAACGAAATTAAAGTAGCTTATCCTGAAAGAGAGCAGCTCATTTGATGTGAAGGGTGCCCATGTAAGCAGCTGTGGTGCTGTTTTGTATTAGGAGAGTGACAGTGAAGTGAGAGCCAGTGCAGTGGCTGGTCCCTGGGAACGGGGATGGAGCATCCCAGCTGGATCTGCCGCTGCTTTACAGGGGAGAGAGGGATTGCTCGCACGGCTGTGTGTGGTAATGGCCAGGAGGGATGGACATTTTTGGAAAATAGGAAAATGATCAGTGGAAATGTGTACAGCCTCAGCTGGAAATGAGGAAAGCGGCTTCTCCACGAGGCTCCCCCCGAGATCAGAGCGGTGCCAACTTACTGTAACTGGAGCTCTCCTACAAAGAGCTGACAGCAGCCTTTATCCCCCAGATAACAAGCTTGACAAGTCTCTTTGCCATTTGGGCACACTGAATTCTCAGGAGAGCTTCCCATGAATAAATCATTGCCTCTTTAGTAACTATCCAGAATTAATGATCCCCCACCTTTTTTGACAAGCACTTCTTTTGCTGTAGGTTGTGACTTTTGGCTCCTCAGAGGATGGTGACAACTGAGGAGGCCTGGAGGATTTCACTTTCTCCTTTTTGGATATTCCAGTAACGTTTCCTGTGACTGTATAGCTGAAAAGTGTCTGTAATTATAAAAAAAGGTTAACATTTTCAGAAAAGCAGCATAGACCTGGAGAAGAAATCCTAAATCAAAGGAAAACTGTGTTAGATCAAAGTCAGAATAAAAGAAGATAAAATTTTCCCGAGATGGAAAAGCAAAATGTAATTACTGTTCATAGTGGGGCACCTCTTGCTTCAGGTTTTCACTAGTGACATATTAAGGTGTGAGGAAACACCTTTGTTTAGATACTTCCATCATTAACTCAAAGTTATGAATGTTTTCCTTACATGTAGTTTTCTACAATTTCCCAGGCAACTTGTCTGTCCTGAGAGGAGCAAAGAATTTGGGGGAAAGCCTTGTATATCATGACATGGTTGGAATATCAACTGAATGTGACTTTTTAGTCCCTGATTTTTACTTCCATCCATGTGATCTGATGAGTGATTTGAATGTCAGACTGAACTGCACAACATTTTTCTCAAATTTGTATCTCATCTGAGAAGATTTTTTTATACCTTAAGATTGGAAAAGTACAGAACAGGCTCTGGGGAAAAACTCTTAAGTTCAAATATGAACCTCTCCAAAATTCAGAGTATTTGGATCTTTGGTACTGTGAGAGTTATTTCTGTTGCAAAGCGTGACTGTGTCTTTTCTAAACTGACTTGATAGGTCATTAATATATCTTTAGTCTTGCCTTACTAGTACACCTCTTAAAACTTCAGTGCAAGTCTCAATGAGTAGCCACCTCTCTGCTCTTTGGTGGATAAGCAAACAACCATTCCAGTAAAGAGAAAGAGTGGAAAAAATTACCTGACACCTCACCACACTGAAAACAAAGTGAGAAATAGAAAGAATTCCAAAGTCCGTAACTTTTAAGTAATTTACTTTGGAGTGGAGTAAGAGAAGGGAGATGTTTTGTCAGCATTTTAGCATTCCCAGTGCTGAAAAGGGAATAAACTTAAATTTAGCCTGAGATTCAGTGGGTCCAGAGGAGGTATCAACTTCTCCAACTGGGATAATTCTTAGATGTATAAGAGTAAATGTTCAGTGCAGCAAAACCTTAAATGTTTTAGTTTCACAGCTGTGAGTTCCTGGCACCTCTAGAAATGCTCTGCTTGAGCAGCAGGATGAACCTTCATCTGAGTATATTCTTGCCCCAGAGTTTGAAGCTGTTGCTCCCAGGCAACCTGTGTAGCATGAGGTCAAAATTGGTGTTTTACAGCCAGGTCTTACCAAGGAGGAGAGTGGAGAAAAGGGGCAGTTAAGAACTTATTAAACTTTGTTATATAAACCTTGTTTTGAAGTAACATTTTCAAAATTATCCATCAAAGAGACAAGAGAGTATAAGCAAAATATTCAGAATAACCACATTTATGATTGATACTGAACAGCTTAGTGTCAAATGTATTCTCTCATAGCTAAGTAGGTTTGTTTTACAAATCTGAACTTAGGTCAGATTTTCATTTATATTGTCTTTAAGTTGTAAAATTGAATCTTACATGTAACTATGAAGTTTTTAAACTATTGTTTTTAACATTAGACTTGTTTAAGGTGTTCTAATGATCTATGTCAGGAACCAAATTAACATATCTCAAAATTAATTTACATAACCTGAAAAAAAGGTTTGCACAGCCTAATATAAATTTACATTCCTAATAAAGTATTAACATATCCAAAAATGGATTTTAAATGGTACCATTATATTTTAAATCCTTCCTGTAGATTCCTAACAAACAGCTTTGATTTGCATGTCCTGACTTTGCCATGTAACACAGAACTAGTAATTGACTGGTTTGTAAATCAGCCTTTTAATGCTCTGCTGCTGCCACCTTTGTTCATAAAGATGAGAGTTAACAACCATAAGCTTTGCCTTTTGCACATAGTAGCATGGAAGACAAAACCAGAATTTGCAATGGGAAGGATGTTTCAGGAGATGGTTTACTAGACTCAGCTGCAATCTTAAGTGCAAAGCTTGGACCAACCTTAAAAAATTCCAAGTCTCATTTACTGGACAAAATCAGAGTCACAGAATCATAGGATGATTTGGGTAGGAAGGGACCTTAAAAATTGTCTTGTTCCAACCCTCTGACATGAGCAGGGACACCTTTCACTGGACCAGGTTGCTCAGAGCCCTGTCCAATCTGGCCTTGAACACTTCCAGGGATGGGAGTGAAGGCTTTGGATTGTCTCTTAAATGACTATTCTAGATATCATTCCCCACAAATACAAGATGTATGTTGTTCTGCAGGATAAGTTTTTCGTAGAATAAGTTTTTTGCTAAAGCCTGGAGAAATTTTGAGAGAGAGTTTAGTAGCAGCACAGTACGACTGAGAACTCAGTAAAGGGTGTGATGCATTTGGATGGGGCTCTGAGCAACCTGGTCTAGTGGAAGGTGTCCCTGCCCATGGCAGTGGGGTTTGAACAAGATAATCTTTAAGGTCCCTTCCAACTTAAACAATTCTCTGATTGTCTGATTCTACCAGTGGGGGAGGCCCTAACATCTGAAAGTCAGCAGCTCGCCCCAGATGATATTTAAGTATCAGTACTTGAGTCTGTAGCCACTGATTCGTAAAGGCTCTGATTCAACAAGGTACTTAAGCTTTAGAAGTCCTACTGAAATCAACTGAATTATGCATGTGTTTAAAGTTATGCACATAAAATCTTGCTGTAGTGCAGCAAAGAGCAATTCCCATTGAAATCTGCTATTGAGTTTACTCTATTGCTGCAACTGAAACACTGTCTTTTTAATATAAAAACAGAATGAGACCAGGCAGCCTTCAGCTCTTACAGTTTTCAGAGGAAATGGTACAAACTGGCAGTGAAATAAGAAGGTGAGGCAAGGGGAAACACAGCTCTTATTCTCACTGTGGTTTTCCCCAGATCCTTGAAAGGTTTTTTATTTGTCTATTTTTGTTTAGCTGTTTTGCTTATGGCAGCTGAAATATTGCCAAGAGACCCAGAGCACTAAGCCACCCCATGGCTGGGTAGGTAAAGCTGTTTCTGTGGCTGAAGATGTGTTGGGAGGCTCTTAAAGTGATGACTCTAGGAGTAGAAAAGCAGAAACCAGTATATAGTTTCATTTGTTTATCAAATTCCATCCATCACCCTCACAAGATGTGCTAAAGTGAGTGAATAGTTTTAACCTCGAAACTGCAACTGGATGTCAGGCAGCTCAGGGCAGGAGTTTGTAACATCTGGAGAGCCAAGGGGGTTCCTCATGTCCCCTTTACAACCATCTGACTGTGCCAACCTGATTTTAGCTGTGACAAAAGGATCCTTTTTAGCACGGTGCATGAGTGAATTACGTGCCTTAAAAAAAATAAAAATTCTAAGCCAGGTCTTCAGTGGCCTGAAGCTGATGCAGCACTGAAACCCAGGGACCAATACTGAGTGCACCAAGTGAGAGCTTGGCTCGTTGTTTTATTTGCTGACTTGTGATTCTCCTTGGCAAAGTGGCCCCATGGTAGGAGATTACTCAGCCTGATTAACCTTTCTGTCTTCTTTCTCTCTTTTGCTTTACTCATGAATCCAGTCCATCACCTGATAAAGCTCTGACTGCTGTACTGCTACTTTTACTGCTGATAATCAAAGCAGAAAATTACATACATATATATAAATAATATCAGATTTTTCAGGGTTTTTGTTTGTTTGCTTGTTTGCTTGATTTTTTTACCTGCCTATTTTAAAAAATAATAAGAATTTGCAGAATGTATAAAACATGAGAAAGGTTTACATGCAGAAATTGCAATTGAATACATCAAAATCAAAGACAGGCAGAGAGTGAATTAATTTGTTTCAAATGATGGTATGTAGTTTAGTCAGGTTCTATAATTTAATTTTACTGAGCACAGCACTTCCTAATTATCTGTATACTTGCAGAGGCATAAATAAATCATGGATTTTCTTTCTTGTATAGCAAGTGTACATACACAAAAAAATACTCCAAACCCAACATTTGGTAACTACAGGGTAAATAAGCCAAGTATAAAGCAGAGGCAGCAGGCAATGATGACTTCATATGAACAAAAACATTTTCATGATGTTTTAAAGCATCTGAAGAGCAATAAAGTCTAACAGTTTCTCTGTGAAGATCACTCAGTTTATGTATGAAAATTAGAGGTGTACGGAGAGGTGCCTTCTTGCAAGGTAGGGATTGTATTAAAATTTTTTGGCAATTTTTTTAAGCAAGAAAAGGTTAGTTCAATTATGAATACCCATCTGGGTGGGCATGAGACAATGGAGAGAGGTCAGTCCAACATAAAATTGTCTGTTCACCTCCTCTCCTGATTTTTTCAGAGTAAGGATTAGAACATGTTTCGATTTCTAGTTGTTTCCTGTAGAAGCACCATGCTGGGAGCATCATGAAGTCAGTTTAGGGAAAAGCAAGATGTTCTTGGCTTTCTGGAGTTCAACAGGCAGTTTTTTGGAAGGGTCTGGAGACACAAAGATGGTTAGAATGCATGACCAGAGATATAAGTATCTGATTCACTGGAAACAGCACCATGTAGCAGGCTAAAAAATTTTCAGGAGATTTTTTTTTGCAAGCTTAAGAACACTCAGGAAATAACTAAATTCAGAGAAGGCAGGGAAATCATGAAAAACAAGCCCAGAAATAGAAAGGAGTATTGACGGAACAGAATTAGTATAAATCACATTAACTTGACTGAAAATATGTATTAAGTAAACTCCCTTTCTAGGGGTCACAGGCTTCAGGGTTTCCACACAGTCGGAGCTGTAATGGGAAGTGAAGTCTTTATCCACCACATTATTTTAATAAGTTCTCCTTACTTCTCGACCCTTCCTTCGTGACAGTTCCTATCTAGATCAGGGGAAGAGCCATGAGCATTATTTCTTTCCAGTGCTGTACTGGACATATTGGGACAGTGATTTCCTTTTGTTCCCTGTCTGTACAGCACCTGGCACAGCGAGGTCCCAGTCTCTGCACAGAGCACCTCTGTCTTGTGAAAATTGTGCTCTATTGGTATGAATAGATCTTAGATTTTGGCACTTTAGCCCATCCAGATTCACAGAAGTGAAAAACCCTCAAGGATTAAACAAATAATAGAATCATAGAATGGTTTGGGTTGGAAGGGAACTTAAAGATCATCTCATTCCACCCCCTGCCATGGGCAGGGGCACCTTCTACTAGACCAGGTTGCTCCAAGCCCCTTCCAACCTGGAAGTGTCCAAGACCAGGGATGGGGCAGTCACAGCTTCTCTGGGCAACCTGTGCCAGGGCCTCACCACTGTCAGAGTAAAGAATTTCTTCTGTGTTTAACCTAAATTTCCCCTCTTCCACTTTGAAGCCAATCCCCTTGTCCTGTCACTATAGTTCCTGCTGCAGGGTCCCTCTGCAAAGCCCCCCAGTTTGCTGCAAACACAGCAAATGCCATGGTCTTTCTCAATATCAGAGATTTTTTTCCCAAACTATGTAACCATCTACAAGAGGTTAATGGACTAGACCTTGACAGGACACATCCTTTACAGTGACTACTCATCATAGTCATGCAGTAAGCCAAGGAACCTGAGTGACTGTGGGCTTGTGTCCTCCTCTACAGGAATGAAATAAAACAGAGGGGTGTGAAGACAATTTTTGCTCTGTGTTTGCAGTCTGTTTCGTAGTATTCCACTCCAGTTGGAATACAGATCATTGTGATCCAATCAGTCAGCAGTAGCTCAAAGCCACCACTGGTTATCTTTCTGCTCTGATTAGCAAAGAACTCCAAGTATACAGGCTTTGGAAAAAAATTTGCCTTGGGTCACTTGCCTTGCCAGCAAGGACATTGCAGTATTTTTAACAATATGTTTTACTTTGAGAGGTCAGTGACTTTTGCCTGGGTATTTTTTGTTCTGAATATTACATTTATCTAAATGTTTGGAAAAATTGAAAACGTCAGACTCTTCTTTACACAGCATTATAAGTAGCAATTTTCTTAGTGTGTCCTAAATGCCCTGTAATTTGCATGGAAGAAACTGAATCAAAGACAAAGCATTTTTTTACTGTTCAGAGAAATAAGAAAAGAATTACAAAAGATTGTATTAAAGTACCCTTAGAGACATCTAGTTTTAGGTGGATTCTCATAAAAGGCTGTCCATCTAGATCACTGGTCAATGGCTCTCAGGAGACAAAGTGCACAATGCTGAGCTGCTTGTGGCTTGTCATGTGAACTGTGTGGCCCCGATGATGTGTCCAGAGCCATTATGTACAACTCAGTTCCCCTGTACCAAAAAAGACAAAGTTTGGGGGGAATTCTGCTCCTGCAATTAAAGTAGGTCTCAGTCAGACTCATGACCAAACATTCAAAATCACCTGAAGGAAGTATCCCTTGATATCTCTAAAATGTTACTTGAATTGAGTGCTGTATCTCTCTCTGCTCGATTTGAACCAGTGTAAGAGCTCTGTAATACCATGAACTGTGCAGAGCTGTTTTCTCCAGAAACCTCATACTAACATATCCCTACAACAGTCCAACTCACTGAATAACTAATAGCAGATAATTTTCTTCAATTACTTTTATTTGCTTTGTTTCATGGAAAAAAAATATATTTCTTCCCAAATGTGTTTACTACTTGAAGTTAATGGATAATTTTAGCAAGAAACTCTGCATTTTCTCTTTGTGAATGAACAGGTCACTGTGCACATTTAGAAGTCAAAGTTGAAGCAATTTTGCCTGCAGACGTAGAATCTGGTTGCAGACAGGACATTTCACATCTATACAGCTTTGCTTTCAGACTCTGCAGTGCCAGACATCCCCTCTCCCTTCGCTCCCTGCCTTCAGCACAAATGTCAGACAGATGTGGGGTTTATGTTACACTGAAACTTCAGGAGTAATCTCCAAAATTACTGCTCTGTTTTTGCACACAGAGAGAAGATTATTTTCACATAATATGTCATAATCTTCAAATTAGTGTTTAGATGGATACATAGCATTACAAATATAACTGTCATACTTTCACCCAACAGCTTTCACTCATAAACAGGGGATGAAATGCAGCACCAACACAGAGATCTGTGCCCTTCAGCAGCCTTAAAAGTGTCAGTTTTCTTACAACATAGAAGAAACAACACAGGTCCTTTCTGAATCGTGCTTCTGTACATGCTGTTATTCATATTTTTTTCTGAAGCATGTGCACATCCCACACAGCTTTTTATAACATATCATGTGTGGGATCCCACTACAGAACCAGGGGGAGGTTCGCAAGTGCAGCCAGTGAACCGGTGCTGACTTGTTGGTTGGATCACAATGAAGGATTTGTGGAAACTCCAGCCTTCACTCTTGAGGAAAATCAGGGACATTATTTTTAAGAGCCACTGCTGATGGGTTTAGATCTTTTAAGATGGTGTTTCTGCAGGTGTGTGAAGGTGTCAAGTTTCGGTAATAAAATTTCAGCAAATGATAAAGGCAACGTGGTCCATTTTAGTTCCCCCAAATTTTGTATCTTCTTGACAAAATAATAGTTAGCCACAACATTTTGATAAGATTGGTTAAGTGCTCTTCTATCTAGAGATATTTGCAGTAACACTTTACAGCAAGAAGTCAAATAGCTGCCAGTCATTTAGCTGTGTTTTCTGATTCCTGTAAGGGTTTTTGATAGCCTTCACTTTTTGTTTCACTGCAAGATACTTTTGCTGAAAGACACTCATTCCATGGTAAAAAGGATAATGTTCTTAACACTTCCAAGTGCCAGTTTTGCTAGTCTTCCTTCAGGATAATCAGTTCTTAGGCTACAATTTTTTCCCATTTCTCTTGAGAATGACTTCCTGAATCAAAGACTTGAAGAAATAAAAATGAGCAGAATGAATGCATCTGATTGAGATAATCAATATGAGTATTATGTATTCATGATCCACTATGAACAATCCCAGACTATTTTCTGGAATAATCTGAGTTGTAAGTACCAAGATTCTCCAAAATTTCAAGATGAAGGTCAAAAACCAGATAACCACAAACCGATTAAAAGCTTTTAAAATATGGCCTTCAAATGTAAATGCTTTTAACCTCAGATGTTTGTCTTTACGAGCTTACCAGTTATTCTTGGACTCAAGGGTAGCTCTGCAGTGCTGAATTTATTATGGCAGTCACTGGGTCAGACATTTTATTGCAATTTTACTGTAGTTAGCTTACATCTTAAAAAGGTCTGATACATGCTCAATTACATTAAAATCTGTATTTAAAAGAAAACTTGTTGGGACCTTTGCTGGAACTGGCTTTTTCTCATTGTTGAGGTCAGTTTCAAGGACATAATTTATCACTAATTATTTTTTTTTTTCGAAACCGGAAAATTCCTCCAGGAAAAAATGCTTTTAAATACTTGAAAAAACAGTGTCTTAATTGAAAAATAAAATGTGAGCAGAGAGAAGGGTGGGATTTTTTTTTTGCTGCTTTCTAGGACCTATGTTTTTGTTTTGCTGCTTTCTAGGACCTATGTTTTCTAGGACCTATGTTAGGCATAAAGGAAGTCTTATTCTATCTTTGCCTGTCTTAGAAGAAGGAGCTAGTCATGGTTCCAAGGCTGTATCCAGACTGCTGGGCAGCTGGAAGCACTGCGAAGAGGGTGAGGCCCTGAGTGTCTTCCCTGCCCTGTTCAAGGTGAGCAGCAGGTTCAGCTAATTTGGAGAGTTTCTTGCACAGCCTAGGCTGCCTCAGACTATGGGAACTCTCTGGAAAAGACCTTTGTTTTTATCCAGATGAGATCCAGGTGATGCAAAATGCTCCTGATCAAGTGTAACACTCATTCTTGGGGAGCAGACCCAGGGACAAAGTGCCTCACCGTATCTAGAGGTGGCCAGAGGGGAAAGGTCTGGCTGTCCTTTCCGATTAGTGCCTGCTGAATTGGAATGGATTTGGTTTTCCACTTGGATATTTCAGCTTTTTGAGGGTTTCAGGTAGGACAATTTGTGGGTGAGCTGAATGCTGGACATAGCAGTACATGTTGGTGCTTGAATGAGTGAGTTATATCAGGAATATAAATAATATTTTAAAAATACAGTTTAAAATTTATCTCTTTTCAATTTTCTTGGACAAATAAGAGAGCTGCAGAGAAGTACAGTCGTTTAATTAAATATAGTTAAGAATTAGAAACCAATTAATTTCTGGAGAAATGGAACTGTAAGGTGTTTTTCATTAATTGCGATGTCATTAACTTACCATGCTGCTGCACCAATTGAATGGAATATTTAAGTAAATTCAAATGCATTGTGTCAGATTCAAGGTTCTTTCAAATGGATTGGAAAGAATGAAGTGTTATATGGAGCTGACAAGTATAAGGCTTAAAACCCTTTTTTTTTTAAGTGCACAATTTGCACGTCAAATAGATGGATGTTCACAGAATCAATTTAATTCTGAGACCTTTGATCAAAGATTTGGGGGGAGCCATAAAGAGAAATTCTCTTGAAAATGTTTGCTGCTTTCTAATGAGGACTGGCACCATTTGGGTACGTAGATGAAAGCACACCTACTTTTCTACTCCTCCTTCTTAATAATACCCTTGGATTCAGAAATTAGACACAGCAGGAAGAAAGATCCTGTACAGCACATCTCTGCACTTATAAAGCAACACAAGCCGTCTAATTCCTGAAATAAGCAGACATATCTCACACAGGAAGCCATTTGTCTTTGGGGCAATGGGGCAAAAAGGCAGTTTGGTTAATTTTCACACAAAGTTGAAGAATAAAGATTTGGAGCTGTGCCCATGATGGCTGGAATAGCCTGGGATAAAAACACCTCTAAGCAATTTGCCTCTGCTGCTTAAGGAAAGATCACGATACAGGATCCTTCATTGGGATTAACTGAATGAACCACAAAACAGAGCCAAGATTTAATTTGCTCCTTCCCCCTTTCCAAGGGATGCAAGACAGGAAAATCCTAAAGAGATTAGCAAATCAGAGGAAATTATGGAACTGGGAGCCAACAATCCCGTGTGCCTCACGCCCTTAGATCTGCTCGCAGCAGAACACATCAGCATTTCCACTCTGAGTTGAATACAATCATGGCCTGCATAGCACAAAGCACTCTTAGGTGGACAGGAGTGGTGATTTATTGCTTCAAAATATTTCCTTCTCATTCTCACAGTAGCATGCAATTCACTTTCCAGAAAACTGTTACATGAGCAAAATGGGGAGAGAGGGATTTTTGAGCTAATAAAATGGAGACACTGAAATTAAATCGATCTTTGGTAGTATTTCATGTTAATATAACTGACATTTTGCTCCCTCTTTTCTGGAAAACGAATAGATTTAATTGTTCTTTTAACTGCTTTAGATTATCCAGTAATCCCCACTGCTGTAAACAACATGGCCTCAGAAGTTTTACAAGTTGTACTGAAATAAGAAAGTTAACATAAATTAATGCAGGGTGAATCTTGAAATGAAACCACTTGACCCCTATTAAAATTTGCTGCTAACACTGTTTCAAGTTGTGCTTAGTGTTTGAAATCACTTTATCATTTAATATGACATTGTGAAGTAGCAGAGTTGCTTTAAGGCATCATTATTAAAAATGAGAGTTGCCAGGCCATTGCTGCAAAGCCGTGAATCCCAGGAGGTCTGAGTTGTTCCTCCATGTTAAATTGAAAGGCATTAATCTTTTCACATGCAGTATCCCAGATACAAATTCTTGCTCTGTACCAATAGAAAAGTCTGTCAGTCCTAGGCTTGGCAAGCCACAAAAAATCAGGAAAAAAATAAACAAAGCTCCACTGCATGCCAGGAAGAAAAGACATGGAACACTTTTCTAGTTCAACCAATAAATTTTCCTCAATAGAGTGTGACATTCTTCTAAAAACTGGGCAATGGCTCAGCGTTCCTATGACAGCATTAGGTTGTTCATTGCATGATCTAAACTATTCCTTGGGTGTTGGGGTTGCCGGGCTTCACCCTATGTCTTTGAGGCAATATCTATGAATAGGATACCCTATACTGTTTTCAGGATTCAGACTTGAAAAACTTTCTTGTGTTCCCTCTCATAGGGCCTGGCATAAAAATGAGTTGTATAGACACATACAGATCAAATTGGTCCAAGTTTGATGGTGCAGGCAGATGTCCCTGGCAAGGTCTCCTTGGGAGATTGAATTTCCATCAGGTTTGTGGTACTTCATAGCCATCCTTCTTTGTAAATTATCATCTTGTTCAGAGCAGATTATTGCTGTTGGGAGTCTAAAGCAAAATACCAATAGATATGGCTTTGTGCTCCATCAAGTTTGCCTCATCTTTCTCCTCTTTGGTACCAATTTTGATTTTATCTGCACTTTAGAAGTTTGTAACAACACTGAAACAAACAAAATGAAGGGTTTACTGTGAGTTTGTTGGTAAAATGAATACACACTAAATTTAGCTCACTGTTTTTTCTGCATGATACCCCTTATCTTTTGTTGATATAATATCTAGCTTGAAATTTAGTCCAGCAGTAATGATTGCATCACAGCCCGGGGCACGGTACTGAGGAAGCAACAAACTGCAGTGCTGAACCAAGTCAATTCCTTCACATCTGAGAGTAGCTCTATGGGCCTTTTTCATCATTAAATGAACTTCAGGGAGTTGGGGAAGATTTGCAGAGACAAGCTTTGTGGAGTTCCTTGTATCCATGTGAAAAGAGGATCCATCTCTCCCTAGCTGTGTACAGAGTGAGAGACTGTAGCGTGCATCTAATTCTGCCAATGTTCAGCGTGAAATGGAGACAACTAAATTTAGGCATCTCCATGTAGGCTTATACATGTCAGCAGGATCTCTAAATTCCTACTTTAGTCTGTGAATGGAAAACTTCCAATATATCCCATGGAAGTGGAGGTTTGGGAGCTCTTCTCACCCCAAAGAACATGGAGACACCCCTGTCTACAAAGGGTGATGTGAATCTTCCCTCTCCTTTATTTTCCTGTGGGGAAAGCTGACAGCAATTGTGTTCTGAAATAGCTAAATGGCTAAACATTAAACTGAATAGAAAATGTGTTAAGTTAATGAGTGCTAATCAAGATTAATACACCGAAATCACTGAGAGTCATCTTTTCAAGAGGAGGATAAGTTGGAGAGAAATCAAGCTGCATATGTCTGATAGCTGCACAGGATTGCTCTAGATGATTTAATGGATCATTTTTATTATTTATGCTGTATGCAATCCAATTCAGTAAGAAAAAGACTTGCCAGCATGAAATTAAATGAGGGATTATTGTGTTGACTAATATCTGAAACTGGATCTAAATACTGTTGAATTCAACAAATATAAGAAATTATCAAATCAGGGCATATGGGGACCTGGGAACACAACAGACTCACTGGCCCACTCACAAATGTAACCCCAACTCTGCAGAAGAGCAAAGGACCTCTTTTTCACATTTGCAGATTTAACTGAATTTCAGAAATACTCCACATCTTGTATAAGTTACATACTGTTCACATAACTATCTGTGACTGGGGAATTATTATATCTAAGGATCTGTTAGGAGAGGCAAGAAACTTGTAAGATGTAGTTTTGTCAAAGAAAAAACATCCAACAGTGATTTACACACAGTAGGACAAGCACATGAGAGGTGCAAGGCAATAAATGATAGGTCTGCTCAGAGGTTTCAGCAGCAAAAGAAATAGGAAAGTAGAAGATGATGATGGAGTCAGGGAGAATTATGGAAATACAATATTGTAGGGGAAAAAAAGAAGGTGAAGCTGTATAACTTATGACAGGCTGTTTTCTTTTTGGTCTTAGTATTTATCTCCCACTGCAGGAGTCAAACATGCTGTTCATTTTATATTTACTTCATATGCATGGAATCTGAAGGAGAAAAATCTTTTGTTATTTAAAGAGCTTATACAAGGCCACTTTTATTGCTGAGACCTAATGGCTCAGTTCAGCCACTTGTCGATGCAAATAATTCTAAATGTTCATTTTGGAGATACTGACAGTGAAGTGCTACCTCTGTGCAATCAAATATATTCAGTAAGACATAATTGGTTATCTTTTCTATGCCTATCACACCTGGTTGGGTATTTTTCTGAAATGTATTTCAGCAGAAAATGTTGATTTATCCATACTTTTGTAATTATATTCATCAAAAAGAAAGGATCAGTTTTGACAATTTTCTTCACTCTTAATTTCTATAAAACTTTGAATAGCTTAAATCTAAGATATTCTTAAATGGGGAAACTTGTTTTTCAGCTTTTGAAGCAACTTTCATTTTAAAATGTAAGCTATTTATAAGGGAAAGTGTTTTAAAAATGAAAATGTGTTGAAATCAAAATGAAAGCTCGACCTGAATCTAATTATTTTTCTGTTCAAATTTTCAATTCACAACTGCTTTTTACCATTATATTTTTTTCTACTTCAAAAATTCCATGGAATGTGAGGGAAGCAGTGCTGAATGTGTGAAACCTTATGCTTTAAAGAGAAGAGACACATATTTGGACTCCTCAGATGTGAGAAGCTTAGAATAGAAGAGTTTTTCACCAGGAAAGGTAATATTTTGGGTTATCTTTTTTCTTCTCTTCTTGTTTCTGAACTATAGGATACTTTGGATTTTTTTTATATTCAGGAAGATGAAGAGGTTTTTTTCTTGGTTGGCTGAGGTTTTTTTTAATGGTTGCTGAACTTTTCTAATAGTTCTTTAGTTTCTGGAGTTTTAATCCAGAAGAAAAGCCCCAAATGCCACAGGAATGCATTGCAATCCTCACTCTCTTTGCCTGGCCTGTTGTTAGGGCAGTTAAAGGTTTCCATGCAGAAATGTTCTGAAACATTCTGAGTTTTCCAGGTTTTTCATTTCCAGTAGGTCACCCGTGTACAATGATAACTTAGGGGAGAGTATCTGACACTGGAGCCCAGATGGTCTGGCTGCAAGGACAGGTATCAGAGTGGAGCAGCTGCTGGAGCTGGCATCAATCACAGACTTGCTTCATTTCCCTTCCCAAACTCTTGCTTGACTCATTTTTTGTCATGTAGCTTCGTCTCCTGTCCTTGGCTTTCTCCAGGCAGCTGAAGTTTCATGATAAAGGTAACAAAATCTCCCTATTAGGCTCCAGATGGGATTCTCCTGACAAGGCACACCGATCCCTGCCACAAGTCTTCTGAATTTTCAACAAACTTCAATCTTTGCCCCTTTGGCAGAACATTATTGTAGGCACTATTTACATGGATTCTGCCAGTTAAAAAGCAATCAGTGGAAAGAGATTGCCAGGGACCCTTTCTTGTGGATGGTTTTGTATAAAGGTACAGCTCACACTGAGGATGAGGCTTTCTCAAAGGTTTCTGCATATGGTTGAGATTTCACTGAAATCAGCACTTTTAGTGTTCAAGATGAGATCCATCTAGTAGTTAAATAATTATTTAGGTGGCACAACATTTCCCATTCCCTCTACTATTACACATCATTTTGTTAACATGGGTAGAAACAGCAGCTTTCATGTTTAACATCGGCCACTGGAGAATTTTGATCACTCGAGTTGGATGTAATTGAAAAGCAAATCTCCAGGTACAGGTTCTCATTTAAGAGAGCTCATTAAAGGTCTCCCAGAGTCCTCACTCCTCCAGTGCTTCTCTGCCTGGATTCTTTTTTTTCCTGACCTGTGACAATCACATACACTATATCACAACTACAGATTGGACACCGAGATGAAATCTTTGTCTGACTTTTGGATATGTACCAGTAAATACAGAGTCTACATTTATATCTATTAAAAAATTAACAATATTTTAGAAAAGAAATGCAGAGCTAGTTGAAAGAAAGCACAAACTAAACCCAAATAAAACAGTCATTCCAGGCTTCATGTTATGTGATGTATTATTGTCCTGAAAATCTAGTTGAAGTAATGGGAACTACAACTTTCTCATTATTTTCCAGAGATTTCAGCTGTACAATAAGCAAGTTGATGATCAGTATTCCAATGGCTCTTGACATAATAAATTCAGTCATATCAAAGCTCAATTTTGTGGAAATAAAAAAAGCAGAGCAATAATATTGAAAATTATAAAACTACACACATTTAGGGAGTTTTTCCTTGGTAGATCTCCATGCACTCAAAAGGAGGAGATTATTCATGATTATCCTTGTTTTCTGCAGGTAGGGACACAAAGGACATGCTATAATCACTGTGCATAACTAAGCTTGCCTCAAATGAACCTGTCCTGAGGGCAAATACTGTAAATCATTGGCTCCTACAGAAGCAACTGGACTGTTACCAGCAGCTGAGCTACAGACAGCTGGAGAAAACCCTACATTTGGATAATTCTATGCTGTGTTGCAACCAAAGAAGTGATGTAGTGGTGACATATAAAAAGACATTGTTTGCAGCAAGAGATGTCCAGAGCCACTAGGGAAAATTTGGTCCAAGGTTGATTGACCAAATTGGGCAGTGAGTCTTCTCCAAACAGGCAGAAGGTACCAGTTCTGTTTCCTGAGAGTTTTTTGGTTCTAAAGGGTGCTCTTTTCCCCAGAAGAATCATGACTTTTTGTTTGTTTGTTTGTTTGTTTGTTTGTTTGTCTTTTCCCCAGACAAATGGAGTCTTTTCAAAACATGCTTGGATGTTTTTAGGTCATTTATTTTAGTTATTTCTCTCCCTGAAAATAACCTTTAAAAATTGGCAGTTGGAAACACCACTAATAGCATGTCCACTAAAAGTATCTTTGGTGAAACAGCAAGTGAATTTTCCTTCCCAACCCACATAAAGTATTCCCATTGTGAACTTTGCGTCTCAAGCTTGAATTAGCAGTAGGCTGACCTTTCTTTAACCTATCCCTTTGGCTATACTACTGCTTAAATACTGATGCTATATCCCTAGCAATGCCTATTCAGTTGGAATATACTTGGAGAAGATGTGGAACCTGAACTAACTTGAGAATTTACACAGTCACTGAGTATAGTAATATTCCTATATAGGAATATTCCTATAAGAATATAATATAATAAAAAATACAGGATATAATAGATACATATAATATAATAGATATATTGAAAATAATAGATACATAAAATATAGGAATAGAGTAGATATTGTATAAAATCTATAATTCCCAGGAAAGAGTGAGAAAAGACAAATTTTCATTTGTGGAACATGATTATTGTGGTCTTTTCTTCGGTAGTTTTGGCTCCCTGGCTTCCCTGACTCATTTCTTTCACCTCCTACAGTAGAAAGATGATGCCAGGTTGCTACTTTTCCCCTATCTCCCCTCTGAAAGGAGATGGACAGGGGTGATTGGGCTCTTTAAGAACTATGCTGGAGCTGCTTAAAACGAGTCTTTTTTTGGAGCTAGTGCATAACATATCACATCAGACACATCTCCAGCCTTACTGGGGCGACTCATCCTCATATCCAAAGGCAGTCCAGCTCCAGACTGTTATTTTAAACAAAGGCATAAATAGCTGCACTCACAGTCACTCCAGTGTGCACAGTCCAGCACAGTCAATACAAATATATGTTGTAACAGGGTAATGATCCTGGAGTGTCCATTCTTACAGGGAAGCTATTGAAGAGAACAATAGCAAACCCAAGGAACACATCCATAATTTTAGTCTTACAGCCCCCAGCAGCAGCCCCAAGGTCCCATTGCAGCAGGGTTTATAGATTCATGTTAACAGTAACTCTCTTTCTCTTATACTGTGATCTTTTCCTTACTCTTTGGATGTAACATTTCAGTTTCCTAGTGGAAGTTATCCTGTTTTTGGAGTATCAGGCATTTTGGGGATTCCCCTGCAGCCATACCTTTTACTGTGTTCCAGGGGTAGGTGCTTTGACTAACTTTCATATATATAATTTGGTGGTTGCAGGGACCAAGTGTTTCCAAGACCAAAACAAGGGTTTTTTAAAAATCTTTTTCATGTAACTGTTGCCATGATCTAATGGGACTAAATTTGGTTTCCTTCTAAATAAATCTCACTGTCATTTAGCAAGACTACAAAATTAACGAGATGCAGCAGTTCTGTGTTCCGTAGCAGGAAGCCAAAAGCAAAGATATTTTAGATTAACAAATGAAGTGGAAATGACTTTTCCCCCAAGGACTTATTTCCCATGAGAAAACTAGTTACTCAGAAAAAGTGGGCCCTAAAAATAGATTGTGTCACAGAGTTCTGAGCCAGCCTGCATCTTCCTCATCCTTCATGGAAGAGCACAACACACACATGTCCTGTGGTCTCCAGGAAGACTCAGGGAACTCAGAAGCAATTGAATGGTTTAACAACTGCATCAGGGCAGAAGAACAGGCACATAGGGATGTGGAGGTAATGCAGGTGTGTGACATACTGGACTGTTAATTAGACTGAGCAATTATAAAGAGTAGACAAATTCAGCTGGTGGAAAAAGTGTTTTGCTGCTAGCAAAAGGACAGTGTAAACACCTTGCTCTTCTGTGGAGAATATAGTGAATGTTCTGTCCTTGCACTGCTGTGGTAGAGTTCTGAAAAGCTGGGCAAGGTCTAATTAATGGAGAACATAATGGGTTTTGTCCACAGTTGACAAACATGAAAGCTGTACCTTTTTGATATTTTAATTGTTATCTAAATAGACAAATTGATGACCACAACCTGCCTGTCTTACCCAGTCTCCACTGCTAAATATCTTCAGGTCTTGTAAAAGCAACTCTATTTCTGCTGTTCAGGTCAGTATTAGAGACACATGGGAGTGTTCAACCTCACAAAGCAATGAGCATTTCTGCTGAGCCACTTGGGATCCAAGGATATCCCAGTAAAGTATTTTGTACCTTACAAGCTGCTGCCTGCTTGCACTGACAGACATGCTGAAGGGTAGGAAAATCACCAGGGACTCACTGTGGGCACTGAAACCAAGGAAGAGACACGAGAAAGAGGTGCAAAGCCCTCAAGACTTGTTCTCCTGAGGACTCGCCTCAAATGGCAGAGAATAACTGAGATGAACTGAACTCGTGGTCTTTTTTGCTACTGGAAAGGGAAAAAATATCTCATACTTTTATGTAACTTTTGCTGTTCTGGGTTATGTCTGAAATAGGCTTATATTTGTCACTAATGATTATTTATCCAGAGCACTGAGCAGGTGAGTCAGTGTTTACTGCTAAAACACCGAAATCTCCCTTCCTGCACTGTTGTCACAGCCCTTCAAGGGCTAAGTCTTTGAAAGAGGGAATTCACACTTGATGTTTCAGCTTCAGTCCCTCTATATTTATAGTTCACTTAATGCTCATGAACATGCAGATATCAGCTGTCATCTAGCAGCTTCCTTCAGAAGTTTTTATACAGTCTGAAAATGATTATGGAATTAAATAATTCAATTGCATTATTACTTTTATCCTTGTAAAACCCAGAAATTAGGGTAATAAAAATACTCCTTTTAATAGCAGTACCATATTAAGAGAGATGGAAATTTTCTAAGATACAGACTTTTTAAAAAAGTATGACATCTTAAATTATAATGAGGTGAGGAAACACTAAATGGTTAATCTGCATGGAACTTTGAGAAGAGAGGCTTTTTGAACTACCAGAAACATTATTTTGTAGGGAAACAAACAAAAACAAGCCAGAGAAAGATATTCTGATGTTTACCCATAATGCTGCCCAAAGCCTGATCAGACTCCTGGTGAAGTGATGAAGTCCCAAGGGAGTCTGTGACAAAAAAACCTGTCATGTAGATAGAGGAATATCCCATGTTGAGCTCCTTAGCTAAACAAAAGTTCTCTGAACTTCTGCTAGGATAGCATTTGTTATTTTGGATCAGGGAAGAGTTTTCTCTGTAATAAATCTGTTATCACATCAATCTGTTCTGCAGGACTTCAGCCTCCCTTGGGAGGGAGTCTGTCTGTCCCTGGAAGTAGAATTGATCCAGTCTTTCCATTTGCAAGACCTTTTTCTAGTCCATGGCCTCAGATATAGTAACAGCCATTACTTTAAGGGTATTGGACTACTGTAAATATCTCAGCAGCCTGGGAAAGGCTCATGTAGGGCAATGAACACTGGACACGTGTTCTGAGAGATGAATTGCAGCAAAAAATATCTGTGAGAATGACAGGGTGCTAATAACTGAAAATCTTAGAAAAATTATTTTACATTGTTATATCGATCTTTTTAGTGACAATCAAAATTAACAGCGATATAGATGCATTATTCTATTAATAAACATCCCAATTACGTGCAAATGTAATTGAGACATTTAGTAATAGATTAAATGCCTTTCTGAAAGTCAGTCTCTCCTCTCCATTACATAATTTAAGAACAACCCAATGGAGACAGCACACAAGGGCCCCTGGATTCTCTTCATATCTCAAGTATGTACTGATGCATTTTTTGGCAAAATGACAGAATCAAAGAGAGAAAAGCTAGAGAGTGTTGTGGGTGAGAACACTCTGATGGACAAAAGTGCCATTAATGTCAGAAAATAGTACATCCAGGATAGAATTTATATCAAAATTTTATCAAAAGGCACTGAGAAACAACAAACAAACCATGGCAATCAAAAAGAAGAAATCTGATTCACCCCCACACTCAAACCCTTAGTCATTGCCCTGCAGGTTGAGCTTGTCTTCTGCTGCACTGAACTATTCTGTAATAAATATAGAAAACTCAAGATGTGTGCAGTAATATGTAAGCAACAACAGTCATGGAGAGAACTTACAGGTCCAGCAGGCAGATTGTAGCTTGTGCTTAGGCTATGGTTAAAAAAACCCTTGAATCTGAATTAGCCTGATAGCCGAATAAATTTGGCTTTGGATCAAAATTTTTGGCCAGCCCTGAAAAGGGTTATGGAACTAAGACAAGCAGGTTCTCTGATCCTTGTGATATTTTGAAGAAAAATGATGACGTTCATGCTCATGTCTATTGTTTAGAAATTGAAATGGAAGCAGAAAAGTAAAGAAATAGAAGAGGACAAAACCTCCTTTAAGTAAATAGAAACATTTTTTCTGGTATATAGTACGTGAAGGCCAAAAAGGCTAAAGATGAAACATAAAGATGCTGTTCCAGGCAACGGATTTAATCTTAGAAAACTTGCCTCCCCTGTGCCACTTACGGCACTATTAAAGCAAGAACACATGTCCCAGCCTCAGTGTTGCAGTCTCCAAGGCATTTTGGAAAGTAAACAGTGAGCCTGCAGAGGCACAGTACCCGATAAAAACACAGCCCATCCATCAGCAGGTGAGCACTTTTCACCTTGCCTTTAGGTCCTGATGGTGTAGGACCCCCAGGTGAGTAAGAGAATAATTGTCTGCTTCTGTCATTTGCAAACACCCTCCATACATCACCATAAACACCTCTTTGCTTTGGTCCCTTGGCAGGGACGAGGCCACTGCTGCCTTTCTAAAGCAGCATCTCAAGGTGAACAGGGGCCAATATTTTATGCACAATTTTAAGCTACACATTCCAAGTTCTAGAAATCCAAGCACCATCTTTTTATTGTTATTTCTTTCCAGATTTGTTCATGAATAAGAATGTTGGTGGATAATATCCAGGATGTCCCATATGACCTCCCACACATGTTCCGCAAACACAGCTCCTTTAGGGTTTGATCATCTTGAGGAATAGAATGGCAGAACTAGAGGATGTGCCTCTTATCACTTACTGGCATGATTGAGATGATATCGTGTATAATACTGTAAAAAAAATTATTTGAATCATTCTGAAAGAGAAAAATTGAAGAAAATTTTCTTGTGTCTGTTTTATTTCTAGAATATTAAGAAATCTACAGTATTTCTTTAGATACACTGGATTCCCACTGACACAAATAATTCCAGCTGTGATCAAGGCACGCAACAAGGTACCTTCTTAGCTTAAACAACTGTGCTGTCTTCCTGTGCAAATTAGGGAGCTGTCGATGCTAATTACCAGCTCCAATCGTTTGTTATCAAACTCATGCTATTTGTGCACACAGATGAATCAAGTGCATGTGGATCTGGGACAGATGATTGCAAGTGCTCTGTGAATGTATAATCATCTTTTTAGTTCCTTCAAGGGAAGCGGAACTTGTATCTGAAATACAAACCACAGTAAATACAAAAACTGGATGACAGCTTATTGGTTGTTAGCTCTTAAAATTTTATTTTCTTCCAGACAAAATTATTTAATCATAACATTTCAAGTTAGTCAGCACAGGAAATTTTAAAAGGCGTTGCTATTACATTATCCTATAAACTCAAATAATTTATACATTTAGCTGTTGGATTCCATAAACTCATATCATTAATAAACATCTAGCTGTTGGGTAATTCTGAAAAATGAGCTGAAAACCTTAAAAAAGTTTTAGCTGGAATATGCCAGAGCACCTGACATTCAGGCCTCCTACATATTTAAATACAGACATTATTATTCATGTACTATTTGTACTGAAGTAATTCCTGGGCTTCCAGTCACGGAGAAAGGCAACTGAAGTGTGTAACTTTGGTTCCACATTAAATCAATGTGTGAGTTTTTGTTCGTCAATATAACATTGACTGGATATCTGTATGCATAAAGTCTGTGTAACTCTAGATAAAAGTGCAGATACAAACATGCAAACATGGCGTTACAGGTAATTCTTGCTTAAAAGACAAAAATCCCCTGCAGATACCTCATACATTCTCCTACCTTCCTATCCATAATGCATAATGCATATTTATTTTGATTAGATTTCTTCTCCAGTCACATTACTTAATTGTCAGTTGACTTTTACTGTAGTTGGTGTCTACTGTGAAAGCTGAAGAGAATATTCATCACCACTGCAGAGAGCCCTGAGAGATGGTACTGGATCCACTGGTGGATAAAACAGTGAGACCAGTATAAGGGCTTGTGTATTTCTGCTCTGTTTGTCTTCTTATTGACAAGAAACTTCAAGATACTCATCATATACGACAGTAAAATCAAGTTTTAAATCTTCTTTGGGCTGAAGGCTGCAGAATGAACTGAGGTGACTTTCTGTCCCTCAAATCTTCACTGTCAAGACTCATCACATATTTCTTTGAATCACGTTCACTACTTTGATGGTAATATGGATTTTTTTTCCCTATGGTGAAGGTTCATTTAGTGACTCATTTTGCTCTCCTACGTAAAATAGCTTCTACATTTTTTTTTGAAATGCATAGCTGATTAGATCACAAGTAATTGCTCCTCAGAAAGAACAGTACTTTAAATCTCTTAGACTTTCTGCTTTCAAGTCAGAGTTCAATGAATCATTAGGCATTTCAATGTATTAACAATTTCAGTGGTTTGAAGAAAAAAACCCTCTTTTTATTTCCTGCTCTGTAAAGTTACTTTTGTTCTTACTTATTATCTGCTCAACAAAATTAGTGTTTAATAATATAGGCCACACTCTCCCAGTGTGGTGTATATTGATGGATGCATATGATATATTCAAAATATATCAGTGACTTCCTTTTGTTAAAGGCATAAACAGGTCCTTTAGCTCTGTATGTGAAGCTGACCCTCATCTGCTGTCCTGTGGAAAGCTACACCCCAAAGAATTACATCTTGCTTTATTTAAAACACCCACAGGGGTGGCAGTGACAGAATAAACCCTCAAACTTTCATTGTTATTGTAATATATATGCCCTGAGCCTACACACATGAGCACACACTGGCTGAATTGCCAATTAGAAAATAAAAACTGCTGCCAAGGGACTAATGTATTGAAGTGTTGTATTATTGGAAATCAGAAAACCTCAACAAAGAGAGTCACTATTGTTATGTATCTTCAGACTAAATGGTTTTTATTTTAAGCCAAGCTGCTCACTTTGCTGAATATGTCCTTCAAAATTTTTTGCACAAATCAAGCAATGAACTCCTTCCTGGTCCTATTGACTGCACTAGCTGAGGATCCTCACCCTTGTAGATTGAATTCTTTGATTTGATCAAAACTGTTGATTCACTTTAAATCCAACTACATTCTTATCTTTATACTTAAAAAAAGGATAATCACATTTATTCCATGAATAGATCACCCAGTCTTGAGAGATGAGGAGTGTGTGGCACATGCGATGTGTTTAACATTCTTCATTGACCCCAGTAAGTACAGTGGTCCCCAAACCCTCTGGGGACTGAAGAGGAGGTTCAGCCTCAGCCCAGAAAATCCAGCATTTTCCATACCTGGTGCAGGAAGTGGAGCTGGTCTTGGTAGTGTTCATAGCTGCCTGCTGTGATAATTCAATTGCCTGAGACATCATTTCAGTTGGAAAAGCTGTTTAATGCAGTGATAGTGGTTTGTCCAGCTGGAAATGTGTGTGTAGTACTTTACACTCTGCTGCAAGGGCTGACATTTGCTTTCATTAGCCACACATCATGTTGTTACATGAGGCAACTGTGCATAGTAAGTTTATATGATACCTCCCCTCAATGGGTGAGCTAAAGATGACTTCCCCAGCAATCAACATTGACAATAAGAGCATTTCTTTTCCTGTGTTAGTAGCATTCTATCCACATTTCACATAAAAGAAATGAAGGAGAAAATTACCATAGAGTGAGCTTTTACAGATCCCAAAGAAAAGGGGTAACTCCACAGGCAACGTCCTTGCCATAAACAGTAATTATTTTTCCTTGTTTCAGTTTTATAATATCAGAATTTTTTTTGTCTTTACTGGCTCATTCTTTTCTTCTTCCTTCTCTTTTTCTATTCTTTCAAATCTTAAGATTGGCTTCTTCCCTCTGTACATTCCTCTGCCTACAGTTTCCCACCCACTATTCCTCCCTCAGAAGAAAACCTGGTGCTAAACTAATTAGCAGTGCTGTGCAATGCATGCAGAAGCACAGGGGTGTTGGTGTGCATTTTTCAGGTGTTATTTAGGCAGAAAGATGTCCAAATGAATTACCCTGGGAGGCAGGTGCTTTACACCTACCAGTTCTGCTGCTGGGGTCCCTTTCAGATTGTTCTATTACTGCTCCTTTCTTTCCCTGCTGTAATATTTGTGATGTGAAAGCAAAAGACCTTAGAAATACTCTGACACCAAGTAGCCTGTGAATCTGCACTTTTTTTTTTCTGAAATGAGGTGAGATTCTCAAGCTGGCAGTCTGGTGAGAGAAATATTATCAGTGGAAAATGTTATTTCTTGGCCACTGATGAAAAGGAATGCATTTAGCCAACCGCAGAGCTGACTCCCCCGTGGTAAAATATAATTTGGCCATTCTGATAAAAGTAAATACTCCTTCAAAATTAATTCCCTAATTTGTACTGTAGGGGAGCCGGTGCTCCGTTAGGTGATGTGAAGTACCTTATCTTGCCTCCTGCTCTTGCCTCAGAAATATCCCTAGGTCTTAGATCATATCTGCTGGTCCTGGGTAGAGATCCTCAACAGGCCAAAGTATTCAAAGTGGTGGTGAGTGCCCGTGTTTGAGAGTCTCCTGAATTACTGCCTCACTAGCTATCATGTGACAGTTTCACTGCCTGTTTCTAGACCTTTATTTCTATTAGCTTTTAAAGTCTCCCCAAGCCCAAAATATATCATCAGCTAAGGAACAGAAAAATATCTCAGATTTTTAAGCTTTTCTTGTCCTACCTGTGGTTCTTGGATGCGCTACATGGCACATTCCAGAGACGTCCCATTCATTCGGGATATGTCTACTAGCTGAAGTCTCTGTTTTACCCATTTCACAGCCTAATGGTAGATTGAATCCATTTGGAGCACTTCCTCACCCAGCTGACAACCTTTCGCTAGAAGAGATGGGGATCAGCCCTTTGGAAGCTTCATGCTGTGGATACCCACTGCCTGGCCCAGGGAGAGCCCCGTTTCTGGGCACAAGCGCATTTCAGAGCTGCTGCCCAGTGAGATGGAAGATTCAGCAGAGAAGAGGAAGCAAACAGGGGTAGGTGTTGATGAGGATGTTGAAATAACAGGATACAGCTCAGGGGTATTTACCTTTGGTATGCAGCAATGTGGAAGGATGCATTTCAAAGTGGCTGAGTTGATCTTCTAAACTTGTAATAGGACATTTAATACCAGGATGCTGTTAAAGAAGGGTTGAAATGAAGAGCCTAACTCATTTCAGGTTTAATTATCCATGTAAGGTGAAAACCAGGTGTAGCTGAAGTCAGTGGGGGCAATTGCTGTTGATTCCAGGGAGGAAGGGATTCATCAGCTTGGCTTTTCCTCCTGCCACTGCTTCCACCTCCTCTCATTAAACAAACAACATTGTGGGGATAAAAATAGTGGCATTCTCCACTCCCAGAATCCTCGGCCAGATTTTCATACCCAAGGTGTCTCTTTTGGGAATGACACTTGTCAACACTCAGTCCTTGGTAATCTCACTCCTGGTGGCTCCATTGTCAAAAAAAAGCTTCTTCAAAGATACTCTGGCTCTGATTTCTAAATTTGTTTTAATAATCTTAGTTTTAATCAGTGCCTTTTAGTTAGTCAGGGAATCTTTAATCAGATTTTCCAAACTGTTACTCTAGAGCCATCTCTGGGTGGCTTTTTAGCTGCAGCATGGCTTATTTAATATGTCTTAAATAGTAAATTCAGGACATCTGTACTTAGATTACTAATTTTATTCCCACTTGGAAAAAAAAAAACAAACCTAACAAATCAGCCCCCACCCCAAAAGACTCATGTGCCCCTCTACCCAAATGGTTAAAAATGTATGGATTTGACAACAGATTACAAATTAAGTGCTACTATTTGACAATGGGAGATTCATCTTGTCTTTCTAACCTCTTTGGGCCTGGAAGCTGTCAGAGGTGTGTGAAGGAATAAATACCCTCTACTTACTACTGGTAATCACCCTGTGACCATAGTTGGTTGCTGACTCACCTGAGACAAACAGTGCAAATGATTGGTCTGACTCTGTTCTTCCTTCAGTATTTGTGAGTTCAGAACAAGTCCCACCATAGTTTGGTAGTGGATATACTCACCGGCTTGAGAAAAACCTCTTTAAAATAGAGATATCGGAGTCTTAAGGCTGAAACCAACAGCCAATTTTCCTGTGACAAGTCAGGGATCTGGCCCTTGTTTAATGCCTCAAAAGAGAACAATCTTTCTTCCTAGAGACAATTGTAGCCTCTCCTGTTTTGCAGTAGCACAACGAAAATGTTCCTTTCGTGACAGAAAAAAAAAAAAGAATTATACATTCTCTGTAGGCTAGTGATGCAGACACAAGGAAAAGCAGTACCTCAGAGAAAGAACTTCACACAGAATGCTTCCTTGGGGAAGGCTTCTCCTTTCATTAGTAGGAAATGAATGGACAGGGAAAGGAGTGAAGTCCAGCTCCCTCTCTGTGGGGCAGGAACAGAAGACTCCAGGGTCAGGGCTTTTGTAGGAAATCTCAGGTGAGATGAGAAAGGACAGAGAAAATAACCTCCATCTATCATAGATATGAAGCCTGTCTGGGTCCAGGACCTGCTCCACAGCACGGCACCCCAGTGACCCTCAGAGCAGGCAGGCAAGTGCCAGGAGGACACTCTAATGACCCCACCAGTTGTGAAAATAAAAGCAGGCAGGCATGTTGAGCAGGTGTAAATCTATGCATTATATTCCCTGTGTGATAGTTTTTTTCTCTCCTTATAGTAATTCCTGTGCTTCCTGTTGGCAGCTTATCTGCCCCCTGTACAGCATTGTTTTGTTGAACATTTTGCACTGTGCCCATGTGATCCAGGCAAGAATTATGAGGTGTTCCCAATGGAGAGTATAAATGTGGGGCTGGGAGCAGGGCAGTCACTTAACTGGCAAATGTCTGTGCCAGCTAGGAGAATTTCACAGCATTGACTGTTCAGCTCATGTTGATGCTCTAAAAGAAGCAGATGCACAAGACAGCACTATTTATTTTAATCCCATATATAGTCTGTTCTTTTATTCTTTTTACAGAGCAGCTGGTTTTTCATGCAAGCAATTCCACTCCCATAAAATCTTTTTGTTTTGTTTTTTAATACAGGAGAGAAATACATGACTAATCATACTATGTTGACACCTATGGCTTCAATGGTGAGTGTATCTGTGTAAGAGAGGGGTTAAAATGGATTGAAGACATCTCAGTTGGTCTTAAATATTTCTGTTTGCCAGAACGCCAATGGGTGTGACAACTTTGTTCTTGCAAAAGTAAAGAATTTTGCTTTTGTTGCTGTCCCTTCAATTCACCCTTTCTGGTTACAACTGAGCCTTTCTGTTGACAGCCCAGTTTGTTCAAAATGCTGCTTCTCCCCTGCCTGTTGTCTTAAAGGTTTCGCTCTCCCATCTTTGAATGTTTCCACACGAGAGTTAAATTCCTTAATCTGAAGCTGCTGTACCAGTCTCACTTCAGCCTCTTTCCTTTGCAATCGTCTAATTTTCCCTTTCCAAGCTGTCTCTGCTTAAATGCCCCCCCCCCTTTGTTCGAGTGTCTCTATAAGATAAATTTACCTGTGAAACTTTCAGAAGCTCTGATCCAACGTCTATGGAGCTGCTGACCTGCTTAAAGCAAGTGCTTTGCTTGGAATTGTCAGCTCTTGATCTACTGTGCTTTGCTTGGAATTGTCAGCTCTTGATCTACTGTATTTTCTTCTTTTTAACTGCATTTTAGAGCCGACCCGTGGGCATCTCTCTGTGCACTGCACTCACTTCTCTGTTTCCACAGCACACTAAGCAGCCCTGATACTCACAAAAGAGCAACCATTACCCTAAGAGCGTCACAACACAATGTGCCGGTCAGAAATCAGTGCAATGTCATAAATGGAGAATGATTAGACTCAGATGGCAGATAAAGGGGAAGAACAGGTTTATTCTGAAGCAAAAGAAACTGAAGCTGTGATATGTGTTTTTCTGAACTGTGACAGAAACATTCAGATACTCTGAAGGAGTGAAAAGCAACAAGGCTGCTGTCAAGCAGAGCCCTTTTTGGCATCCTCCATGTGGGCTTTGACCCACATTTGACAGATGAGAAACTACAAATCCCATAAAGCAACTCAGAAGAAACAGAGCACTTTGTGCCCCTGACATCTCTTACAGTTGCTGTAATGTGCTTCCTTCAGTGACATTTCATACTGAACACACATAGAACTTTGTTAAAAGTAGTATTTTATTTTAACCCACTGTGCTAAAAGTTACTCATATGGGTCAAGGTGTGATATCTCTGGTAGTTTACTCTTCACAGCCCATTTCAATTTGCAGTTGCGGAATTTCTGAAATACCTTAAGCTGGGGGAAAGAAATAAAAATGAACAGGAAACAACATTTTTAATACCTTTGTTGTTCACCATTTTCTCTTAAATTAGAAGAAAAATAGAAAAGAATTTTACTTCATCTGTCCTTTAAAAAGGAACCAACATGAATGCTGCTATTCCAGCATCTTATATAAATAACAGGTTCCCTTTCTCTCTCAGCCCTCTAACAGGTACAGTAAAAAGAGCAGTTAATCAAAATCTTGCCCTGTATTGAATAAAATTTTTAAGAACCATATGGGAAAGAAAATTATGGGAATGGATAAATTCAGACTTCAGGCTAGCTGGTTGCAGAAGTTTGCTGTTTTCAAAGGCAAGGAGCCATTTCAGCAAAAGTGAGATTTGCCTTCCACAGGTACTGGGATGATGGCCAAAGAAAAATCTCATCCAAAGGCCAAAATCTGTTCACACTCTGCCTACATCTTCCTACCCAACAGTTTTCCCATTGCTCTCTGAACGCATCCGGAGCCACACAAAGCTTTGTTTAAGGTGTAATTAACGTGCAAACTTGTGCAACCTTCCTTAAATGATGCCAGGCAGACGATGCTGCAGCCACTCAGAGATAACTGGAGCAATAACACAGTTGCCAGTACAGCTCCCAGCAAAGGCAGGCAGGGATCCATCTCTGAGCCAGAGGATGCTCTCTCTAGAAACAAAGCCTTAGGTGACAGCAGAGCTCAGATGGCTCCAGCCACCAATGAATCTACTGCTTGTGGTGCTGAATGAAAGGACAACTGAGGAGTTAGATAGGACCAAACACACTAAGAAGAATTTGGCTTGCAAATAAGAATATAAGCAGCAACTGACTTAGAATTTTAATAGTGGGCCAATAGGTAAAAATAATTGCTGGCCAAGTAGTATTTATGAGGTATACAGGTCTACTGATGGTTTTCCTTTGCACGCTGTAAATCCCAACAAGCATATCCCACCTGTTATTCTTGCTCTCAAGACCAAATACTGAGTTAAAGAACACAGCATATAAAATACATTTCCAAGTAATCTCCAATGAATTCAAGCTGCATTGCATTATCTGTAGTGATGGGCAATAAGCAGTTACTGCTGCCTGCTCCTTTCACTCCTCTAGGTTGAATTCACTGAGTTTTCTTTTGAAATGCTGCAGTTGTTTGGGTAGATCCCACTGATCATATGTGAATAGATAGAAGAATAGAATAGGATAAGATAGAATACTTATTCTTAATTTCTTTCAGATTCCTTTAGAAAACAGAAAGCAGCAAAATGCAAAAGAGTGAACCAGAAAGGGGCATGTTAGTGTCAGCCAGCAGAGACAGCAAATTACCTCCCTTAAAAGATAAAGAGTCCTTGCGTTTCAGAAGTGCAGGAATTTGCCTGCCCACTTGATCCTGATCAGCACTGTCTGACCCTGAAATGCACAACAATATAAATACCAAAAAAGTTCCATGATTCATCTGAATTCAGAGTTTTAAGCCATACAAGACTGCAGAATCACAGCCACACAAGACCAGATCCCTATTTTCTTCGGTGCTCACACGTACTTATGTACACAAACCACACAACACTCTCAGTCTTCTAGGAAAATGAAAAGAACCTTTCACTGAGGCATCTCAGAGATTCAAAATCCACAATTTCCCCTGCAAGGGATGAATGGTAAAAAATATGTTGAAGAGGTTTTTTTTCCTTCCCTTCTTTGATGTCTTCTTGACCACTGTCACCTCTTAGTCGATGACACTGTCAGAGCACGTTCGTCAGCGCCGGTCTCTGGCTCTGTGACAGATAACAGAAATATCCATCCTCTTGAGAGGTTTAACACAGCGGAAACTGAAAAGGCTTATGTGGACAAGTTTGACAAAATTGCTGTTTTCTACCTGAATTACCTGCCACTCACTGAGGAACCGGTGTCTCCTGTCAGTGTGCCACTGTTATGCCACGCAGAGAAATATTCTGATTTATGGTGGCTATGCTGGACCTCAGCTTCCATTAAAACAGAGCTGCAAAGTGGGGTACCATACATTTCTCTTGCACTCCATGTCCACCCATAATGGAAGAGGACAGTAAGGGAAAGTAGAAAAGGGATCTTGAAATAAGACTTGGTGACTATGAAAATACTGACTCTTGCTTTAGGTAACAGCTGAGTGTGTAGCATCTTAACAAGACAAGCTGGAAGATCATGTTATATTTTATGTATGTCAAACACTGGAAGTGGAAAAAAATGGAAACCCTCTTTACACTGGAAAATAAAATAATCTTCCAGTAGAACTCTAAATTGTCCTAATTTTTTAACATCTTAATGGAAAACAATCAAGAGACAAAGGAGCAAAGACAATTTTTTTAAGTCATTAGATACATTTAAAAAATATTATTATGATCAAAGTTTTAGTTACTGGAGTCTACATCAACACTAGTATGTCCACTGAACACCACATGAAGAACACTGCAGACTTTCATCTCCATCAAAGCCCACAACAAATATATGAACTTGGGAATGAATGGGAGGAAAACAACGTTGTAGTGGCCGACACAGTTCGATGAAATGGCAGACGCAATATCAGTGCAGTCAAAAGACAGAAAAAAGGCTACAATTGTTCCTCCGAGGGGGAGCTTAATTTTCTCGCCCTCCTTTGCTTAATTTCCCAAGGATTGCCCAGACTTTGTTAGTGCTGACCTTGGGAACTGTTTGATTTTATCTTCTTTGAGCTGCTCCTGGTGGCAATTTAAATCACATTTGCTGCCAAACCTCTCTGACCTTGAGTCAAATCATGTCAAAAAGCTAATAAACAAACACATTTCATCTAGATTCGTGTTTGTAACATGTAAAAAAGAATGGGTACAATATTAGAGACATAACAGTAATGATGTTTTATGGAACCCTATAATTTTTATAATTATAATTATCTTAGAAGAGCTTGTCTAGAAGATGAGTGAAGTTTATATTCCTGAAATTCTCCCAGTGACAGTATAATAAACTAAGCCCATGCTGTGTGTTTCTAGGGAACAAAGGTTATCCTTCTCTATAGATCTTAATGTTTGACTATTAGCCCAGTCACTACTATGAAGAACAAGCAAAAGCATTGTTGAAATCTTTTAATTTTTAACAGGATAGGAACAAAATCCCAAGTTCAAACACCTCATATTGTTCGATTTGTTAGAGATGTGGGGATAGGCAATGTACAGATGTAAGTTCTGCAAATATTTTATAAAAATATGACTAAAAGTCCTGAATGCAAATGAAAACTTTGGACCTCCCCTGACTCCTGCAATGTGATTCTCTCTTCCATTTAACATACAGTTTCTATCATCAAAACAAGACCTTTGTGAATTCTGCACAAAATTTCAGTCTGAGGAATAGTAGAATTCAAACATATTACTGGTATTAAAAATTCTAACAATAATATTACTTCAGAAACTTGAAAAAATAATGCCTTCTCAAGATGTATATTTGAAATAATCCAAGAGACTCCTTCTTAATAGAATTTTTTGTTGTTGAAATCATAGGTTTTAACAGCAACTCACAATAGAAGGTAGATGTTGAAATGTCTTTTTGATATCTCTTGTGTCAGAAAATTTTGAAAACTCATATCACAGTTTTTTTAGAAGTTTATTTAACAGGATTTTAATTTTAAAAGCTGTGCTAAATGTTAAATTTCTACATGTCACATTAATAGCATACAAAGAAGAGTGAAGTATAGCGTCAAGTTAGGTATTTATGTATGTATGTATTACTATCAAAATATAGAACAGATACTGAAATATTCAATTTCTTTTTTGTTGTTGTTTTGTTTAAATAATTAATGTTAACTTTTACTTAATATGATGTAGGGATCTTTTCTAGATTAAACTGTCTTCTGCTTGTAACACAGTGCAGCCTGCTTCAGGGGTGTTCATACTTTCTGTTTGCAGAACAGAGATCAATTATAGAAACTTGAAATTCCTTAGAAGGTGAATAATGAGATGGAAGTAAGTGCAGTGACATGCAAAGCAGCAATGGGGACACCTGAAGTGTCAGAACTGGTTCAGTCTCCTTGTCCTTTCACCATAGACCACTCACAAAGAAGGTCTTGAGCAGATGGCTAAAATTTTTCAGATAAACCTGCAACAGTTTTGCTCTACCTCAAAGTGATTTTTTTCTCTAGCTGTGTCCCACATAAAGACATGCAGATGTAAAATACGGCTTTATGTCTATGTCACAGTATCCATTTTGCCACTGCTTCTGTAAGCCATTTCATACTGAAGTAAAGTCACTTTTAGTCTGGAATCTACAACTTGCACTTCATATAGTCCCGGGACCAAATGATTTCATTTTTATGTTTACCTGTATTAAAAGGAACAGTTAAAGGAAAATCCCTTCACATGCTAGCCAAGATTGCTGATTATATATAGTTCTCCAGTATTTCACTGTCCTAAATTACAGTCAGATCATCTCGGAAATTAGATGATTTTGCATTCCAAGCCAAATAATTTATAATAGATGCAGAAAGACACATATAGTCATGTATGGAGAGAGACAAACTAAGTGTTTGCAGAAGTGATTCTTCTCTCTCTCCTTGTGATACCAAGAAACTTTCTTTCTGTGACTTTAACTCTGACCTTTGAAAGACAAAAAAGGAAATGTATAATTATTGCCACTTATTTCTCTGATGTTCCCTATTATGCTATTACTAAAGACAACCTACAATGTTCTTTGCAGTGGTACTGTGAAGTTTCACCTTTCAACGTGGCCATGAATGGAAGGAAGGGGATGGAAAGCAGTTTAAGAGCTGCCTGCTATGCCTTTGTAACTTGAGCACTGTACATTGATGAATCCCAGATACAGCTGCTCTTGAACCATTAAACCTTTTCCTACTAAATTTCACATGAGAAACTCAGGTCCTCAGACCCTCATAGGAAACCTTTTCACAACCAGGCAGCATTATCAGAGGTCCCGAGCATTCTTTAGTCCTCCTTGCAAAAAGATTGGCTGTTCTATAAACCTGGCACAATTCTTCATGGCTTTTAGTTGTGAAGTATGAAGAGTCTGTAATGGATGACATTATACACATTAGCCCCTGTGCTCTGCTGGGTGTTCCCTAGTTTCTCAATACAGCTCCTTCTTTATTCCCTCTTGTGAATTGGTTGCTGGATGTAACATTATAAAACTTTCTGGCACTTCAGGGTTACCCTCTTTTTTCAGTTTCATTTCAGCTGTGGAGGCTGTTTTTGTAAAGCCATGGCAACAGACGTTAAAATGAATAAATGTTAAATTTTTCTGCATTTTACACTTCTATGAAGTACTTATTTTTTCAGTTTAAGGTAACTGAGGGAAGAAAAAACATATAAAGGAGGGAATGCTTTTCCTCTTACAAAGTATCATTACCTTCAGCAACAGACACCTGTTCAACTATTCTCCCTTAAAAAGATGAAGCACAAAGGTTTCATCAGCAATTGAGTCAGGCTTTCATCGCTGTTGATGAAAATTGAAATTAATTCTTTTGCAAATTTCCAATTACCTAAATAACTTTGCATTGATCTTTGTGCCTATATTGGAAAAATGTATCTGCCTTTAAAGACAAACCTGAAAAATGTATGCACTGGCAGGGAGACAGAAGGCTAAAATCAGGCAGGCAATGCGTTTTGCTATTCTTTCCTACATCCCTAAAAGTTATTTTAGGGGGCTGGGGTACAACTGTTTCTTGAAGTGCCCCAGGTTTCAGGGAACACAAAGGTGATTTAAAACCATGTGTGTTTGTATTTGATCCCACTGAAAAGCAAAACACTGATCTGAACTGACAATCCCAAACTCACTAGTGGAGACAGATGTACTGCAGAGGAGGGAGGCAAATTCCAAGGTGTACAGCATGTGGCATCTGAACTCATTCTCATCTTCCTTTACTACCAGCTATGATAATTCAATTTCACAGGAGTCAGCTAATATCTAAAAGTGGATAGTAAAACTGGCATGTAAAGTTGGAGGGCAGAATTTGTGAAAAGGCCACAATCCCATTGCTAGATCTTCCAGATTTCACCTATATTTATATTCTTTTAACATGTACAGGGAGACAGAATTGACTATTGGATATGAAAAGAAGCATTTCAGCTTGAGCTGAGACCTCAAGCCAAACACAGGAAGCACAAATTGTTTCAGTTCATAGAAAAGATATGTCATCATGGGTGCTCCTTCTGTATACCATCACTGGCTCTTTTTTGGGAAATGGGTCTTATGCCCTCTAAAAAATTCTCACGAGGCCAAAATTTCAGCTGCTGTTCAGCAGTTGTTCCTTCAGAGAGATAAGTGTGGTGACAACTTATCCCTAAAAGAAAGCTCTCACTGAAATTATTGAGAACTCACAAGACCTACTATGAACAGCACTTATGAACAAAAAACATGACAAACCTAAAAAGTAACATTTTAAAGGTCAGCAAAAAACTCCACTATTCACAGACTTCCGTGGGAGTCTGGGTGTGCATGACTTGTGATTGCCCAAAACACCGAGATCTAGAGTGAAGAAATGATGAAAAACTCCTAAATACAGAAAGAAATAATGAGTTAACAGAACTGTTGTAGGCAGCCACTAATTTTCTCAAACCTAGCTTGCTGTAATCCTCTCACCCACAGTTCAAAAGCAGCTGGATGTCTTTTTAGAAAAAACTGCACAGACTTTAAACCAGGACAGGGAAAGGCAACACCAGAAAAACCTTTTCCTATTAGCCCTGTGGGAAAGGAATCCTGCAGCTGACCTACATTTGCTCAGAAACCACTGTGAGGGAAAGATTTAGAAAATGCAAATATTAATTTTTTCATCTGCCTTTCCCTCCTTCTACTGCCCCCTCCTTGCTCCCCAAGTTGACCATGTGGTTTCCTGCTAAAGAAGCCCCTTCAACAGCCATTTCTGCCTGCACTAACAGGCTGTGAAAGATTTAGTCCAAACTTCTGCTCTGATCATGTCATGTCAGCTCTCTCCTGGTGCGAGGGGGCACAGACCAAGTAAGACAGATGCTTCAATCTTCCAAATGGTTGTCACTTCCCATGACTGTCACTTTGCAGAATTGTGACTTTCTAATATAGCAAACCCTGTGGGGAGGGGAAAAAAATAACTCACTCATCTCATTCCTGACCAGTTTGTGTTTTTTTGACTCTCTCTCCATGAATAGTATCAAGCAGATGATAATTGAACGAGGGGCAGGGATTGTGCTGCCACAGGACAGTGAGCACAATAGGTGTAAAGTTCTTAGCTGATCTGTGGTGTAGGTGCTGTCCCACTTCTGCGAGCAAGGAGCACAGTCAACAAAAAGCACCTGTGGGAAGATGGGGTAGGTCTGGAGGGACAGTTTTGAGTCCCAAGAGTGATACTATGAGCACAGTTCCTCCCCTTGTGTTTACCTACATACCTGGAAGGATATTTCTTCGTTGTGTGTTTGCCTTGTTCAACACGACATGAATTTCTGTGTCTGTCAGTGGAGACTGAGGTTGTGTGGCTTCGGGTACACGTGCGCACACACATGACGAGGCGTTTCCTTGGCAACAGAAATGCCATAAAAGCTATCTGAAGAATTCCTTAGGGCTGTGCAACAAATAGAAACATTAACATGCTGAGACCTAAATATAGCTGCATTTTAGTGCTGTTCATCCAAGTCTTTACTTAGCTTCAGCTTGTATCTGAAACAGACGCAGTCAACAAGATATACAAGGATGTTTTCAATATTTTACAGTGTTTTGCTTTTAAATAGTGCAAGAGTAGAGATGGGGATGGGGTTACAGATGGCACCAGCCTGCACTTTGCTGCAAAATTACAGCCTTGCCTGACTTCGCTGTGAAGGTGCCCTTGATTATCCACAGGAGGCTCCTCACTCCTGTGAGCAGCACAGGTTGAGCCAATGCAGGGAACAGCTGAGTTCTGCTCATCGGCTTCCAGAGCAGTGAGAAATCGGTTTTGACACTGCTAACACTGAGGTATGAAAAGGGAATATGTGTGTATGCAAAGAGGCTTTGGCTGAGAGTAGTTCATGGTTTTTTTCACTGCGGAGATGTGGGATTATAGCTGAGACTGCCTTCACTTAACTTTGGAGTCCAAGTACTTGTTTAGCCATTTTTGTCTAGTAATGCTACAAATATAACATCTGGACCACAAAATAAAAATGCTTGGACTGCAAAACAAAAGGGCAGACAAATAACATACAATGACTCACAAAATGGCCAAAAGATTGACGTAGGCTCCTTGGCCTAAAATTAGGTTCACTTAAATGTTTTTTGAACTAAAGAAAAAATGGTTAGAGATTGGTTCACATTACAGATCTCTACTAAATCTAAAACCCTTATCAGCTTTCCTTTATCTGTTCTGTATGTGGATTTGACACAGGCCTATCACTTCTATATCAGATTGCCCTTCCCAAGCCAAGACACTGGGCTGGAAAAACAAAGACTGGATTTTGTCCCTGGTGCTGTTCCCTGTCTCCCCTGAAAGTCAGCCTTCCCACCTGTAACACTGCAGCAGTGAAACTCATCCTGGAGAAGCACATGAAAGGCTGCAAATCAGAAATGTTTTATGGGAGTTAGTGTTATTTAGAAATGGTGAAGCTTCTGTTGGATGACCAGCCTGCAGTTACTCGTGCAGGCTCTTTCTCAGAGATTTCACTGTGAAATTCAAGGGAAGGAGGATGACAGCAATGGAATCAGCAGGAAGATTTGGTTAGTACAGTGTTCCCATGACCATCCTGTGTATTGACTAGTGCACTGTATTCAGGAGGGAGGCAAGGAAGGATGTGACCTGAAAGCCAATCTGTAATGAAAAGTTTTGATGAATAAATGTCTTAGAGGTCAGTGTCTGGACATGGGAATTTTACAGAACAACCCTCAGAGAAACTGAAACAGACTCTCTAACTCTATTGTAATAAAAATAGGACAAAGTTTTCCTCTACAGCAAAATCATTTCACATTTCTAATGAGGAAACTGATAACTGTTATGGGTGATTTAAAAGCTTGGAGGAAGCTGTGCTAATGGCACCTCTGAAAGAAATTCTCCAGACAAATGTGGCTGAAGTAGCTTTCAATGAAAACAAATATACACAGAACTCTGAAGTAATGGAAAGGCTAGGATGGAAAAGAAGATCTAGTCCTGGTGGTCCTCAGCCACCTTGGAGACTGTAAAATGTTAGATACTGTCCTAAGGAGGCATAGACCTCTTTAGAAATGTCTCAGGTATAGCAAGCTACGTAAAATCCATATATACTTTTCCTGATCATTTTTAGTGAAACCTTTGAGAATATCCAAAGCCTTTCCAAATCCACAGAACAGAGCATGAGATCCACAAAGCAGCTTAAACTCCCTTCAATCTGAAACAAGATCTCAAGCATATTTTCCCCATCTCTAACAGAACTTTTTCTCCCGTAGTCTTAAAAAGAGACAGGGATTGATGTTCCTTCAGTGATTCGTGTTAGAAATGTTTTGAAAAAAAGCATACAGCTAAATTGACTTGAAATTTCAGTGGGAACTTGAACCTTTTGTGATGTGAGATAATTCCTTTAATTATGTTTGCCTGAAGCCTTACATGTGTTAGAAGTTCAGTGCGAATCACTGAGTAACAAAAGACTTTCAGAGAGTGCAAAGAAAAAAGTCTATAATCAACCAGTTCTGCTTTAGCTGTTTTTCCCTTTGCTACCTTTAATATCAAACATCAAATATTCCCAAAGGCCCCTAAAACAAATCTTCTCATATAGAAAGTACTTAAGTGACTGCATTCTTGAGCATGGATGGAGTAATCACATGTAAAAGCCATCCTGAACTGAAGCCAGAAGGTCCCCTAACTCCCAGGCACAGCAGAGTTGTCTCTGGCAGCTGCTTGTATACAATGCAAGTCTTGCCCAAACACAATGCTCTGGGGATGTAAAGCTTTCCAAGGGTTATGAGCTTGGAATCTGCAGTATTGAAGTGTTTGTTCAATGTACAAGACTGAGCCAGAGTCAGGCCCAGCTCAGGGCTCTCTGAATGATGGTCTGTGGCACTGTACTGAGCTGGTTAAAGTGTCTCCAGACCCAGAGGGTCCTGGTTGCAAGAGAGGTTGCTGCCTCCCCCCCATATGTGTACTTACAGGCTGTACATAGGCAGAGTGAAAGGCTATGGATTTACAGATGCTGTAGGTAGGGGTTGGCAAAGGTGTCTGCTCACACTTGATTTCACATGCTCTGACTCTGATTTATGGCACTTGAGCTGGAGGTGAGGCCTCAGACACAAGAGCATCCTACTGGCTTCAGCTCTCAGTACACACAGTAGGTGATGTGCAAACTAGGATTGAAAGCCTGAGCAAAGACCAAAACCTGAGCAAGAAAGAATAACAGAAATGACAGAAGAAGCAGTAAAAATATATGTGTTATAATAAAAGCAAAGAGCCACTAACTCACAGGGTAAACGAAGTCTCATTCCAGAACTCAGTGCTGATGTGATTCCATCAGAGTTGCACACAGGCTGAGGTTCCCAGAATCTAGAAGTATGGAATGCTATCTTATCATTAGCCTTGACTCAATTAGGACTGGAGGTACCTGTAATTGTTACTATATGAGCAAGCAAATATTAAGTGAATATAAATGAAACAGTCTACCATAATTTGTCTTAATTATTCAGAGAGAAGTCTAGCATGAGGATAAATAGCTTTAAAATTGCTACATAATTTGACTCCCCATATAATTGCTCATGCAATTTGTGTTAATTGCATGTCAAGTACAGGTTTTCAAATATTAATCAATGCTTATTTATATTATTAATTAACATTCTTACATTAAATTTAAATAATCTCACAATGGCACAGTTACCAAAAGACAAATTTCTATTCCTATTTTTTTCTCTCCCAATTTGCAAGAAGTCTTTCAGTCCCATTCCTGAGTCACATACCCCTACTAAGAGCTGGATGATTTCACGTAATACTTTCTCTTTCACTAAGATTTGCCACTGTGACCTCTCTATGAGGTGTATCAATTTCTGGATGAAAAAAGCTGGGCAAGTCTTCCTGTGAAACTATTGTGTGCTCTAAGGAGGGAACCATCGGTGAAGGTTGCAAAGCTTTCACATCTATCCACTTCCAGCTTTTCTTTGATGCCTCCCGGAGCTACCCATTGCCTTGTTCAGCTGGGGGAGTACAGGTCAATAATAAATCACAGTCAGAATTTTATCTGTTGCTGGAGAACACAATATCACTGAGGATGTTTCAAATAAAAAATTTGAGGAACTGCACAATAGCTCCCTTATAAATCAGGATTCACATGCAGTGCTTCGTGCACAGCTGCAAATGTTGAGTTCTTTATGATATTGCAAAATGCTGGAAGAAAACTCTCTCCTATTCCTATTATTATTTTAAAGACCACCCACCACAGATTTTGCAAATGATGTTGCTTAAATTCCTCTCAAAGCTCTGTGTCTAATTACAAAAGCTGAGAAAAAACAATGGATAATTATCAGATTAAAGTGGTAAAACCCATAGCTATGGGGTGGCTCTAAAGGGTCTTTTTTCCTCTTCTTTCAAATGCAGAGGAGTATAAGATTTTTTGTCCCTTTAGGGTGTAAAGGGGGCTCCCTGACTGGCTACATGATAATCTTTCAATCCCTTGCCGAATTAAGAAATCCTGCCTGCTCTGTTTGTCAAGGCTCTGCCGCTCTCAACAGCTGGAGAGGTTCTCAGAGCTTCTTTTCATAATCTTTGTTTTTCTTTTTGGCTTTTCCAGTGCAGCAGGGAGAATTTTCCACCTAAGTATGTCACCTAAACTTTTTGCAACATATTAACCTCCCAAAAATAATTGGAAATAGAATAGCACAGAGTCTTAAATAGAGGAAGTAAAAGGAAATTGGACTAATTGATTCAGTTCTGAAGATAACGTAATTGTTATTTTCTAAAAAAAGTGGGGTTATTTTATAAGAAGTATAATGCCTTAATTGCCATGGTTGCAATTTTTACAAAGGCATAAGGAATGAAAGTTCTTGTCTTTTTCTAAGACAAATAAAGGCAGTCCAATGCACTCCTCATTATTAAAAAATAACTAAGCAAAAATATTAAGAAAATTAAAAAATTATAATTAGTTATGTCCAGCAATCTGTGTCCTTCTTCTTGCTGAAAATTAAGAGCTTTATTTTCCTCTGACATCGTGATTTGAAATATTCTGGCATTCCCACTATCTTGGATCCTCATTTATTATGGAAATTAATTGTTTCATTTTATTTAGGTTTGAGTAAATATTATTCTGTAACATTATTTGGATGGGAAGTTATAGAAAGCTCACTGCTGTAATTGTGGATGAGATCAACCCATCCAGATTGCAGTCCAGGACAGAACATGAAATAATTACTTTCAAAACTATTGAGACAAAATTTTGTTGGCAATCACCCCCAGCTGCCAAAAGCCTGGCGAGATTGCACTGATTTCTCAGTAGTTACTGCTGTTCCTCCCTGGCATCAGAACAGACTCAATCTTTACACAGTCCTGCCCTCAGAACCACGGTTGTCTCAATAGTTTGAAGGGTCCTCAATTTAGTCATCTCAGACGAGCTGTCAATATGCTGTGAGGGAATGATGTAAAGAAGAGTGTTGTTGTGCCTTCCCTGTGTGCAGAGTCTAAGAGAAAAACGTTGGATTTGCACCATTTTTATTGGCATGCACACTTTAAATAGCCTTTTATCACCCAGGTCAATGAGTAAATGCACTGGGATATGACACTTCTTTTCATTTAATTGCATACTTTAAATATGCATTAAATGTGTCTCTTCCTGTTCATAACAACGCACTTCCAATGGAGTATTTTAATCGCAGCCAAAACCTGCTAAATATCTTAAAAGGGAGAAAAAGAGTCATTCTCTGGTTACATGTTGAAAACTCTCTCCTCGAAAAATTCCCTCTGATCAACAAAAAAATGAGCAAGGTACACATCTGAAAAAAAGAAGTGAATTGTGTGCATGAATTAAACCTGTTGAAGATCAGAATCTAAACTCTTTTCTTCTGCTATGAGTTCTAAAATCAATTGCACATGAAATACTGATAAATGAACTCCTGATACACATTAGGAAGGAGCAATGGATGCACAACTCCTGTACATAATAGGTTTATACACTGCAATAGTGACAGACTTGTTCTGTCATGATCTAGTGCCATGCCTGGTCATTAAGGTAAAAAGTTCTGAAGTGTGAGGGGTTATAAATCATAGAATGGTTTGATTAGAAGGGGACCTTGAAGATCATCTCCTTCCGGCTCCACTGCCTTGGGTAGGGACATCTTCCTCTCAACTACGTTGCTCCAAGCCCCATCCAACCTGGCCTTGAACACTCCTAGGGATGGGGCAGCCACAGCTTCTCCGGGCAACCTGTGCCAGGGCCTCACCACCCTCACAGTAAAGAATTTTTTCCTAATATCTAATCTAAACCTACTTGCTTTCATATTGAACTCATTCCCCCTTGTCCTGTCACTACATGCTCTTGGAAATGTTTCCTACAGTAATATATTGATCTATTTTGATGAATCCCTTCCAGCAAAGGGAATGTATTCACCTTCTCACAGGACAAGGAGAAAGTGTTTTTTACCAGAGCAGAGGCAGCATGGAAAGATTGATAAACAGTGCTTGGTGAAAAGCAATGCTCACCTCTTCTCAGAAATAGGAGGCTCTCTTCAGAGCTTGCTGAAATCTTTAGGGATCCTAGACAGAAATATTTATGGCTGAGACTGTAAATGGAAGATCAAAGGCCAAAAGGAACTTCTCTGAAAAAGGTTTGAAAGATTAAGAGGACTGGCTAATCTACACTTTGTCTTCAAACTAATGGTCACTCCTGTGGTATCTGCAGTGCAGATATAAAAGCCATTTAGAGGAAATCGAATGAAGATGAACCCTATAGCCAGAGTATGGAATTACTTCTTGAAAATAATGAGAGTCATTTTGCAGAAGTACAAGCCTGTACCAGAGATTTATGATAATATTTTTTTCCGAAATTACAGTGAAGTGTTAGGGCCAATGGATACAGGAATGCATTTTAAAGATCCAAAAGCTTTAGCAGAATTGAGTCACCTCTGAAGATGTCAAGTGTTATTTCTGCCTAATTTACAGCTTGACTTTAAATGCACAAAAGGCAGTGTGTAATTCCATTATAACAAGTAATGAAACGAATGCTTTTTTGGACATCAATATTGTTTAGAAAGAAATCTCAGTGGACTAGCTGAATAACAGAGATTAAATTAGTTGGAAAAATAGCTAAGAAATTGAGACCTTGATTCTTCTATACCAGGTTTATATAGGAGTGTCACACACAAAAAGATTGCCTTCCTTGCAAAGAACAAAATGCAAATAATATTCCCATAGACACAGAAAATATCTGGCTTCTCTTCACTGTATTTTACCAACCTTGACACATACCCAATTATTTGTATTTCTGTAGTATCACCTCTATATTTCCAGGATCCATCAAGGACTGGAAATAAAATATCTAAGGACAGAGAAGAAAAGAGGAGAAAGACAGGGAAAAAAACCAACAAAAAACAACCTCACTATGAATCATCTTTAAGGATCAAAGCAAACCTTGAAAATCCAAGAGCTTCAGATGGTTCATATAATAGACAGATAAAAACTATTCATTGCCAAACTGTGTTTTCAGAGAAGAAGTCAGTGTCAACATCTGAATAGCTCTCTTTTTAATTGATTGAATCCATATTTCCATCGTTGGAATTAAAATCCAATTTTAAGCACTGTTTTGGAGTTAGAAATAGCTGAAATCAAGTATTTCCTTCTGTCACTGACATAGCCAGACTCATCTCTTTGTAACACCAGCATAAACCAAGAGTAACTCCAGAAGGCTATTGGAGCAATTTTCACTCAGCTGCACCACAAACCTCTGGAAAGATATTGCTCTTCAGCAACAAATGTTGAAATTATCAATTGGGGCTGTCGTCCACCCATTTAGAGAAAACTGTCATGTAGTCCCTCCTTAAGTGGACACTTCTGCTTTGGAAACCCTCTCTGTATCTGTGTACATCTTCCTGTGTGCACAGATAATTTAGGAATGCCATTTGGTTTCATCTTCCCTCCCATTCTCCTGCAAAAGGCAGAGCAGGGACTACCTGTGAGCACTTGGGAATTTCCTCAAGCTGAGCCAAATCCACATTGCTAACAGGATGTGCTGATGCACATCAAAGAGGCACCTTTGCTCCAGGATGCTAATTTGCCAATGATATGAATATTTGGTGTGAGAAAGCTTTCTTGCCTCAACAGGGGAGGCAATGTATGTGCAACCAAATTTAGCATTGCCATAAACCTGGTGTCACACAGATGGAAAGGGACTGGAACACAAGGCAAATCCCCTATACCCCATAGCTTTATATAAAGGTTCAAAGGTTGGACTCCATGATCTTGGAGGTCTATTCCAACCTTAGTGATTCTATGGTAAATATTCATAGAAACTTCAGTACAAAGCTGATTTTCTATTTCAAGTAAGCTTTTCAAGCCTGCACGGTGAGACTGAGTTCTTTTAGGGGGCTGTCTTATTTTGGGTTTAAACAGGGTTGAATCCCTGGCTTGCAACATGCCTTCTAATGGCAGCTACTGTGCAGATATTTCATAAACTGTATCTTTACTCATTGTGGAGTGAATAGGATTGGACATGTTTGCTGAGCAGAAAAGATCAGAACACATAAAGGAACTAGTGACAGAAAATGCAAATGCCAAGGAACAAAAATACCTCCTAAATGAGTCATCACAAGCAAAAAGTGATGCTGAGAGATCAGAGGATATCTAAGAAAGAAAGGCATCAAGGAGAGAGCTTTGCCACACCTGCACACACCATAGCTGGACAAGTGAATTTATACTGACAGAAGACTAAAGTTTCTGCTCTTAAGCCAGTCCCACCACTTCTCATAAAAATTTATTTCACTACTGAATAAAACTCAGTATTAGAAACTTGACAGCTCTTGAGAGAAGACAAGCTGAGTTATTTTTCAACCTGACAAATTAAGTCTGCGGTGTGAAAATGCTGGTTTGGATACTCAGCTGGGCTAACTCTGCACCAAGAGTGAACCTGCTACACAGCACTTAAATTCTCTTAGAAACATAATAATGTCTCCTGACTCTGCTTCCCCAGAAATAGCTGTAGTGAGGATTAAGGTTGGGTAATAGTTTTATGCATTGTTCTTGACTTCCACAGACAGGTTTTAGAGCCTTTAAATACTAATTTACTTTCCATGGTTACAAAACCAGATGACACTGTGTTTTTCTTCGCGAGAGTTTGAAGAACTACCTGTTCACCTCTAAGGCTCAAAGTCTAGGAGTTAAAATCTCCATATTTTTGGCTTGAAGTTGTACCTTTACAGGGCAATGGCAATAAAAAAGTAGCATTCAGAGAATCATTTAAATTGAAAAAGTCCTCTAAGATCATTGAGTCCAGCCTTTGACTGATCACCACTAAGTAAGGTGGGAACACAATGACTTTACTGTCCCAAAGGCCTCAGCTACACATGGAACAGGCTGCTCAAAAGAAGGTGTCAGGCGCTGGAAGTGAATTGTCTGTTATTCCTTGGCACTCTGAGGGTTTTTTTTCGGTCTAGAAAGGCAGATGAAATCTGGCAGTGCCCCTTGAGCAGCTGTCAGCAGCAGTGGGAACCCAGGGAAAGCTGTGCTTGAGGACCTTCCCTCCTCACTCCCACCCATCCCAGCACACAGCACCTGAGGAGGGGGACAGAGCAGCCCCCAGTCACTGAGGTGATCCGTAGCTTGCTTTCCCTCTGTTTTGCTCAACACCAGTTTCATGTTTTCATTTTCAGAAGAAAGATTAGCCCAGGCAGACACACTCCCCCAGCCAAAATAAACTCCTTACCTTTAAACCAAGAAAAATGAGGGCAGACTCTGCTGAAGGCTTGATTTAAACTCTGCATTCAAAGTCAAGAGTTAAATCAATAGTTGAATGAGCAGAGAAAGCAAAGACTCTTTCCTCAGTTCTTAATGTGTTCCAGGTTAGCATTTGCCTCCTGGTTTATTGTGCTCCAAGGCAGCAGAGCCCTGCTGGTCCTTTCAGCTGCAGTTCTCCTTCTTTAAATAATGGCTGCTCAACAGCCCTTTGATTTCTAGAACTTTCCCTTTTCCCTGTGGGTTTTACCCTGAAAGTGCTGAGGCCTTTCTTATTTCTCATAATTAACAGCCCTGAGCCACAACAGTAAGAGGTTGGGTTTACTGATAAGCTCTTTTGCCCGAGGATGAGAAGGCCGAAAAGAGCAAGCTTTTATTTTTATCTTTTTAAAGAGAAACCCAGGAAACAACCTGAAATTAAGATACAAATATCAGTTCAATGCGTTATCTAATTACTTGTTACAATACAGATGCAATATGTGTGTATGATGAGAGGGTAAAATGTAGAAAACCACACTCACATTTGCTATGTATCAAACCTCAAGCATCTGTTTCTGTTGAAACAAGTTTTCATCTCCCAGTTTCCTCTGAGATGTGGGTATTGAGGGAGGGAAGAACTTTTCCCAGGCTGGAAAAGACAGTGCAGTCTGATCAGATACAAGCTCAACAAATTACACTTGGCATTCATGAGGCAACTGGTGGCATCAGCCCCCTCCTTGTGAAACATCCAGAGGCTTTGCTGTGAGGACAAACTCAAGCAAATGTTGTTCTGGGCTCAAATGTTGAGCCCTTGATTGAAGAGGTCAAATAAAAGATTTATTGAATAACAAATGTGCTTTGTTGCCAGATAGCAATGAAGAAAAGGAGTCCCTCTTTTTTGTCCTTTCCACCTTTCCTTTCAAATCCACAACAGCGACTTCACACCTGCAGAATACACTTTGAAGTTCCCACTAGCTCTGAAAACAGGACTGTTGATAATCTGCTGATTTTTACTGCTTAAATAATTCACTTTTATAGACCAAATTCCCAGTGTCTCTGTGTTCTTTGTCTATGTGTTTTTTGTCTATGTGTTCTTTGATCATCAGTTGATACTTTTCAGATTTATTTTTATCAAAATAAGATTGATTTTTTTTCTATTGAAAAAAGAATCAGTGTTCAGTCTTCATGAGGAACTGCATTTCATAACTTTTGTTCACAACTATTTTTCAGCAACAATGCCACAATGACTACCAGTGGTCATGGAGTGAAAATTCATACAAGGTAGATAGAAACTTTCAGTTGCAAACTAATGGTTTAATCATGGAAACTTCTATAGAAAAACAGAGGAAAACTCTGGATTGACCTGCTGTATCATGGAAGAAAGGAGATGTGCTGAAACCCAGACAGAGCATCTGCCATACATTTTGTTTTAAAGACAGCTGATGACCTATGAAGAACTTTTAAAACAAAATACAGCTGTAAAAGTTCCCAATCCTCTCCAACATCTTTTGGTCTTTATCTTCCAAGAAAAAAAAAAAAAAGAAGAAGAAAATAGGACATCAGGATGCACAATGTCAATATAGATGCAACAGGTACACGAGCAGATTTTTTACAAGATCACAATTGCAGTGATCACACCAGTGGAGCCCTCTGTATCTGACACATTCATCAACATCATTCTGGTGATGGGAATAAAGTCCTGTGAGACTTTTCAATATTACTGGCTGTCTTGAAAAAGAAACAAAATTGGGGTGGGAATGTCACCTGGCCAAACTGAACATATTTTGAATACCTCCCTTTCCTCTATTATTAAGAAAACTATCACTTATACAGTTAATGATTACATGTCATTAATAATAGGTACTCAAGAGAAGTAGAGTGACATTACAATACTGTGAAAGTGCTGAATTCCCATTAACGAGATCCTTTTAAATATGGGCTTTAACAGGGCTTTAACGTGCTCTGTGCCTATTTAGTTGTTCTGCAACCATGGTATCTGCTGGCAGCAGTTGGGGAGTAGAGGCAAAGGACTATTCAGTGCTGGAGCCTTCTCCCATAATGTTGGTGGGTGGCAGCCTGGTGCACTCCCACAGTTGCTCACAGCTCACACAAAGCAGAATTGCTGTGGGTCGTTACCCCTATTATATAGCAGAGCTAAGGTTCTGGGCATGGTTCTGAAATGTTTCCTGAAATACAGGCAGGGCTTTCTTTGAAATGCTTGAACCTCCAAATTCATGCCAGTGGCACCTACAGGAATGTGATTTTTCTCAACTCCTTGTTTCTGACATGGGTCTCGGGCAGCTTGGAAGAGCAGTATGGCCTGCCTTGGACAAGTCATGGAAAAACTGCAGATCAAGAGCTGTATGTCCAAGGTTGGATGAAGATTCCCATCTGCCTGAGTTTGCAGTTGCAGAAGTGATTGGATACAGCCCAGCCTGGCACCTCCTGAGCAGTTGTGCACAAGCACCTGGAGATTCACATGCATTTGTACAAGAGATTAGACAGCCAGAGCTGTCTGCTCTGAGACCCCAAATGTGACAAAAATAATCCCAAATGCAGAGACATAAAGCTCCATATGTTTCTGATTCAGTTCTAATTTCACTCAAATGGGAGCAAAAGCTGATGAAAAAATCAGACTCTGAAAGGAGGGAATATAGACACTCCCCTGCCCCAAATGGCCAAGAAACTAGCACAAGTTCATCATTATTACTCTATTAAATAAAAATTAATACTGCCTCTGTAGACTAACATTTCATATTTCACTTTGCCTTCTGGTTCAGCAGGCTCATTCTCTCATTCTGTCTCACATTTATGAATAATATATTTGGTTTAAGAAATTAGCCTGGAACTTGTTTTTTAGTCCACAGCGTACCTTCTTGCATTTAAGGCAGCAGTTCTTGAAAGGGAAACGTTTCAGATGTTTTATTAGACTGAACCTGGAGAATCCTTCAGAACTTAGCTGAGATTTTTGCAGTAAGCAACGACCCAGCTTTGCTTCAGGCTGCATGTATCTAACTCCTTTAATTCTTATTTCTTTTTTAGAAGCACCTTCTTTGTGCACATACATCAAAGAAGGTAAACGCAAGTGAACTTGAAAACCATTAGCAACCTGTCACATCTTTTAGAAAAATGGAAATGCTGCTTATAGAAACCATGTCTGCTAATGAGCCAAGTCACTTGCAATCTGAAGCCTCAAACAACTGATAAAGAGAACTTTACCACCAGCATTTTATAAAGGCAAACTACTGAATGCAGGCTGTAAGAGGGTGAATTCAGTTGTGTTTTGGCTGGGTTATATATAGCAGGCTGCCTTCCAGAGCATTACCATCAGATGCTGGGTCAAGCATGAGCTTTTACATTTCAGATCACATACACACTATGCAGGTGCATTTTACACATTTGAAGTGCAGACACAGCTTTCAACTTGGTTTGCATTAGTATTAGTTCAGTATTGATATCAAAATAACCCACAACTCAGTCACTTGGAAATGGGTTTGAAGTATCTAACCCAAATTCTGGGAGGTAGTTGGCATTTTTTATGCTCTTAGATGCTTTTCATGCTGGTACACTTGTGTTTAATACCCAGCAAGTTGATCATAAATAAATGTTTTCTTTTGCAGCTATCCATCTATCATGGCCTTGAATTTAGTCTGCCACTTCCAAAAATCCAGTCCCACATTCTGTGCCCCATGCAGAATATTTACCTTTTTTTGCTGCAAATTTCTGACTGCAGATCTTGTTTTTTATTTGCAGTGCAGAGCCCCATTCAGAGAGCGTAAGGTTAATGTGGCAGCTGAAACAGCTGCAGTCAAGTTGCAGATGCTGAGAAGCAGCAGATCCACTGTAGGCTGACACTGCTGCCTTCGAAAGCACACTGGCAATGCTGGCTCAGCTGCAGCTGGATCACCTCCCCGGGACCTTGTTGGGATGGATAGCCACACTTACATCCTTTCTAGCACCAAACAGCTGAGATAAGGGCTTGATATTAATTGTGAACAGCCCTTGACAACTACTGTACACAATATGTGTGGCTGTGTGCCTTAATACTGCACTTAAACACATTCCTCAGTGTGGGGGGTGTAGCCACGCTTTCCTTACTCTGAAACCACAGGAAGAGAACAGAAAGGAAGCAAAATGTTGAGCTGGAGTTCACTGGTGAAGGTTGGATTTGATTTCATTTTTTTAGGCTTGGTCTCTCACAGATCCTTGCTGAGATACGTGTTGTAGGCTATAAAAGCAACAAACTTTTTGGCAGGTCATGAGAGCACTACAACTCGTGTTACAGAGCCTCTGCTTTATTTGCTTGTGTCATTTACTTTTTGTTGAATACAATGAGAAAGTTTCTTTAATTAAGATGATGGTAGCCCTGCTGTGTTTAATTAGATGACTGTAAAGTTCAATAGTCTGTTCTAAAACTTGAATTATAATCTACATGACTTGTTTTGATTTGTCTAGCTGTCATCAGAGAATGGATTTGATGATGAGTCAGTCTCTGGTCAGGCCACCCTGAGGCTTCATTAATAAGTTAATACATTGAGTGATGTTTACACCACCTCCTGCTGCAGACCTCTGGATACACCAATTAGAAAAGGGTCAGCAGTTAAACACATCTAGAACCACACTTACATACTTTGGGAACGCAGCTTTTCTTTAAAATAACGAACACCTTTTTACTTCTACCACGGGGAAAGATGTCTGAGCTACAGATCTAGCACTCCCTTCCCTTCTTTTCACATCAGTCATTTTTAAGAGCTCGACCCATTTCTATTTTGAGTTTTAATGATGGCCTGAGCCTGCATACTCAGGTGATCATCATTGGTCTGGGGGACTCATCACAACCTGTGAGAGGTGCACAAGATGGACTGTCCTACTTGAATTAGTGAGCTGAGTCTCTCTCTCTATCTACAGTGAGGAGACAGAGCCCTTCAGAATAATCTCAGTAATTTCATTACCTGCTTTAAGACAGAATGAGTTGCAGTTCTGGCTGCTCTCACTGCCACCCAAAAGGAGACCTGCATTTGAATAACTCATCAAAGCTGTTTGCATTTTGTATTCTGTCCTTAGGGAAATTGCACCATGTGAGCCCATCCAGCACAACTCAGAGAGGCTGAGCAGATGAGAAGTTTTGTAAGATGTAAACTGAATTTAGACTTGCTTCCAAACCATCTTCAAAGACTTGTGAAGAATGATTTTAAGTGGAAAAATATTAGATTTCCCCAAACCCATGCTGCACACTAAGGCAAGTTCCCATATAAGCCACAGCTGTACTAGTACAAAACTGTGTAATAATCTGGTGTCCAAGTGTTAGATAAACACAATTGTTTCTTCTTAGTGTATTTAAATAAAAATGGAATACCTAAGGCCCTTGAGAAAGACTCCCTACAGGTTGGCTCCATCCTAGAACCCCACCAGCGAGTGCTTCTCTGACACTGGGTAAGTCAGGCAGCAACCTGGGAACACAAAAAAACTATTTTTCCTGGAGAAGCCAAGCATGTACAACTACTCAAAGGGTGACAGTCCCTTCCACAGACTTTCTTTTTTTAAAGGAAAAATGGTCAGAATCATTAGAATTATCTATTCTCTTACCCACTTTACAAATCTGGAAGCTGGGACAAATTTCAGCCCAGTTAATTGAAGTCTGTGAAAACTGTATGCAACAACTGTGTGATCTTACCATGGAAAGTGACAATAACTTTAATTATAAACTTACAAACAAATTAAAAACAGATAAAAGTAGCAACATTTTCTAGTCAACTGGATTTGCTGTAAAATAAATGTAACTATAAAGATGCTGAAAAAGAACATATATTAGTATTTTACAGCACTTGATAACAGAGTTAGCAAGTGACAAAAGTTCAGCTAAAATAGTGCTTTTTAAATATACTTGCAAGATATTCCTTCATTTTGCTTTCATGTACTTACAAAAACAATCCCCCACAAACCCAGCAGTTATTTCTGCAGATTTCGGCGTGTACTCTGCAAACAAGAAATAATTATAGCTGAGCATTGAGGAGAGCTGTGGTTTTTAGTCACCTATTTTTCACATCTCATTCGGTACTTGTTCCGCCCCATGCTGACATGCAATACTGACATACTCTTGCAGATAGCATCCCCCAAAGGCATAAAACTTATAACATTTGCATAAGGAATCCTTCTCCCTTGAACAGTGTTAACAGTAGCTGCACAATAGCAGTAGCTACGCAAGTTGCCTCGTGCAATCCCATTCCAGGGTTAACATTCGCTCCCTTTATGTCTCCCTTGCACTGTTACAAATCTGCCAGTTAAAACTCTATGCAACTCCAAAACGTATTGTCTGGAATGAAACAACCAATTATTTCTTCAGGTTTTGTGGCATAATATCCTAGGAAACCAGCAATTACAGAATCAAAGTGGCATCAAATGGCGTAGAAAGGAGTTAGAATGTATTATTCTTTAAATAGCAGTTACATGAACTCATAATAAATGGGTATTAAGTGCTAAATGTATGATAAGTAATTTTTGACAATGTAATTATCCAAACAATACAGGAAAAAGCTGTGAGATGGAATTGTCAAATTCACTTGTGCAAATGCTGTGTGAAATACCAATATTGAACACTGGTTTCTGTTCACGACCACCCTGGAAATAAAATAGTGCAAGTACGTGTGTACAAGTCAAGCAGCACATTGTTCTGGATTCCCAGAAGCTCTTGCCTGGTAATTGTCACCCACTGGTTTGATCTTTGCTGAGGTTAAGACATTGTGCAAAATAAGTGGAAGGGAGCAGGAGACCATTTTAACCTCTGAATATGTTATATATAGTTTCTTTCCAAGAAATCACAGAATGAAGATGGAGGAATTATGTAAAGCGGGGTGGTCTTAAAGAAACACTGATTAGAAGTTTTCAGTTGCACTTACAAGGTGGCAGAGTCTTTATAGCAACAGGCTTGAAACTTGAGGAACTTCCAGAGGAGGCACATCCAGATGTAGAATAATGGGATGCTGTTGATGGGATAACACATTTATTTCCTTCAGAATCTTCTTTGTGTCTCAGGAAGAGCTTGTCAATGTGTTCAGCTGGGCAACAGATATAGGCATCACCATCATAAGAAACTTTGTTCTAACTGGAATCTCAACCTCCAACTGATGTGAATCTTCCACCAATACAGAGGGATTTTCTTTACACCAGAGAGAATTTCCCTGGAACAAAAAGACCTTTGAATGCCACTTAGCGTGGCTACCCGGGAGCCAAAAGACAGTACCATGCCCATGCTGAGCTCCCTAGAAACAGGCTGGGTGTTACTGTTAGTCCTTTGTTCCACAGTCTGTCTTCAACTTTCTCTACACCACTGATCTTTCTTTTCCTGCTGCCTCCTTTTAGGAGGGAACTTCTCAGGGGCAGGTGGACCAAAGGTGAACCTGCTGTACCTGCCAATGGCCAGAGCCACAACAGGCCACGAATCCTGGGTGGCCATAAAAAAATCATACCAACAGTACAAAACTCATTGCAGAATAAAGTCCCTACTTTTACCATGCACATTGTTCATTATTCACTAAGGGATGTGACAAAAACTCTGTTTTGGGAAAATTTTCTCGGTTTGCACCTGTTCAGGTCAAAAGCTGTTGTTGCCAAATTTGTTGTAACAAAATTGAGTAAGAAAGGGGTTTCAGCTTTGAGCAAATATCTCTTTTAGACTTACTGCAAGAAACCAAATGATAAGAAGTCACTTCTGTTCTACACATCATGATTTCCAGCTGTGGAACCATGCAGTTCATAAATCTGATCAGAACATTTTCCTCCTCCTCCAGAGAAGATTGACAACTTTATCTTGGACAGTGAGTCTCTTCAAAGGATGCTTTTTCTAAAAAAAAAATTAAAAAATTGACTGAATTAATTAAATGTTCAGAAGAAAAGAATAACATATTTGGAGAAACAGCAGAAGCTTCAGTTCAGTTCCTTTTTTATTATAACATCTGGCACCATATGTTAAAATATTTTAATTTTCCTTGTTAGTAAAAAATTAAATTTTATAATTAATTTTCAGATTCACAGAACAGTAGGATCTGAATAATGAGCTTCCCAGAGTTTCTCTCCATCTCCAGGCCTTCATGCACATATTCAGGTCCTGGTCTGTCTCACCTGCTGCAAGTCCAGTTCAAATTATTCTCTCTGTCCTGCTTCTGTCAGTCCTGACATGCTTGTCTAAACCTCAGGGGAAATGTGCCTATTTGTGCACCTGGCTATGTAGTGCCTGAGCCCATCAAAAAACCTAAACCAAGAGCAGCAATGAAATTACTTGAAAACACGTGTGCTGATTCCCTGGCTTGGAAATGACGTATAAAATTAATGTAACTGATGAAATTAATTATAAGTAATAAAATTAATGAAAGTTATGCATATGTTTTGAGCATTTGTCCATGTCTGAAGTGAAAGCTGCTCATTGTCAGAAAGTCCAACAACAAGGGCTCCAAAAAAGTCTGCAAAAAGTCTGCAAGGAATGAGCACATTCAGAGAGGATGCTTATTGGTAGTGTATTCTGGGATGAAGCTTCCAAACTGCTGTCACTGTCAGGAACATTAATGATATGCTAAGAAGGCCAATAATACACCCACAAATACATATGTGTACATTTTCTGAGATATATAGAACACAAAATAAAGGTTAATGAAATCTAGAAAGTTAATATTATGAAATCAAGGAGCATGAACACATAATGAACACGAGGCTGAGGAAAGGGAACAATCCATAACTTTAAAAAAAAATTAAAAATCCCTCTGTGGGAGAGTAAATGTCAAAGGAGTATGCACTTATTTTTGAGGCAGGGAATCTAATGACTGATACAGATGAAAATCCAAAAAGTCGGACTTCTATTCCCTGCTCAGATAAACTGTAGCCATGGGCAGATCACTTCAAGATTAATTTCACCAAATTTTAGCTTAGCATCTACTTTAACTTAATGTTTCTCAAAGGACAATTCATTGTATCAGAGATGAGATGTATTGTCCCTCAAGATGGATAGTTAGGAAAGATTAATTTCACCTTAAATTGAAATAATTTTCAAAAGGGCCCATGAGACGTGAGAACATAAATTCTAATGAAATTCCTTCAAATTTGCTGGTCTGAAAAAAATTTCATTACTTCTCTCTCACTGTTCTTGTACTCCTGCTGTGTTGGGAGGACTGTGGTTCTAAGGTGGAGAGCTTTGTCAGGAAATGCCAGTGCAAATGTAGCGTTAACTCCCAGGAAAGAGAGGAGAACCAGCTGGAATCCACTGAACAGCTGAGCCACATCTTTGATTGAGGTTGACTGAAGCAGGACTTGGCATGATACAGGGCATCATCTCAGCTCGGTCCCAATTGTCTCTCATATTCTTTACAATTCTTTTGTCTTTGATAGTTTGTTTTTGTTGCTCTACACCACAGGGGAAGCTGTGCACTGACATTTGACCAATACACATGATATTCATGTGGGGATGTTGTGGGTGGGAGAGAATTGTTTGTGGCCTCAAGAGATGTGTGTGTGTGGGGGGAGATTTGTGCTGTACTTAGTTCTATTTTTTACATGATTTTAAGACATGCATGCATTTAAGCTTGTGTTGGATGATCTCTTTGGCTATTGTGTCACCCACACACACACAGGAAAAACTGAGAGCTCTGATGTTCTCTGGATTGCAAAATAATTTACAACAGTTTCCTCCAAATGCAGAAAGCATGAGCACATTGGGAGTTTTTGTTGTATGACACAACTGGTCTTTGTGCAAGAACAGAACTGGAGAATGGAGAAAGCTATTGTAACAGAAATTTCCCGTGTGGATGACAACCACAAATCATTGGAAAAATATAAATAGAATTATGTGCATGTCTTTGTGACCGAAGGCAGAGGGAGGTTTCACCTTCATGAGCCTTTGGGATGAGATGTTTCAGTGCCATGGTCTAGTAACCACGGCAGTAGTGGATCAAGGGTTGGATTGATGATCTCAGAGATCCTTTCCAACCCAGCTGATTCTATGATTCTATGATTTTCTCTCTTGCTGGGCAAAGAGGAGTGAGGTTCCCTCCTGGGACCTCAGAGGAGGCAGAAACAGAACCTCCAGCTGCTCTCTCCACAGGTGCTGTTTCCTATTCCTGTGTGTCTACACCAGGCAGCTCCAACTGGCAGTCAGGAGGTGTCTGATCAAACACTGCTGTGTGTTGATTCACACAAGCACTCCAAGAGGGAAAGGGAGGTCGCCTTCCCCTAACATTGACTTACCAGGAAGAACTTCCACGGACTGTGTTTTACAAATGGCTAAAACACACAGTTTGTCTCACTATGGCATCTGTCAGGTGGCACAGCCTCTTGGGAAGCCTTTGGATAACAGTACATACCTTCATGTCTGCTGTAGGTTGTGGCAGCAGAGCAGCAAGAGGCCAAGTCTTGCATAACCTCGGTCTGTTTTCATCATCCCTGACATGACTGGCACTTCCAGCAGCACAGCCCTTGGACTAAACAGATTGTGGGGTGGATTCCTTGGTGGAAATTCTCAGAGCTGTCAGTGTATGTGCTCATTACAGATGTCAAGAACAACAAAAAAATCAGAGTGATTGTAGATAACTAATGTAATTAATTACCCACACGGCAGGAAATTTCTATGGCAAATTCTATTACCCTGACCCCTGAAAGTAATACAAATACGTGGTCCTTGTATACACTTCTTGCTGTTGTAAAAAGAAAAAAAGGGATATTCACAGCAGGTGCCCTGAATTAAGAAGGGAAGAAAACACAAAACATCTGGACACTGAGGAAAGCTTCAAATATTATGTAACTGAATATATTGTATATAGTGCATATTCTTCTAATAACTGATCCAAGAGAACACATTCTTTGCATTGGTTTAATGTCATTTTATAAAGTTCTCAGGATGCTTCTAACCAACACATAAAGATGTCACCATGCTTCAAGTGTTATTAAGCTTTCAGTGACAGCAGCATGAACCTTAGAAGCTGAAAATGTGACAAGGAACAGATTTCACTGCACATCAGATCTGCATCTTAATCACAGAACTCTTCTCCCAGATGCTTTAGCATGAGAGCAGCTTGTCCACATTGTTTGTCAAGTATTTACAGCTTTTGAAGACATCCTCTGCTCCCCGGGGAAGGAAAAAATCTTCCCCAAAGCAGTACACTAAAACAATGACAGAAGAAATGTGACTTTACACCTGCTAGTATTTTTTCAGCAGTCACAATAATGATACATCATAAATATTCAGCCAGAAGAGAGTGATTTCTAACCACTAAAAGATGGTCCTCCTGGACTATTGTGTCAGTATGAGATCACTCTTTCAACCTAAAAATTCTAATAACAACTTCCAATGGATATTTGGCAAAGGTTATTGTAGTTGTTCATGAACTGCCCATAGAGCATTTTTGTATGAAACAAAAAATTGTTGAGAATTATCCAAAGTTTTAAAGACATGAAAATTTAGTCTCAGTGATGACATTGTTGTAAAAGGCAAAATAGATATAAAAGCTCTATTAACACAAGCAGAAGGCTCAAGTTTTAAATATTTCCACTACACATGGAGGCACACAGTTTGTTGTCTTTATGTGTCTAATAAAATAAAGTACTTGTAAAATTCCAGCACTCTTTCTTGTGGTGCTGCATCTGTGTGAATACATGGAAAAAGAGGAGATCTGTACTGAACTAATGAACTCTTTGGATTAGGGTTCTTGTTTAAATGTAACTCAAATGCTTTATAAATACCACCTACAAACCAAACATTATTGCTTCTATTCACATAGGACAGGGGTGTCAAAGAATGTGGGATAAAATAAACCTCAGCTATATAACTAAGTATTTGAGAATTGGGTTCTGTCGGATTTTCCAAAAATATTCCCATAGAATTGCTCATGGAACTGGGTTTTCTGCTAAACACTTGCTTGGCTCTTTAGGAGTTCCAAAGTTTTAAAGGAATTAATCTGAACTTGCCCTAAAACTACTGTCAATGTTTTCTCTATAAAATAGGAAAGGTGATCAGTTTTTCTTAAACTGACCCTTTGCAAGGAAAAGGTTTAGACTTTTTCTCCCTAGACTCTGGGAGGAATGTTTTTCTTACATTTAGTATAAAATCAATACAAACCTCATTCAAAAGCCATTACCCTCCCTGAAGAGACTTTCTTCACATTAATGGGGTTTGAATCAAGACCATGTTTGTGTTACACAGTTCAGGGTACTCCCCTGTATTTGTCTCCTTGCTAAATACTCCCTCAACTTTTGCTTTGGAACAAAATGAAGGCACAATATTCATTTAATAACTTCTAGCATTAAGCTACTCAATTGCATTTCTTGGAGCTAACAACATCAGCAATGTTTCTCTCAAGTTATTACACTGTGTCTAAATATTCTATAAACTGTGGGCTGAACAGTGGTTAAGTGCAAAGTGGCTAATTTACTTTGGTACTTACCAAGTATTTTCTACTTTTAAGAGTCAAACCAGAACACTGCATAGATAATCATGCTACCATATTGCTACAGAAATTAAACACTTCAAATTAACCTTTAAAAATGGGTATATAAAAATAGCTGTTATCTGGAAAGCACAGTTTTCAGTTCCTTTTGTCACAGTTTATGGTCTTTAATTTGATTTTCAATTGTTATTATTGCATCCTTTAACTGACTGGCTGATAGTTATTAACATTTATTGTACTGCTGCTCCAAGCTATTATAATGCAGCTCTGCATTCATAGAATCACAGAATGGTTTGGGTTGGAAGGGACCTTAAAGATCATCTCATTCCAACCCCCAGCCATGGGCAGGGAAACCTTCTGTTAGACCAAGTTGCTCCAAGTCCTGTCCAACCTGGCCTTGGACACTTCCAGGGATAGGCCAGCCACAGATTCCCTGGGCAACCTGTGTCAGAGCCTCACCACTCTCACAGGGAAAAATTTCTTCTTAAGTAAATAATTTCTTCCTAAAAGAAATCTTTCTTCATCATGCAGTTTCACTTACAGCCATTTATTTATCTGGAGCAGATCATCTAAGTAACAGCATCTATATTTGTATCATCTTCATTTTTCAAATACTTTTTTTTTTTTTTTATTCTATTATATTATCCAAACTAATTGATTCTGTGTGGTTTATTTTCCAGTGTGGTTCAGAGGCACAGTAGCCAAACAGCAGAATGTCACCCCAGGCATGTAAGCCAGGTCCAGTTTTGGATCTCATGACATTATTTTCTACTAGTATTTTATACCACTTCTATATGTATGGATATTTCATCTCCAGAGGAGAGCCATTATTTTAGATAAGTATTGATTTTCCAAGCTTCTGTTTTATTAATCTTCTGGTGTTGGGCATGTTCTTTTGTCATATGTTTGTTAAGGAGTAGAAGACATGATTTAATTTTGAAGCAGCATATGTTTGAGTACACTGTGTTTTCATAACTTCTTTGATGAGTGTTGATTGACTTATTTGCTGTTTGTAGCCAGTGAATTAGCTTGATTCCTAGTGGATGATCTCATTTGAACATGACAGCAATCTGTGGTGCAGAATCGTATCTCCACAATTAATCTTAGACTCCCATTATAGCTTTCAAACTTCTGTTGCTTTACTGCAGTATAAACATTATCTGAATTTTTCTGTATTCTCCTACTAGCTATTTATCAAGCTACCCTAATATGATAAACTTAATTGTGATAGCAATATTCAAAGTCCATTTCTTTTCAGACCTCAGTCTGTGGGAGTTTGATTTTATTGTACATGTACATCTAACAAAATCATCTCACTTCATTAACAATGCAAAGTAAAATGCATCAACATTTTTCTCCAGTGGACCTTTATTTTCTGAGTTGCTTTTTAAAATTAAATATAAAGGTTCAGATGCTGATTGCAGGTTTATTGGAATAAATTGCAAAAAACTCTAGGGAATTCAGAGAATTTATCACACTGTAAACAAAATCTGTCTGGCTCGAAAGATAGCAATAACTCTAAGAAAATATTTTGCCAGAGGTCTTCAGCCGAAACTGACATTCCATTGTAACTGAACCAACTTTATGTAAATTGTAAAGTTCTATTTACTAAATAACTTATCCCCAAGCAGAATTTAAAGTGAACTGTCAGCTGCAAGGTACTGCTCAATTCCCAGCAGAGAGAACTTTGTATTTGTATTCATGGAGAGAAACTTCAGCTGTTATAGCTTGGAGAATGAATGCTTTATGATGATGTTATGAATTATATGTTGCCCGAAAAGGAGCCACTAAATTTGTAACAGCATCTTTCTACTTAGGTACATCGATAAAAAAGTAGAGGGTGTGAAAACTTGTTGGAAGATTCACAGTAAAAAAAGGGAAATTACAGCAGTGCTGAATCTAGAAAAGGTGTGAATGGAGGAGAACGGGCTATCTTTGAAATCACTTGTTAGCTGAGAAGATGGTCAGAGTAGCTGGATTTACTAGTTTGTTTTCAGCCAATTCCTCCACTCATAGGCTACATCTGCTTTAGGTTTGTTTGTGTATCGTGAACAGGTTGCATTTCTCAAAAGAGCAAAGTTAGGCATCAGCTTGGAATTTTGGAGGTTGCCATGGTTTCTATATTTTTATCTTATCCTCAAGTCATTAAGTTTGCATTGCCATCTTCAGAGCAATTACACCTGAAAAAAGGGAGTCAGTGGTCTAGAACGCACGTGAAACTGTGCAGATACTGCAGCCCTGAGCAAAACTGGTTATCAAATGGGCAAATACTGACAATTCTCAGACAACAAAATGTATTTCTCAAAGGGTCCATGAGTCAATATGCAAATTAGACTAGATTAGATTTATAATGGAGGAAAAATGTGGAGTATTCTGTGAACTTTTCAAAGCCCAAGCTTGAGTACGGAAAACCACTGAAAAAAATTATTCCAATTAACAAAGTCATTTGCCAGGAACAGAAAATGACTCAGGGAGAGTGTCAGTGGGTTGAGTAGGGAGATAGCCTCTCTCTGGAGCCTGATTTGGCTCATCCAGCGTGAATATCTTTGCTGAAACACATCTCTGAGGTCCAAATGTTCCAAGAACAACTAGGTTTTACTCTTGTGGGATTAAACCCAAGATATACAGCAAAGCACACACTGTTCCCTTCAGTCAGAGCCAATTCCGGTCATATCCTTTAAAATGCGTGGAATTAATTTCATAGTCTCTCCAGACACAAGTCATGATTTATCTGCTCGGGTGAAGCTTTGTTTATCCCCTAAATTAAAATCTTCAAGTGAAAAATCCAAACTGCCTCTTGGCTCGCAGAGCAGCGAAGGGAAGGGAACTGGGGTTGTGTGGAGGCGGCAGGAGAAGAGACTGCTTGAAGTGAGATGTTCCTCCTTGGCACGACAGCACTGTCCTGCCTGCAGTAACACAGGCTGTGCCCTGAGCAGATTGGAAGCCTTTCCGGGGCCTCAATAAAGAGAAAAATTTGCTTTCAGTACCCTCTGGTGTAGGCGACTCCTTCCTATTTGCATGGACACCTCAGTTGCTTTCTGAGCCTTGTGCTACTGAGATGTTTTCACTTAGTCAGGGAGGAGTTCTCATGTTTGAGAGCTTTTTGCCAAAAGTGGTTGTGAGTGCTGTGGTGAAGACAAAATAAGCAGAAAAACATGGGGAACTGGAAGAGAATACACTCCTCCTTCTAACATGGCAGTGGGAAGACAACCCATTCTGGCAGCAGTGCCAAACATTGACAGTGGCTATCTCCGTGGGGTGGAATTAAAACCACATTTGTTCTGGAGCAGAGGAATCAATACACACATGCTTTCACACTGGGATGTACTGTTACCTTGAATCTATACCTGTGCTTTTATTAAAATTATGTGTACTTCAAGTACCTGTTTTTAACACTCTCCTTGATCAACTCGCTGTTCAAGCAAGATCTGTGAGGCCGAGATGTAAGACCATTATGCTTGTGAGGTTTGCATGTAGTTTTTTAACTACTGCTACATTTCTGGTTTTCTTTTTTTTTTTCTCTCTCTCCTTTTTTCCCCCAGATGTCTAGTTATTCAGCAGTTAAGGTAAACCTGTTTATTTAGCCATTAAAAGTCCCATATCTGTCTTACTGCTGTTTTACAATGCTAGTTTTTACCCACAACTCAATAAAATAGAGTCACACATCACCCTCTAAACAGAAAAAACCCTGAATCCTTCAAACCACAGCTCCATACACTTTAAAACCTCACTGCTTTAGGAGCTGAATGCCTTCCAGAAAGACTGTGTAGAGCTGAAATGTTGCTCCTTTTGATTCTTGATGAGGATATAGGCAGCTTTTCAGGTATAGTTTAATCCCAAGAAAGCTATGATGTAAAGTTTATATTTACATCCCTCCTGGAAAATAAAAGGTAAGTGGGAGCCCTCATGAGCATGAGCTCTGCAGGCAGCTCTTCAGCTGGTGCAGGGGAGCTGAACTCATGGATTTTGGAGGTTCATGTGGTTTGCTGACTGATTCCTCATTCCCGTAGAGTGCACTTATCATGTTGAATCAATATCTCAGAGAAAGGAAGTCTCAGGGTTAAATAAGGTCCCAACAAACTGAATGCGTTAAAAATGCAAGATCTGGAGCTTCAGTCTCAGCTGATGTTTCAAAGGGAAGCAAATGTCAGGACTCAGAATTTAAGATGAAACAAGCAGAAGTTTTTTGCCAAGCAGGCCAAGAGCTTTGTCCTTTCCCAGGAACTCTTAGTTCATCCTCAGCATACAATCACTTGCTATTAGTGAATTAAGTGGCTACAAATATGTGAACTATTGTGGTGAGTTCTGCAGGTCACACAGAGGCAAAGCTTCCTTTTCAGAGACAGAAGAAAAAGAGTTTCTGAGAGCTGTTTTAGTGCAGTGTCCTCAAGAATGTCACTAAAGAACAAGCTAGAAACAGAGGGACAGATTCCTTTAGTCTTAGTGGAAGTGCTGTGTAGAAGTCAATAGTTTCCTATTTCTCCCATGAATATCACCTACATTTAACTTCAAAGAGCTTTCTGCAGTCTGCCATGGATCTCTCCTAGATATGCTGCTTGATATTTTTATATTAGGAACATAATAACTTTTTGCTGTGCCATGAGCTGCTTTAGTGGCTGCAGAGGTTTAGTCAGGGAGAAGGTACCAAAATGTGCAAACAGCAGCATTCTGGAGGCAGGTACCTTACATCCATCAGCAGACAGATCAGCAGTTGCCCTGTGTGTCCTGGACTTAATTTTGTCACTCTTATTTTCTACAAACTTGAGACACACCAAAAAACCACCAAGAGCAGGAGAAGATGGAAGACTCAGTCAAAGTGATACTCCTGTTCCTTGCACAGAAATCATCAAGCACTGAATGGAATGAAGCACTGGGTGACTCACATCACATTGTGGCCACACCTTCCACTGTCTGTGTTTTAAGAGAGAGAAAGCAAACAGAATTACAATCTGTGGCATGACTGAGAGATTTTGGAGTGAACCAGACACATACATCCTTTTCTAAGTCATCCAATAATGTCCACCCTCCAAACAGGGAGCTGACAAGACAGATCAAGACTATTTCTTGATGTAGCATTTCTCCTGTCCATTTTATTAAGCAGCATGATTGTCAGTTAGAACATTCACACATCTTCATCTCAGAGCTCAGAGAGATGAGCATTTGTAGATGCTGAAGGTGCCATTTCACAAAGGATTTGATAAGAGAAAAAATGTTCATTCCTCTCTTTAAATGTCCTGAGCAAACCTCCGACTGTATTGTGTCTGAATTGGATCTCCAGATTCCATGCCAACTTCCCATTATGGTCTAATGGGATGCTGTAAATTTAGAGGAGGTAAAAGCCACATGAGGAGTCCAAATATGTGTCAGACAGCCCGATTTGCACAATGGTAGAGCAGTGTCTGGTTATTGTTGTTCTTCATAATGTTGGCACGAGGCTTATGAATGGACACAGGACAGAACTGAGCCTCAACACACACCAGGATCCTGGGCAGAAAATCGTCCCCAGGGGAAAACACACCAGCCCTGTAGTGAAGATAACAAGGGACTGTGTTGGGCAGCTGAACAAATTTAACTCTGCTCTGTAACACTGCCGGAGTCTCAGGAGTACAGCTAAAATAACACAATGCATCTTCAGTAACACCATAAGCTAATTTGACACCCTGGGGCATTTCAGATTATTTGTATGTTCACCAGTTACTCCCTGCCTTAAAATATTTCAGTTTAAGCATAGCTTTGTTTCTGCCTTTGCAAGGTGTGTGGTGTTTGGGTTGGTGTTTTAATTTAAATATACTGTCAAAAATATTGTAATGATACTCGACCTTGTTTTCTCTTGCAGCAATATAACCAAACCCCAACAATATTTTTCAGCTTAAAGTCAGTCAGATGAAGTGTGATGAAACAAATTTTAACTGGCTATCCTGGGAACTAGTAGTAAAATTTAGTGGTATCTAGGCAGGAGTTAATGAGGGCAATTTGAATAACTGCACTTCTAGACAGAAGTTCATAACACAAAATTAATGTAACTATAAAGGAAAAAAGGAACACAAAATATGTCAGGCCAAAGGAGAACAAACACAGCTGCACCTCCCTCCTAGTTACAGTTAAATGTTTAACTTTTAGTGAGCTTCACCTAACAAAGTAATCAGAATGAAGAAATGAGAATATGAAGTAGGAGGAGTTAGAAAAGGAGGAGCCCATATAAAGGCTGCAGGATCTGAAGTTCACTTATGAATGGTGATACCATTCCATTGAAAAGGTTTATTAAACAGTAATTTTTAAAAAATTACTCCTTTGAAAATGACTGCAATTAAAAAATAATTAAGTGGAGAAATAACAATGTGGGAATTATGTATGTTCATTTCTAACCTAAGGTAAGTGCTAGGTGAATATTTAACTGATTTAAAAGGGTTTAGGGGAATACACAAGGTTGATATATCCAAATCTCTGTGATAAATAGATCTTCTCAAACTTGCAACAGGAACATTACATCCCATTGCTGGCAGCTCTCAATTCAAAAGCAGCCCAGGGCCAAATAAATGATGGTAATGACTTAGCCTTGACATTTTTCTTTTCATTTTACAATAATGACACATAAGAATGTTTCCACTGTAACATTTAAGTCAAATGAAAAGAACATTTTAAATGTCTATTTCTTTGAGAAAGATATACTTATTAATTGTTTTTAAAGAACAACTTTTCCTGAGGAAACTCTTGCAGCCATGAAGCAGAAATCAGAGAGAATGTCAGCGGTTCAGTTTTGCGACATGAAATTTCAGCTTCCCTTGTCACCTGCCCATTTGCAATTCCAGCAGTTAGGAGCTGACACAAGCCTTATTCTTCTTTCCTCTAACCCAGTGTCACACTATTATTTCTCCATTAACACCACTTTTGATCTATGCCCATGTAAGCAGAACACATTTACCATAGCAATAACAATAAATAAATGTCTGTGGCCATGAGGGAAACCCTTCACTGCTGTGACCCAGCTGAGAGCAAAGGGCATGAGCAGAGGGACCATCGCCAGGCTGATGACACAAACCTTGGTCCACAAAATCCAGCAGATCCCTAATTCACTTTCAACAACATTTGACTTTGAAAATAGTTATGAAAGACACTACATGACAAACTGCCTGGGGCTTGAGAGAGGTTACACAGCGAATCAGCCAAAGGTTTGTGCAACCAGGTGCTGTTGTGAATCTCAACCCGCCTGCACAGAGTCATTCCCTCTTCTTTTTTCAGCCCTGCACATCTGGTCTTCAGCTGCCAGGCCTTAGCACAGCTCACAACAGCCTCAGATCTGGTTTTATCACCACTCATGTTCTTTTGCAGGTGTGGGTTATTCCCATCTGGCACTCAGTGCCCTGGTAGATGCTTATATGCCTCCTGTGCTTTGTGTTGTCCTGAATACGCTGGCTTGGAGGAATCCATTTTCCCCCAGAATTGAGTTTCAAGCCCTATTTGTACTTCCAGAGCAACCTAAAGAAGATTAAATGGCCGTGGTGTGATGTCTTCACAGTGTACTGTTGAAACCTCTGTTGCCAGTATTTAAATCTGAGCTTCTGTGCAATCTGAGGATTTAACTTAGTGGGAAGACATCTCTACAGTGCAGCTTTTTGTACCTCTGAGAATGATTGAGTAGATAGAGGCCACAAAATGACAGGTAAGTATCAAGGATAAATGTATGTAATAAGCTGTAATTGCCCTAAATCACTTGCCTGGAGTTACTAAAAGGGAGGAGAGAGCAAACAGCAATAAGACCAGTAATTTAAAGTCCACAGTTTGTCACCTGAGGGAATGAGGTAGCTAGAACAGGGAGGACTATTACAGTAGCTGCACATATTCCTGAGTCTTTTTTAATAAAGGCAGAACTCACTGTCAGCTCTGATGGACTCGTTACTGCTTATCTAGAGAGCTGTTGAGAGGAATGAAGATGACAAATAGTTCAAAACAGCTGAAGATAGTTTTCCATAGCCATTCAGACATCCATTTCCTTCGGTGAGGTGCTGGGTGGAAGGGCAGGTTATGTGTCTCTCAGTCACTCTGTTAACCACCATCCAGCTGGAGGAAGAGGGCAGGTGGTTCCATGACCCAGGGTTTTGCACAGCACTCTCCAGAGCACTCTCAGGTAACTGTTTTAGTCTGGGGTTTTTTTCCAGAAGGAAACACTGCAGCTTGTCTGAGAAGTGGCATTTGTTCTTAGAAAGTAATTTGTTTTTCTACACTTTTCAGTTAAATAATTATGCATACATTTATTATTACAATTCAGTGGGATTGCTGACAGCCAATTCAGTCCATGTCAAATTCTCAGCCCTGTGCTAAGAAAATGTACAAGTGTGAGCATTTTAAGTAGTCACAACACGAGATTTAAATAAAGAAAAAGACTCGTGTCAGTCTTTTGCACAGAGGTAGAATTTCAGCAGCTGACTCCTGACCTGAATTCATTAGTTGTTGTTCAGGATCTGTCATTCCTCATCAATCACGTGGGATTTCTGGTTTGTTTAGACTCATACAGACCTTTCAAGACAGTTGCACAAAAGCACCTTCACTTTGCCATAAAAAACCCCAGAGAAAATGCTTTTATATTTATGAAATATTTCTGCAGATGAGATCTAACATCTAAATTCTTTTCTCTTTTCCAAAAAAAAACAGGTACTAAAAGAAGCCTGCAAGTTTTTAATGGGAAGAAATAAAGGTTCTTTATGTTCCAGTGGTGCCGTAGGACAGTGACCATGTACCGTGACCTCTTTCATCTGTATACTGCTCATTTTTTAAGTTCTGTCAATACACTGGTGATGATGGGGCTAAATAAAGGATTTCTCTTTCCACTTCTGTAGGCAATGGTTTGTTGTGATATTACAGATGGACCAATCTAAGGGTCTGACCTGAGCATTCCATCCTCTCTCTGCCCTCGCCTGTGAGGTCCCAGCCTCCCTGGCACACATGTGGAGGCTTGGCCGACCTCTTGGTGAGCTGCTTCACAGAGTTAAAGCAGTGGAAAATTATCTTCCTTCTCACAGAAAGCGATCGGTGCTCTGCCAATTTATGTCCCTAATTAATGTCCTAAATTTTTATCCCTTTACCAGTGCAAAAGAAAGGGTGGAAATGTGCATATGGGATGGGAGGTGTAAGAGCAAAATGTCCTTCAAGAGCAGCTGGAAATTATATCAGCTTACCTGCAATTTTAAATCTCCTTGAATATTCAATAATAATAAAATAATAATATTCAGTTTTAAAATATTTTAAAATTTTGGGTCATTCTTGAGATCTAGATACATGGTAGCTAAAAGTCCCAGATGGTTCCTTGACCAAATATTTGGTCATGTCCAAGTCTTCTGTGTGTCAAACAGTAGAAAAGCTCAGGTGAATGAATCCTCCCATGCTATATGAAACCTCAAACCCAGTGCAGTCCTTTCAGCATGCACAAACATAGATCAAATAGAAAAATAAGGGCTGTTCATCCTGCAAAGAATATAGGAGACAAAAACCACCACATCTTATCAGTTGAATATTACAAACACAGAGGAGAGAAATCAAACATAGAGGGGACAGTGTGGAAGGCAAAGAAATGAATTATATTGCTGGCATCTGGTAGAAGAGCTGCCTGAAACAAATGGGGGAAAAAAAAGAGAGATGTATGCAAATCAATAAGTTTTAGAGCCATTTTCATGGTTAGTATTATCTTCATGCAAGCCCTGCAAGCTCCACTGGGATAGCTTATGGTGTAAGGCATGTGGCAGAAGATGTATGCTCATAAATAAATGGAAATACAAATATATACATTGCTCTGCAGAAGTGCAGGAGTGTTCAGGGAAGACCAATTAAACAGATCCTAATTTAGAGAGTGCTTTCACTGTTCTGGAACCCAGCTCTAATTCTAGCAAGTAACAAAATTCAATTGAAATTTAATCAGCAGAATGAGCATTGCTAACATTTGAGAGTTAATTAGGGTAGTAATCACTGAAGAAACAGTTCTGCTACACTGAGGACAATTTGCTATGGTATTGCCATGTATATTCAAGAAAGCAATTAAAACATCTTCTCTTGTTGACAGAATAGCCACAGATGAGTGGAAAGTTAAACGGGCAATGTGTCAGAACATCAGAGCAATCCAGTGCCATCTCAACTGTTTCATCCTTCCTGAGGTCTTTTTGTCTTCGAATCAGTCCCAGATGCTGATGAGGCCTCAGACTGCCTGAGACCCAAGGAGGAGGGATGTGTTTGTCCTCTGTTCGTAGGTTGGTAGGAGGGGATGATTTTGACTGTCGGGGAAAAGTCAGGGCTTAGGATGAGGAGTATTTGGTAGGGAGAAAGAAAAAAGTCTTTGGAAGGAAATGGCTCCAAGGTCTGGTCTCGTTCACTTGTGCAGATGAAAGTTCGGAGGAGACTGTGGAGAACCTGACTGAGGTTGGATAACTTATGTCACTTGTGTCAAAAATACTCTAGAATTCATTTTTGACCAGAATAGATTTTAAATAGAAATTAACAGGAGGCAATGATGAGGAGATCTCTGAGAGAAAGGCTGACTCCTAGGATAGGGTGGTGAGAGACAGGTCTGTACAGGCTGAGGAGCTGGGAGAGAGGAAGGAGCAGCCACAGATGGACATGGTTCCAACAAGGAGCATGCAGTCAATATATCTAAAAACACTGAGAAGCCAAAGAGGATTTAAATGGAGGGGATTACCCGGTTAAATTCTCCAATGTTCCAGTAAGAATGGTTCTTTAACAGCCGAACTGCACCCAGTTGGGAACAGCCTTGGAGCAGAGATATGAAACAGTTTCTTGGCAGCTCATTTGCTGGACATGGAAGATGGATGGAGAGGCTGGCAGGATCAAGGGCTTCTTGTTTATATTTAGTTGCACCAAGACATAAGAGGCTAAGTAGGGGACCAAGCAATGTCCCTGCCTAGTGACAATCTTAGGAGACTATTTACTAGAGCCTGTAGTGACAGGACAAGGGGGAGTGGCTTCAGGCTGACAGAGAGTAGGTTTAGATTAGACATTAGTAAAAAACTCTTCCCTGTGAGGGTGGTGAGACACTGGCACAGGTTGCCCAGAGAAGCTGTTACTGCCCCATCTCTGGAAGTGTTCAAGGCCAGGTTGGATGGGGCTTGGAGCAACCTGGTCTAGTGGAAGTTGTCCCTGCCTATGGAGGGGGTTGGAATTTGATGATCTTTAAGGTCCCTTCCAATCCTGTCCATTCTATGATTCTGTAATATTTCCTGTGTGAACAGACCCCACACAAACCCACTTTTAGCAGAGTTGGATCTACTTCACCTTCAACATAATTCCGTTGTTAGGAACAGGGAGTGTATGCAGGAATGTTGCAGTTGGAAGCACTGCTTCGGCTCAGATCTGTGTCTCCAGGTATCTTCATTCTGTGCCTAGAATTGCTGTGAGGAAAACGAAGCTGTAACAAAACTTGTTATTACTCCTCCCTCCACCTTCACAGTGACTTCTACACCCAAAGCAAGAGAGAAAGAACAGAGAATTTGCAAAGTGAGAACAAGATACCTCTTTGCTTCTTAGAATATTTGTTCTGTTCTGCCTGATTTCATTACAGTGACATCAGGGAAGAAAAGGTCACCTCACAGGAGTGTGACCCATATATCCTGTGCAGTTGTTCTAAGATAGAAATTGCAAGAAAGAAACATGAGAGTCTATGATTTGTGCATATAAAAATTGTAAGAGAAAAATATTTATGGTAAGCAAGACAAAATGACTGTTTTTTAGCACAGTGTCTCAGCATCTAACTTTCAGAATTTTTCTCTGTTGAAAACAAGCCATTATAGCTAATAGCTGCAGATAATCACAAGGAAAAGAAATAAACCACCTTCAAAGAGATCTGCCATCATCTAATTGCAACATGCACTCAAAACACTGAGAAGCTACTAAATCTCCCACTTCACTAATGAAATACTGTCCAGGGTAACTTGAAAATATTCATATTTGCCAATACTTGTAGTGGATGTGAGATAACCAATCATTTCTAGATATATATTGTATAATATTTCAACAAACTTACTCACTGCTGCAAACATAATGCCTGCAACAAAAATTTTTGGAGTGTTTAAGGCTGAAAGGATGGTACATGGGATCCTGCTTCCCACTGCTTGCAGGCACATGGGATCCTGCTTCCCACTGCTTGCAGGCATGATCTGATGGATTTTCTGACAGTAGAGATTGTCAGAGGGGGGTTCAGTTTATTTGAAAGCTGCTTCCAAAACATTGTAAATAACCTGCAGTAGACTCAGCTGTTGGATATGATGTTTGGTATTTACAGACTGTAGCCTGCTGGATGTGTATTTGCTACAAATAATTAAAAAAGAGTAACTAGAATAATAGATACTGTACAGAGTGGAGATTCAGAGATGCACAATGCAGTGCTCTCTCAGTGGCAGAAAATTGAGTGGAAAAAGGGTTTGTGCTATCACGTTTCATGGCAATGTGTAGAAGAATTAACTATATTTTAACAAAATGAAGAATTTATGTAAAATTATAATGTTTTGTGTTCTTATCCTAAGTGTGAAACAAAGTGTGAGATCTTCATGAAACAGTCATAAAGTTTATTTTTGCAAGGCCTGTGTTCATAATCTCAACTGTCAGTTCAAGCTTAAATTTTCTAAATCTTGTTTTCATTTATATGAATCAAAAATCTCAGTGGAAAACTACTGTCATGCAAATTTCTTGTAATGATCCAGATACAAATGATGTGGGGTTTTTTTGTTTTTATAACTTTATCTAAAAAATAATTAAATAATTATTCCTGTTATTTATCCCAGTTTTTAAGTGCTGATGCTGTACAAATTATTCTCAAAAATAAAAACACCTAACCCCCCCAAATTAAAGCATATGTCAAAGCTGTCTAAAATCTAAATTTTTTATATGATCAGGACAACAGCTGACAAATTCTGGTGGGATAAATTACTTTTTCTGTAAGAAAATACGTTTTTAAAGAAATAATACACAAAATTAGTTTTCCTATTTATCTTCTGATTCATCAAGTTGGAAGATAAGAACAATCTATATTTCTGTGGTGCCTCAGAAGCTGCCCCTGCCCTGCTGCTCCCCTTTGCAGGTGCTGGGAGGAAGATGAGGAACCTGCAAACCCCCAAAGCAGCGGCACCTCCATCCCCACCAAGTCCCGGGATCTCTCCTCGCCCTGGGAATTCTCTCATCCCATTTGAGCTTTACAACGTCACCCTCTAGTGGAAATCCGGGTGTTTTCTTTCCCCAGATCCATCTCAGCTGTAGAGGAATGTTCTACTCGTGACAAGACCTGAGAGGCAGTTTTATGGGGGAGAATAAAATACAGAGAATCACGGTGCCTGAATTTGTATTATTTGTTTTGGTTTGCCACACTATGGCAGTTGAGATATTTGGCTAAAATGTGCTGAGAAGAAGAGAGAGAATACAAAAAGGCAGCATGAAGAGAAACACAGCACTGTACCATTGCTTTTTAAGCCCAAATTAAACAACCAGGTGGTTTTCCTAAAAGAAAATTCTAAATGCAGGTCTGGGCATCGGCAGAGGACCTGAAGTGCTCTCAGAATTAGAGTAAGTGTTCTCCTCCTCTTGTTGGTGGCAGGGTCCAGCACTACCCAGGCCACAGAGGTGAAGCTTCTGCCCTCACAGGGCTCTTCTCATCAGAGCTGTACTGAGAGCTCTTGAGCCACGGGATCCAAACCCAGGGCTCAAGACAAACCCCACCACTGAACCTAGAGGGAAGGGAGGGGGAAGGATGTAAAAGCAGAGTTGCTGGTGGATTTCATACTTTATTTACTCCTAGCTGTTTTGCATAGATTACTACAGCTAAACTAAGGTACTTTTCCACACAGAACATCTTCCACTTCTTTTCCCGCTGGCTGTTCTGCTAAAGATATAAAATGGTAACTGAACAGACTCCTGGAGATCTGAGAATACTTTTAAATAAACTTTTAAGATGAATACTTTATTTAAAATCATATGATTGCAATGTGTGATTGCTTGTTATATGTATTTCCCTACATATTCTTCCCTTGTTGTTTTCTGGTTTGCTTTTATTGAGTGTGTATTTTTCTGAGCACATTACATTTCATTGCTGTCCTCCTGATGGAATACTTTGGGGACCTGTTACTTTAAGATCTGCTCTGTGAGAAGGGAGCAGCAGCTATATAAAGGAGTCTTGCACCTGCAGTCTCCTTGAAATGTTTTTGCTGTTGTTTGGAGTTTGCATGTTTGTGATTTTAGAGTGTTGCAGTGCTTTTTGAAAGGCTTCTGAACCAACAGTTTGAATGATTTTCCTTTAAGTGCTGGTAAACTCCCTGTCAATGTTCAGGTGAAAAGAACTGAGAGTGCTAGATTGGGCTTTACTAACCCAAAGGTGTCAAATTTTAAAGCAGAATTTTTTTAAGCAGAACTTGAACAAGGTTAAGTACAACACACTTTTCCTCCCTACAAACCAAAGCCTGTGCAGCTGGATAGCCATTGCCATCCTCCTTTGGGGCAGCGACAAAGGACCACTTGTATTTTCTCACACTCGCAGGTGCTACCCTGGTTCCCAGGGAATCCATATGGTTCCCAGGGAAGAAATGGAGCTGAGGGTTGAGGTGGAACTTGGCTAGATGGCAGCAGAGCCCCAGGCAGCAGCATTCTCCTGGGGAGACCATTTCCAAGGGATCCAGCTCAACTGCTACAGGGAGAAATGACAGAAAAACTGAACTGAAACTGAAATTTGATACATTTGGGAATGTGAAATACAGGGACAATGAATTTGTTTTCTATTCTAGCTTGCTGTAAATTCCAAGCTTTCATCGGGTTATTGCTGACATCAAAGTTGTAGAAGTTGCATGGTAGAGAAGAAAGGAAAACCAACAGAAAGTGCATTTATATAAGAAATTATGTTTTAATTGTACAAGATGAATCCCATTTGAATTTTTCATGGCCTTTACAGAAAAGTAATACAATCAAATTCTTGTAGTTTAATCCCAGCCAGCAACTCAGCCCCAGGCAGGCACTTGCTTGCTGTCTCTGGTGATATGGGGGAGAGAATTGGAACAGTGAAAGTGAGAAAACTCATGGATGGAGACAAAGTTTGATAGACAATGCAAAGCAAAACAAGGATTCTATTTCCCAGTTCCCATGGGCTGGCAGGTGTTCTGTTATCTTCAGAAAAGCTGGGCTCCATGTGTAACAGTGACCTGAGAAGACAAACGCCCTTACTCTGAATGTCCCCCTGCTTCTTTCTTCTTATCCAGTTTTATACACTGAGGATGATGCCATATGGTCTGGGATATCCCTGGGGTCAGTTGTGGTCAGCTGTCCCAGCTGTATCCCCTCCCAAACCCCTGTGCACTCCCATCACACAAACTCAGCGGGGATTGTCTGAATGGCTCTGCTGCTGAGCTGCATCAGAAGAACCTGGATCTCTTCCCTTCCCAGCTCTCACTTGCAGTTCCCAGCCAACTCTGACATGTCGAGTTACTGGCATTACACAAGTGACAGTGAGAAAATGCAATAGACTTGATGATCTTTAATGAGGCATAATCTGTTCAGCAGCAAAAATGAATCAACCAGATCTAAAATTTCTACTTTAATCCTCTGTAGAACCAGATTAGCTCAGCAAAGCAGTTCTGGTCCCCTCTTGTTTGTTTCTGTGAAGAATAAACCACTTGGTAAAGGTCCATGGAAATTAAAAACTAAAAGGGCATTTCACACAGTAGTATAAGAAGGACTTCATTTAACCTTGTTATGCAGCAGTACCTGAAATCAAATGATCTACTCAGACATGGCCATAAAATCCCCAACAATATGTTAAGAAAAATTTTACTGAAGTTTCACAAATCCCCAAAGTACTGAATAAACATCTGGGAGATGAAAACAGATTATATTATGAGTATGAAACCAAGCCCTCTGTTGTCAACTATGTACAGCTTACGTAGGTCTCAACAGGCTTATGATGGTGGCATAAGTTTAATAAAGGGCTGAAGAACACTCTTTAAGGACAGAATTGATTTTTAAGACATGGATTAAGCTCATATATTTTTATGATCCCCTTCATATGCTAGTTGTAGCTGTGTTAAAGAAGGCATGAAAACGTAAGGATAAATGAGAGGTATGATTTGCAGAGAGAAACATCTTTTATTGGATCAAACAGGTAAATTTTCAAGTACAACAGCTCCTCTTAAATATGCAGTTCTTGTTGGTTCTTCTTAAATATTACAGTGTGGTGTGTTAACATTTCTAGCTGTTTCTTTGTGTATAACCCCAAATTATCTAGTTGCTCCTCCCCTGCGCCAGCCATGTCTATGACACACAAATGCACAAGTAGTTAGAAGTGGAGAGACTTTCCTTGTGAACAAACTTGTCTATCCGTGATATTCACACATGTGCCACTGCCTTTATTGGAAACACCATTTGAAAAACACCTTTGCTCTTCTTTAGACACTGTTGAGAATAATTTTTAGATAGGGTGGTGCCAAAGTATTTAAATAAAAAATGTAAAGAGAGACTTATTGACTGACCTTTGGTCAATAAACACAGTTTCTGGTCAGGCAAACCAGAAAAACCACCCATGATGACATGTCCCTGAGCAGCCTCAGATCTCAGGTTCATTTAGGATTATATTTCTGACAAGTGAAAGCAAGAATATTTATGCAATTGGGGATTTTTGTAATGCAACCAACTAGGAAATATGTAAGGCTAATGCTGATTTCATATATGCCAACCAAAACCATGAGAGGATAAAAGTCAAGAAGCCTTAAGAACTGACTGAGATTTAGCCACCATCAGTGCAGGCTGGATTCACCCCGCAGGCTTTGTATGGCACTGCTTGTTACTGACTCACTGAGAACAAAACTGCTTTGCTATTTTTAAACACCATTTTTTGCCAACTGTTTAATACATTAGACCCTGATTTTCTCCCTATGGATCTTTATACACTGAGAGTTTTGTTAAAGACAAGACCAGTAAAGATAATGTTTAAACTTAGTATTTTAATACATTAAAACACACAGATATTCCTTACTGGGCATTCCTACTGACTATGGCATTTGTATGTTACAGACAACAATCAAACTGTGTTATTTTAATCAAAGAACAGAAACAGATGATGTACACAAGAACAAGGAGGCAAATCTTCTCTCAGGTGAAGACAGTGAGATTTAGCTCCGTTTTTAAACCAAGTCAGTGGAGATGCATTTGACAATGTTTTCAAACAAACCATTAAGCTCCAATTTAATACTAATAAAGTCACTGAGATCAAAACTGATGAAGGAGAGATTAAATATTTGGAACAGACCTTGTTACATTGAGAACAACTGCCCATTCATTTAAAATCAGTATTAAAACAGTGGGTCCAGTTGTAATTTCATTTGCTTTGGAGTAACCCTGGATTAACTCCACAGAGATCACCAGAATGAGACTGATATTAAAAAAAGGACAAGAGATCAGGATCCTGTTGAGTTGTGTTCTGCCTGAAATACTCTTCTACCATTCCATCTGCAAGCAGGATGATCTGCATTTTTTGTGAAGGAATGTATGATGCTTTATGCATTTTGCGTGCAATGAGTATGAACATAATAATCAATATTAAACAATACCACTCTTGCACAGGGCTAGTTTTAAGCCATATATGAGGGAAATAGGGCTTTCTCCTTAGAATAATTTTGAGAATTTAAACAACATGTTTCTAGTGTAAAATTTTTGGATTTAAAATTTTTTTATATGTAAATATAACATTCTTTTGCCTTCACATGACATTCCTGTATTTTCATACGAGGATTGCCCCTCCAAAGCAATCCTTACATCAGTCAAACCCTGCAAACAAATAACAACCTGCTTCTGAATTGTGCCCCTTGTTTCTCTGTTCATGGTTATATCCACAGAGGCTGACAAAAGGCTGCTGGACAAGAGCAGGTTCATTTTTATCAGACCTTACTGATCATTTTGTACAGAACTGGTGGCAGGAAGGGGGTGATTTGCTGGAGTGAGATAAGCCCCCCCTGAAGTACTCACCAAACAGGTGGAATTTGTGTTTGTTTGAAATCTTCAGGATGAGGTAAGTTTATTTGAAAAGCAAAGACTGATTTGCCAATTTGGGTCTAGATATAACAGCAACATAATCAAGGCAGTGGTAGAGAGGAGTGAACTCAAGTCCTCTTGTGGAACAACTCTAATCATTCGCAGTAGTTATCTGTGATATGAATAATTCACAGATTCACAAGATTTTTACATTAAAAATAAGTACACCTCTTCTTCCCTCTCCAAGATTGTTCCATATTCCTTCTTTAACTCCTCAAAGACTGCAGAACTCACTCAGGTGACCCTGACAATGACATCCCAGAAAAGCAGGCAGCAGTGTTTGGGAAGATGGAGTGGCAGTGCTTGGAAGTGGCCACTCAGTGCTGCTGTACAGAGGATAAAGCCAATGGTAAAGCCTAAGTCAGGACCCAAATGGTAAGGAAGAAATTGCTCTAGTGTTAAGTAGCGTGAAATTATTGAGATGTTTTATGACCATTGGAATCCTCCAGAGCTAGAAAATGTAAGGAAAAAAATAAATCTCTGTTAGACTAATCAGTCAGCCCTTGACTAGTATGCATATAGTCCCTTAACATAAGCAAAGGATTTACTCTCTGTGCAGTTCAATGGCAACAAAAACAATCCTTGAAATATTCTCAAGTGCAGAAAAATACATGTTAAATGCTACTACAAAATGACTGTAATGAGCAGCAGGACTGCAGATAAGACTTCAAAATTATACTGTGCAGCCTCATTTCCTTTTCTCAGCACACACATAGAATTTATAATTGTTATAGTAACCATTAGAGAAATAAATTTCATTTTTAAAGATATTTTGTATCACTAGCCTTTTTTCATGCTCAAAAGAACTGATATTAAAAAAGAAAATTACATTTGTGAAGGTTAGATTCTACTATCAAAATACATCCAGATTTGTGAGAACTCCCATGAGAAAGAAATTCTATAGAGGTCTCACCATTGATAGTGATTTCTTTTGGAGTGCCAATGAATTTTTGAGAAATATCATTCTGATCACACAGTTCTAGATTTCTCTTTTCCATGCCTCGTTTAAAGTAAATATTTGAAAACATGACTTCTGTGAGCAAATCAATTGCAACTCTGTGTAATCTATTAAAATCACTTCACCTGTAACCTCTTTTAATTGATACATAACAAGAGGAGACAACAATTTATTTGGATGCCACTGAACCATAAAGTTTATGTTCCAGGTATGTTCATCTTGCTGCAAGTGAAGCGGGTGTGTCAGAGATCAGCTTCTTTAGAAACAATATGCCTATTTCCTTCTTTCTGTCCATGAGTGGAATAACATTTATTCCATTAGTTAGGGCAATCTGCAAATGAAACAGGAGGAATTACTCCTCTGATTGCAGATCATGTGGCCATTAATGCCGCTCTTTCTGTCTGGGCTCAGTCCTGTGATTGCAGTTACTACTAATGCACTGAGGATTCCACTGACTCAGGGCCATATTCAGCACCCATTTTCCACTGTGTAAGAGGGTGTAAAAGTTTCCAGCTGGGAGAGGAAAGGACACCTCTGTGTGGAGAAGACTCGAAAAGAACTTTGTCTTGGTCACTTCAGCGTGAAGGGCAGAAAAAGGCTAAAAAATGTAAGTTGGGTTTTCAGCTGCGTTCCTGATTTCATTTAATTGCATTGACCTCGATAGACATGTCCATGTTTACTCCACCTGAGGCTCAAGCTTGTGATTTATAAGCAGAAGCAAAATTGTCCCAAAAATTTTTATTCAAAACTGTAGATTGTGCAACCCAGTTCTGCAAACAAGCTAATGGACTACACAATCCCTGAAGAATACATTTATGGATTCACTGCCTTTGCTAAAAAGGGACTAATTTCTCATCCACTGTAAACTGACCAGATGTTTAGGTCCAGCTGCACAACCCCTCAATTTGGAAACAGGCTGCCATCAGCCTTTTGATCATTTCCCTGAGACAACCATCTGCTCTCTGTTTTCCCCTTCTTCTGCTCTTTGTCTCCACAGGCTTCCCTGAAGGCTTCCCTCAGCATGGTGTTATTTTGAGCCTTGATTTGAAGGAGGATATATGGTAATTTCATCTACTCTCAAAAACTGGTCAGGCAGGATCTGTTTTCCCTGATGTAACTTCATAAAAGCCACAGGGATGTCTTCCCAAAGAGCCACACGTGTCTGTGCTTTCTATCCTGCTTTTCCTAGTTCTGTGCCTCAGATTTTTTCACACATCTATACCCACAGGACCCCCAGAGACACAACATGAGAACATGTACATTATAGTCTCCATACAATTCAAGAATACCAAAGGGGACACCCCAAAATTGCTCAATAGTTAATAAATTTGATTTGGGTGAGTTACTGAAGCTGAAATCACCCTTTTTTTTTCTCTCCAGAGGCTTTTGGCTATGGAAACACACTCTTGAGGAATCCCCTCTTGTCAGAATTCGTTTCATCCTCACCTGAAAAATCCTCAATGAGCTTGCAAACTGAATTTCAGTGAATAAACTGCAAAGTCCACTCAGCTCCCGAAGGGTAACCAAATGGATGAGAGTTGAGAAATTGTTTAGCAAGAGAGATTTTGGCAATACCTGAAATCTAGTTGCTTGTTTGTGTTACATTGCAGCTTCTGTATTTCAATAAGTAATCTGCCTGCCTCTGAGGGCTGCAAGGGAAATGCACATAAATACATGCATATATAAAACTGTTAAATAGTATTCTGAATAAAACTCACACAGAAGATGTCCAAAGTGTTCACACTTTTTGCTATTTTTAAAGATCTTTTTTGTGTTCATAATTTTTACTGTGATCTGTGGAACTGAAGATAAACTGAATATTTTTTGTTTTAGCAGAAAGCAGGAGAGCAGCAGAAAAGTGAGGTGACTGCTCACATTCCTGAGCAGGATTCTGGGCTGATGATCAGGGAACTGAACTCTGCAAGGAGTCTTCTACAAGTTTATAATGGGACCTCTGCAGCAATAAAATCCAATCAGGGCAGCAGTAATGTGAATTTTACCACTAACTTCAGAGGAAACAAGACTCACAGGAGGATTTGCACAGATCAGATGCATTCAGGAGGACTTCTTTTTGTGTGACCCATTAGCAAGGCTTAGTGCATTAACTCAAGCAGTTTTCTCCTTAAATCGGTCATAATGATCATCAGCATGTACAGAGACAATTTTTGTCAAAAGGGTCATGTGAATAAAATATGAAAGGTAAACAAGAAAAGCCATAAAAGGCTCAAATGACAGTTTAAAAATTTCACTAGCAAAAGTTCCAGCTCCCACCTTCTATGTAATTCTCGTTTTCTTTTCAACCCTCTGTCCAACTGCCTCATCCTTGAAAACTGTCATCAGCCTTTTGACCACAGCTCAGTCTTTTAATGCCATTGTTGACAATACTACACCCATATTGATTGTTGCTTTTAATTAGCAAGGAGTGCACAGGGAGGAATGAAATTAGTTTGTTTGGTTTCATTACACTCACGGCATTGTATGATCCAAGTGTCAATAAATTACTATTCTTTTTATTAAACAACAACAACAACAACTCTCTCTATTATCTAAATTATAAAAGGCTGCATCACTTGGTTGCAAAAGAGAACTTGCACATTAATGAAGGGATGTAACAGCAATCTCTCAGCAAGGTTGAATAGGAAAATGTTAATCATCCAGTAAAGCATTAGTCTCGGCGTATTTTATTCCAGCCTTAGAATGAGCTACTTACATGTGACCTTCTCTACAACCTAAGTTTAAAGAACTGATAATGCCATTTGACAGAGCAATCCATTTGTAAATAGTTTATTAAAATCATGTAGGTATATACTAATTAAAATAACACAGTCTATGAGTGCCTTAGACAGATCAATTTGAAACAAAACAAGTCGTTGAGCCACTGTGTTTTATGGATGATTTTTCTTGCTGAAGTGGTGACCAGACTCAACTTCTAGTAAACACAAGGGTCCCATCCTCAACTCTGGCATTCCAGGACGAACTAGAAAATACCAGTCAGTAATTCCTTCTCTAAGGATTTCCTCCTTGCTCCCACCAAAATGCCAGATGAATTCTGGGGGAGCCAGACTGTCTTAAAAGAGTTGAATTCACACCTGTGAGTTGGTGTTGACCCATCCCTGGGGCAGGGCACAGGCTCTGCACTGGCAGAGACCATGACTTTGAACCAGGGAGGTAGAAGAGGAATTGGGACAGCGAAAAGCCAGTGAGTGGAAACCATGGGCAAGTTTTAAAGAAAGAACTCATAATAACATTCAGCAAGGCCCTCTTTACAGAGACACTGACATGTATCAACTTAATCCATTAGATGGTTTCCTCTGTGAATGCACAGTTTTGGGTGTTTTTAGGCTGATGCAGAGTCAGTTATGGTCGATTTAAATCAGGATACTAGTATTGAAACCTACCAGTGAAACAACCCTGCAGACATCACTTCAGGTTTTCTGACCATAAAGAAACCAACACTTTGGCCCCACAAAATCTGCAGCCAAAGTGATGCTGTGTCTTCCAGGGGTCAGTGTAAATGACTCTCCTTTTTCCCAAGATTCGGAGTGCCATGGTGACATTTCATAGATAAACAAACCTCTTTACTAGCTAAATAAATAGTATCCCATATTATTCTTTTCATTATTAGCTCCACTCTTATTTAGAAGATGGTTCAAGGGTCAATATACTTTTCAAAATTAAATGTATGTATTACTTGCTGCAATATAACAAACCAAGGGTCAAATTACATTCACATATTTATATTACTTTGGGAAACGTCTCTATTTTGAGTATCAGTATTGAAATATTATACTTCTAAATGAGTTTACATATTCCTTTTCTTTAAAGAACTGTGTTGAATTAATTGTGTTTTCATGTAAACAACTTTTTAAAAATTAATTATAAATAAGGTGGATGAGAAATAGAATTAACCATCTCATTGGGAGTGGAAATGTCCCTGCAACAGGCCTTTAAAAAAATAAAAATGACACAATAGATTAGTAATGTGTGTTATAAATGAGTTTCCATTTTCTTAGTAACATATGATTAATCAACATAATTGCAAGTCATACCGTGAGTAATGCAGAAATTTAATTTGTATAGGCTTGGTGATGAAGTCAGTCAAATGAGCCTTTCACCTTTGTTCAAATCCTTTGTTTCAGATGTGGGGTTAAACATGATTGTCTCACCGTATTCTTTCTTGGGGCACTTCAAAAAAGCTGCAAACAAATCTAGAAAAGTTACTGGCACAAACTTAGGAGAACTCAGTGATAGTGACAAACGTGTCACTGGGAACTGTGCTTGGGAAGACTGTAAAATATCAGGTAGGACTGCTACTGACATCTATTTGCTGCTCTAAAATGTAGAAGTCCAAAATAAAAACTGGTTTGAGAGTAAATCAATAATCAGAGAGTGAATATTGAAAGTTTTTGTTTTGTTCTGCTTTGTTTTTTAAATCCAGCATCAAGTAGAATATTCAGAAATCAATCTGTCTGTGGGTTATGAGCTTGGAGTGGGGTAGAATTGCACATCCTAAACATTACCAGTTAAAAGCATAATTATTCAAAAAATGGGGTATCACAAATGTTGTTACAGACATTCAGGAGTTGTAAGGCACTTCCTGTAGTGCCACCAAAATCTTAAATCCCTGTGGAAGACAGGACTGCACTCCTAACTCCATTTGGAAATTTAGTATTCAAAAAGACATTCAGGAAAGAGTCTATTCTGTTTCAGATATTGCAGAAATTGTGGGATTATCCAATAGAGAAGCATATAAATGCTATAAACGGGACATAAATGGTTATTCTCTAAATACCAATGTCCAAAAATTAATGCAGAAACTTATCCCTCATGTAGAGCTGTAGCTTTCAAAAATTAACATCTGTCAGTGAATAGTGAATTCACCTTCAAAAGCTGCCTCATAAACCTGGATGAATCTTCCTCCCCACCCTGCACTGCTGTATTTAAAATCTGACTGCATTCAGTATGGCTGGTTTTCTTCAGGGAAAGAAGCTGCCCTGACAGGAGCAGGTACTGAAAGATCACAGAATCACAGAATCTCCTGAGTTGGAAGGGACCCACAGGGATCACCAAAATCCAGCTCCTGGCCCTGCAAAGGACAACTCCAAGAAAACTGATGTTTCATAACCATTTTCCTTTACTGAGGAAAGTCTCTTTGGGGAAACCCTGAAGCAAAGACACCAGAAACAAAACCCAAAGCAGAAATATTTCAGGGAAAAATAATTTGTTGAACAATAGCTTTCCATATAAAAGCTGAAATTTTTCACCCAGTCCAACCCTTTCTGGTGGGGAATGAGTTTGCAAAGCTCCTTCAGTTGGACAGGAGCTGCATTTTCAGAAAGGCAGGTAATACAGCCTCATGCCACAGCATGGACAGGAAATACAATTCTGAAACTTTGATGATCCAAATAACAGAACAAGTCCCACTGTGTCATCCTTAGAAAATTAGAGATATCTCTTCTCTCATCACAAAACTTTATTAAGTTTTCTATACAGCAACATGCATCAGAAGCAGATTTATAAAAAGACAACTGGTTCCCTGCAGATTGAGATAAATTCAACTAAGAGAAAAAAATTATTTTTTTTTAGATTCAGGCATAAAATCAGATAAAAGTTCAGGCTTTACAGATTTGTAATTAGTTGAGAAAACACCTATAGAGCAGACACACTGCTCATATCCAAAGGAAGAAAGTTAACTACTGAAATACACTCAGCAACTTGACTACATTAAAGCACTAACAGATCTGTTGTAATTAATTTTTCTTGTCATTTAATAAGGAAAACAAAGCTGTATTAAAATAAGTTTCATCAAAGTTCATGAATTGAAATGCTGTGCATTCTAAACAGCCTGTGGTTTGAGATCTTTCTGTAATAAATAACAAGGAATGTGCTTGCACTTATGGTGTTTGGGCCAGCATAATTGCTATAAAAAATAATTACCAGTAATTTTCCTCTTGCATTAGATCAGTTGATGAAGAGGAATAACAAAAAGCTTTTCTTCTCTTTGTAGTTCAACACACACAAAACAATGGCATTGAAATTCAAATCAAACAGGCAGATACAGCCTCTATGGGATGATCAACTGATAACACATGATTTATATTTTTATAGCTGTAGTAAAGTGTTTACAGTAGATTGAAGTCCAGTGGGACTGGAAAGGTATATAAATGTTTATTTCTAGCTTCTGTCTGCATTTTAATTTTATAGGGATTTCAGAATAAACTGAGCAGAGAGAAACATTTGTCCTTGTTGCTTCCTTCTGATGAGTCCTGGTGGAGTGCAGGACATGTACATGTTGCTGCTATTTGACACCCAGCTATTCTCAAGGGGAAAAACCCTGTCCCATTGAACTCCAGACCGACTGGCTGGCATGTTCTTGGTCCATCTGCATTAAAAATTAGCAAGGAAAAAATAAGCTTATAGTCCAAATACTACTGCTTGGGAGTTGGGAGTACAGGGGGAAGGGGTATACACTGGTAGTGAGGAGAACTACCTGGACTGCAAACACTGCGGACTTTCCAGGCTGGGATATTATGAAAAACCAAATAATCTTTCCTAAAGAGACTTCAGTGGGCCTCATTACCCTTCTTGGTCCTGCTCTGAATCAGGAGTGCACAGTGCTCAGAGCACCCAGCTTCCCAGGGAGCTGCTTGACAGAGGAAATACCTATTTTGAGGCTTTATTGCAAAAATCTGTGATGTCTTTAAAGGGAAACACTTCTTCAGAAAGCAGTTTTGTACACAAAGGCTTCAAACTGGCATTTCAGGATCCCACAAATTGTCTTTGAATAGCCCAAAGCACCAGTGGAGACCAATAAGGCTCTTCTGATGGGAATTGGGCCCTGAGCCAAAGCCAGCTTGGATGAAGGAAACATTTTGCAGTGATTTCAGCAAATGCCAGACTTAGAGGGGTCAGGTTCTGGCTCCTCCCAGCTGGGAAGGAGTGAAGTGAATAGTGTTGCAAGCAATTGCCCAGGAGTACAGCCACCTGGAAACAGGAAAAAGGGAGACTATTTTTACTATGTTTTAGTTGGGTGGGCATTAAAGTAACACAGGGAACTTCTCTTCTGGAAGTTATGTCAGTGCAGTGCATGGGATCTTCCCTGACCTGGCTTTAGACATGTTAATTCTGAGACTGCTGGGGCCACACACATTTCAGATTTGTTTGGGATTCCAAGCTGCTCCCCACCATGACATAGGGTCTCTCTGTTGGCACCAGCTGATGTGGGAAAGCACCAAAGGCAGCTAAAAAGGCAGGCCTGGATGCTGGAATTTCCAATCTACATCACAGGCTGAGAGCCCTGGCCCATATTTGCTCAGTAAACCAAGTTGTCCCTTCAAATAACAACTTCTAGAAATGCTGTCATTCCTGGGAATAGGCTCTAGCACTGCCTGGGCACCTGAGTCCTTGTGTAAAGTATTTCACTACTGCAGAGGGAAATATCGGCTTTATGAAAGTTGCTGATGGTTCAAAACGTCTCCTTGTCAGATCTGCAGCCAGGAGTGTATCCGAGCCATTTTGCTCCAGGCAAAGAACAGATTTTTATAGAAATGTTCTTCCTCATCCAAAACACAGAGAGGAAAAAAAACCCAACCAACCCTGAAACAGATGGAAAAGTACGAATATTGGATAATTAGGAGTCACAGGGTAAGAGAAAGCCAAAACAATTTCTTCCATTTCCATCAAGTGGATAACATCCACATGGACCAAAGGAAGTAAAACAAAAGAAATGGAAAGTCATTCAAGTAATAACCTAAGAAGAAAAAATGTATATATTATATCACACGTTAGTCATAGAAGCCATGATGATATACACGGAAAACATATAAAATCTTGAATCTCATATTAATTACAGAAGAAGCTTTCAGAAATGTAACCTAAATTTATTTAATTGGCCTCCAACCTGCAATTCTGTTTACCAAGTATATGGCTCACATTTGTTTAGAAATGTGGGGTTTTAAAGACAAGAGTAGATATTTTGCTGTATTTTTTTTTCTCTCTAAGTTATTGAGGAGACTTAATGAGGACCCAGACTTTAAAGGAAGTGAGCATCTAGGTTCACTTTGGGTTTCACTTTTATACTTGGGGTTTAAGCCTCCTTTTCTTTTTCTCTGTTTTCAAAGAAGTGAAAATGATCCAGGGCCCAGATTTGAAAAACCTGCCAGTTCTTCTCAATTCCACTGTTATTTGCAGATGTAGAGTAGGTCACTTGGACTTGACTTACAGGTGCAATTATGGCACTTAATAAGCTGGATTGCATTCTTAAAATGCTGCCAGCACAGAAGAACAAGCCCAGTTAAGATCCAACGCCAAATCTGGCCCTTCTCCTTAGATTCTTGTTTTTACATATAATTTCAAATGCATTCCTCATTAGCCACTTAGCCCATAAAGGACTGAAGGTAGGAAAGGCTGGGTTAGTTTGCACCAGAGGATTGCAGAGTCCCAGCTGGCACAGAAAAAAAGGAAATTACACCTATGCACACCTAAGATTAACAATAAACTAAATCTCCCTTAAATACCTTTAGCCTTTGAGGAGCAGCACGTCAAAATCTCCTCTCAGCAGCTAACTCTGTCATTACCTAAACCACACACCATCCTAACTCTAATCCCTCAGAATTTGGGAATTATTCAGACTGTTACCCTTTTCAAACTGTTTCATGTGGAAGTGAAACTAAGGCAAACTATGCATATATAAACTTCCACGTGCATGCATATGTGTCAGCCTCCTGGAAACCTTTGAAGGTCTTCTCTAGTATTACACCAATTTTGACAAGAATTTAGAAGGCAGAATGGTATTCTATTTTTTTTTTCCTGATTTCATGTTCAACGGGCTGCCCAGTTGAATCTTCAACATTACCATCACTGGAGGAAAAATGTCACAGAGGTACTGGAAAAAGCATAAGACAGAAATGTCTTTACCATGGGAAACATGCTGGTCAGAACTCAGTGTGCAACAGACTCCTTCACATGCACCCATGAGGTGCAGCACAACCAGCACCACTCCAAAGCACTGATGGGAAAACCAAAGACAGAGACAGTCAAAACTGATGGTCACAAATCACATACCCACACTGCCCAGTTTGGAGATGATCTCCAGTTAACCCATTTAACCTGTTTTAAGCATGCTCATATTTTTCAGTATGGGGGAAAAGCACACTTCAAATCCATTCAAGGAACATAAAAATTATCACTTCTTCCGAAGCTCTACCCAGCCAGAACTGCTGTGAACAGCAAAGACATGAGGCATTAATTACAATTACTGCTCAATTAGCTGTTGTCAAATCTGGCCACCAGAGTGTTTGCTGCTGGGGACAAATACACACATTTCTTCCATTCTACTGTGTATTCGAACCATTAACTTGACATTTACATTCATTTGTACCTTAATTCGTTCATGTCTATTCTTTTTTTTTTTTTGGTGGGAAGCACAGTCAGGCAGGAATTGCTTTTATTCACTGTCACACTTTGGCTGTTTCTGCAAAGCCAGAAGGCTCACAGATAGACTGTGGATAATTCAGCAAGAAACACCAAAGAAACCCTTTGTCATTAAAGGTTTAGCTGCAGAAGGGTGTTTTCAAAGAAGGCCCTTCATTAATATCTTCTCTTTTGTGTGAGTAACACTGCAAAGTCCTTAATGTTTAATTTCTTTACATCTAAGGGGTGTTACTCATGGTGACAAAAGCTTCATTTTCACTAAGGCCCCAAGCTAGCCAAGATGTGGTCAGACTTAAGTAGAGCAAATTGCTACCTTCCAAAATGAAGACAGTTGATAGGAAATGGGGTGAAAATAATAATCAGACTTTAAAAATAAATATGCATATAGTTTTTAATGCTGTGGTGGTCAGTTATATCTGAGATGTTCCAGTAGTCCATAGAATACAACTCCCTGTAACTGTGTTGTGTGCCTCTTCTCTCCCTCAGAAGCATTAAGGATTTGGTTTGACTTGTTTTCTTTGACTTGATGTTTAGAAAACTAAGTCAGAACTGTCTCTTGCCCTTGAAGTAAAAAATATCAGGATCCATCATCATTCTTGAGGTCTCAACCTGTTATGGCTTATGAAAATCTCCCTGTGACACAAATAAGGTTTTTTTATGTGAAAGAGGTGTTTTTCCCAGTCTTAGACCTTTTGAGCAAGGCAATACTTTGAAGACAAAGCTCTTGAGATGTTTTTTAGAAGCCAATGCAGATATTCTTGGTAGTCCCACAGGCGCCTCCATCAAGGTCAGTGTTAGGTGGAGTCTCTACAAAACTTTCTTCTGAAAAGGCATCACTGCCCTGGCCAAGTGCAAACTGTGGAAGACCTGAGCAACAGCTGCAAAGTCATCAGCTGAGAGGATGAGGGAGTGTCATCAGTGGGCTTAGAAGTTGAATATATATTGGGGTGTTTCAAAATGGTTAAAACAAGACATAGGGATGAAAGTCTATTCCCAGCACTCATTTCTCCCACTCTAAGTGTAACCTGCTGCAACACAGCACTGGACAACCCTCTCTCAGTTCATGTCCAGAAGGTGGATTTGGAAGGAGTCGAGTAAAATACTCCTTCCAGTTGTACTAAAATAAACAAAGGCAAGGACAAAGGGCCAGAGGAATGAAATCTCAATTATCTGCTACTCCTAAATACTTCCTGCTAGGACAATTTGTAAGTTGACAAACTTAATTAGCTTCTTTACCAATATTTTCCAGATGTTCAGATTTTTGTTAGACTACTTAAACCAGATGTTTTCCATATTTAATCATATGACTGTGGCAAATTTTTAGAGTCACCAAAAGATCAGTAGTCTGTGAAAACTAAGCTCATCCAAGCAGCTAATGTCCAGACCAGTGCAATATATCAATGAGCTAATCTCTTGAAAATGGAATTGTGAACTGCAATGAAGTCATACATATGTGATTATGGAAACAAATAGCTCAGTAAAAGAAGTAAAGACTTGAAAATTCAGATTTGTACAAATGGTGTGAGTGGCAAAAGCTCACAGATGTTAATGCTGTCAGCTTTATAAAAAAATCACAGGCTTTACAATGGATCTTTGCAGAGCAATAAAATATTTCTTTTTGAGACACTGAATAGGTGAAGCAATAAATAAATAAATAAAATCTTTTACCTCTGACAGTTGATGACGGGAGGAAGATTTGACACTGAGAGAGAGAGAGCGTAGGTATAATTTTCTTAATTTGATAAATGTAATATATCCAAAAGGGCAGAATCTTGTATTATTTTTTATCTTTAAGACAACAGAAGTAGAAGAGGTGTCAGACGACATAACTATTTCCAAGTAAAAACAAAAAAAGTATGAACAGCTGTGGAAATAATTTCTGGCATGAATTCCAACTTCATTCCATTAAATGTTTCACTGATTAACATTATAATCAATGTCAGGTAAAGATCAATCCACCCTTAGTTGTGCTGCTGACAAACAGTAGAGTAAAAAACCAATAAAGGTTGTGCTGTCTCTATTTCAAAGTCACAAAGAAGCTTTGGGTCAGAAGGCACAGGGAGAAATCCCAAACTGAAAAGAGCAGGAATGTAAATCAGAAGTCTCCATGAATCAACAGGAATTTATTGGGCTTTTTCTCATCCACTGAACTTTATCATTAACATCTTTGAATCCCTCTACCTGTCTTCCCCAGCTCACTGTTTCAAGCACAGATTCATACCCCAAGCTTATGCTGATCAAGGTACATTAGGTACTGAGGCACATGAAGTACATTTAGGCTGCACAGACAAATTAGGCTACACACAAATTAGCCCCTGAACCAGAATTTGTAAAGACACTTGGAAAACATCACAGACCCATCACAGCCATGTGAATAAAGTGATGAACTAGGGTAGGCTACACCAGCTGGGGTTATCTCCATCATACCCTGAACCTATGGATCTTTTCATCCTCTCTGCCACGTTCTGTGCTGCAAAAGTCTCCTCAAACCTACACAATAAAGACGAAAATGCAAATAGTACATCAGGCTCTCAAGCGCAGACAAAGATTTCTAAAACAGCCTTTTGAATTTCCAGTCTTTTTAAATTCTTGAGAAGTTACAGCCTTACAAAGGTGATCATGAAAACATTATTGTAGGGTGTGGTGCTATATTTTACCCTGGGAATTGAAGGGAGGGAAGAGAAGAGAGACACAAAAGAAAAATATTTCTTTTATTTGAAAAAGCCACATACAAAGAAATACAAGGAAATTAAATGTTGAGCGAGCTATTGGAAAGGTCTCAATTTTCTTTTGAAAGGGCATCGTCATCTCCATCAAAATTGGTAGCAGTTAACAGAAAATGTTAAAAAAATTGGTCTCATCTATCACTAATAAAATGTGCCACATTCAAAAAGCATTGTCATTTCCAAACAAAGAGTGAACTCTTCCACCTCCTCTAGATGAAAACAATTAACAAACCCAGAAGGCTAATGGTATGCAAATTGCCTCCATGGAAGAGTGGCTCATTTGCAATTCTTTCTCAAAACACCTTTGTTACAGAGATCTAGAAAACAAGGTCTTCCCCTTCTGTACAATCTTTGGAGAAACAGGTATTTTTCTTGTGTGTACTAATATTCCTCCTACTATCTCTGGAACACTACCACTGCAAAGCTGCTTCCTGAGTGATTTAATGATTATTTCAATGCAAAGTGTAGTGTCCACCCTGTTGAATATATCATTTATCAAGAGACCTTCAGACATGATGGTCAGACCACTCTGTCAAATGAAATTACAATTCACACCAGAGCAAGTTTTGAAGCATAAAGAGGTGCACAGAAAAACTTCTTTCAGCAATGAGTTCCAGGAAAATATAAGGGGTGGCAGGTAGACTGAGGAAAAAAAAAGTTTAAATAGAAGTTTTTGATGGTGTCACTGCTACAGCTAAAAACCATCCTTTAATATCATCTGCACCCCCTTCTAAAATCTGCTGTGTTATGCTTTCGAAATGGATGTCACAAATAATCCTGAAGAGCAAATCATAGATGCATTTTGCTGCGCTCCTGTGAGCAGCGGGTGACCTTGGAAGCCTTCTTTCAACAACACTTTCCAAAGGTGTAGCTATGCTGAGCCAAAACTGGAGACTGATTTTTTGTAGTACCCTCACTTTGTATCTCCTTTTATCACCATTTATGAATGCCCTGACAGTCGTATTTAATTAGAAAAGAACAGGAATGAGAGTTGGTCCTCATTTCCTTCACTTCAAACACTGGAGGACACAGATTCAAGTGATCTGTCTTTTCCAGCATGTGTCAAAAGCAAAAGGAAAGAAAAAGCACATTCTAAAAAACAGCATGAAGTGTCCTGGCTTGGCTTGTCTATGTGTGACTTTTTCAATATTTTATACCGACTAGTCCATTCTATAGCATCTTCTTGGAAAAACCCCTGAAACCACAGTTCTGCAGTACATAAAAAAAGCTGGGGTGCCATGGGCTCTACCCATATCAAATATGGCTACAGATGTGAAATTTGAAATACAAGCCTTGGTCAACATTTGAGACAGAAATTTATCTCAGCTGCATTTGCAAGAACAGACAGCAACAGGAGTTCTCCCCATCCAGCATCACCAAAGCCTGCAGATGGTGGCTGTTGTGGGGAGTCCAGTGGCAGTGAATTCCCAGTGGTTTCCTCTGTTTACCTTAGAAATTTCTTATTCTGTATGCATGTGTAGTTGCAGGTGTGTGTGTGCAAACCTGCACACATATCAATGAACAGATTCTCCCCACCCATGCTGCAGTACTGAGGGTGCCCATCTCCCCCTTGCTGCCAAGGTCTCTTTGGAGCAGAACCATCCCCACAAATCCTCTTTGCAGGATTTGTGTGTAACACAATGTTCACCCCCTCCTCTGCTCCCCTGTGTGTGTCACCAGAGCTGTGCTTTGCTGGGAAGGACATGCTGTGCCTCTCTGCATGATTCACCTCTGCCAGTAACTGGTGCTTGGCTTTTTATTGAGCTGCCTCTGTGTCTTGTGAAACATTTGGGGAATTTTGAGGCACTATGAAAGACTTTAAAGCCCATTTTAGTATCCTTCTGGTGCCATCTACTGCTGAATTCTGGCTCTAACAGAGAATGCTTTCAGAAGAGAAGCTGGGGGTCCTACCTGCTCCTGAGAACAGCTCCTCTGTGTCGTCTTTAACACTCACACAGTCAACAGCACAACTGCTTCAGGTCCTTCAGACTGTCTGGAAGCTAAATTGCCAGCATTGCTTGCGGTGAATCTATTTGAAAATGAAGCCCTTAATGTCTCTCACTGGAGAAACAGAGACTCTCCACATCCTAAGGAGATGAATTTTCATGTCTTGTTCGTCTGTGTTTACAGCTACACTTTTCAGGAGAAAGAGAACAAAGGACGAAAAAGAGCTGTCTGGTAGGGAGGTGCAGACAAGAAAGGATGCTTTGCTCCAGGACCTTTCTAGGCTGAGACAAGCAGAATAGGCAGTGCCCTAACCTGGCTGAAATCCCCAATCTACTTCATTTTGGGTTGAATTCCCAATCTCCACCTTCTGTCCTCAGCTGTTGACTGTTTCTCCCACCAGAAAGGAGCAAAGGGAGCTGAGACACTGTGGCTCTGACGCCACAACTGCAAATACTTGTATCTTATATATTTAAACAATCTTGCTTTGCCTGGGGCTCTGCAATAGACAACAAGCAAGTGAAATTGGAAGAGCCAAAATAAATTATCTGTTGTTGTCAAAGCCACCCACCCACCATGGGCAGGTCCAGGTGAGCTGAAGGATGCTGAGAACTTCATTGTCTATAAAATTAAACAAGAGATAGTTGACTGCTTAAATTAGTTTCAGAACAACAGAAAAGATCAGCTTCTGAACAAAATCCCGGTGTTTCCAGCGACAATTTGCAGCTGATACCCCCTCTAGTGGCATGAAGCCTTTTCTATCCGTGTAGTTGCAAACCAGATGTGAGCTTTTCCCTTTCCCTACAAACATCTCTCTGCCCCTGGGGATCAGGGTTACACCCTTTCAGGAGGAACATTCTCGATGTTCACATATTGCTTTTGTTATACTGCTCTAGATGAGTTTTGCTAGAGAATATCAACGAAAATGCAAGCACTAAAAGTCTCAACCCCCAAAAAAAAAAGAAATGAAAAGGGATTGCTTTGTTGCACTGCACTGTAGCCATTTCAGTCCAATAGTAAGTAGCCCAGTAGGAGCCCTTTAACTGAGTTATGCAATGTATTAAACTTGATCTCATTTTTAGATCTCCTGAAGTATGCAAGAGTTGTATTTATTGCTCTCTAACAGCACAGTCAAGCGCTGAACCAAAGGCAAACATCACAGTCAGCTCTCTTAGTTTGAACAAACCCCAAACTTGAAGCCAAAACTCCTCTTCCCCATCTGACCTAAATCTGTACACTGTGGCAGCTCTCTGAAGCATGTCATGCTTGTTGTTTGAAGAATGAGGACATTGGGTTTGGAGGTCAATGAGAGTCTTTGACACATTCACCACCAGCAGCATTCCTCTCCAAATGAATATTCCAAACCTCTAGGCTAATAACACTTATGTTTGTAGAGTCTACCTCCTTTATGAATTTAAGGATTCATCTGCCACTTGAGATTTTTTCCCTCCCTTTCTATCATGTCCATACCATCTTCTATACAAGAATGTTTAAAAATTATTTTCTAAAAGAAGCCTATTAAATTTTTTTAATTTTTTTTCTTTTTTTGCTTTTTCTAGGCTTTATACATTGATCCCAGAAAGAGAGTCTTTGCAGGGACAGGGGAAAAGCCATTTTTGAAGGGAAGGCAGTAGATTTGGATGACCTAATAATACCTGAAGGGAGTCTACAAGAAAGATGGAGAGTGACTACTTACAAGAGCATGGAGCAACAGGGCAAGGGGGGAATGGCTTCAAACTGACAGAGAGTAGGTTTAGATTGGATATTAGGAAGAAATTCTTCCCTGTGAGGGTGGATCGAATTTTGAGCAACCTGGTCTAGTGGAAGCTGTCCCTGCCCATGGTGAGAGGACTGAAACTGGATGATCTTTAAGGCCCTTTTCAGCTCAGACCATTCTATGATTCTATCATTCCTGAAGCCTGTGTTGTGACCCCTCAAGAAAATCTAAGCCCCTGCAAGTTTGATAACATAGTTATTTCTGGGCAACCTCTCCGGAAATATTCATATGGTGACATATTTAAATATCAGAGAGGTAATTTGCAGCCTCAGCATTCAGCCTGACCAGGGGACATGGTACAGCCAATCTGCTTAGCATAAAGCTACACAGGGCTATCCAGGAAGAAACGATGTGTATAGGGACAAATTTGAAATACCACAGGATTTTGAGAAGGAAGAAAAAAATATTATTCCTCTGTCAGCATTTCTTAAGTTTTGCTGTCATACCCAAGCTTTGGTTGCTCTTTCCTAGCTAGATCTTATCTTCCAAACCACATGCTCTCACTCAAGAGAAAGTCATAAAATGCCTGGTGTAGGAGACGTGCCTTGTATTGAGGCTTGGAAGCCAAACAGCTCAGGTTCTCCATGTTGCAGCATGATGACAGCTTCCAGAGAAGAGAATTGTCCTGTGTCTGTGTTTAGTTATCAGAACACCAGAGCTGCAAACTTCAGCCCTCTATTTGATCAGAGCATCTTGACATTGACGTACAAGGAGTCAGTTGGTCTCCAAGGAGTGGAGAACCAAAACATAATGAGTTTTAAAGCTCAAACCACAAACTCTGAATTATACTCCACCTGCATTTCATAAACAGGATTATGCTGGACTAGCCTATTTTGAAATATGACCACTTCTCATATGGCCGGGCTGCCCCAGTTCTGCCTCAGGCCTTGGATGTCTGCCTTCATGGGCTTTTGCTGGTTTGTTCCACCTTCATCATCGACTCATGTAAAAGAGTGATCATTAGGTTTCTTGTGAGCTTTCCCTCTGCTGTGCAATGAGTTTCACAGAGGTTGCTAATAGAGGCTTTTACCAGTATCAGTTTCTACTTTGGGTTTGGGTAAAAATAATTGAGAAAAGAACCTCTTTCTCAATTGAGGCTGATTTTATTCCACCCTGTAGGACATGTCTCATTTGAAGAGAATCTTTCCCATCTAGAACAAGAGTGTATTTTGCAACCCTTCAGAGCTGGACACCATTTTGCCAAGTTACATTGTTTTACCAAAATGGTCTGTGAAATGCTTGCTAATTGCTGCAAATTTTAAAAAGGAAAAGAACAGGCCTGTTCAATAGGGTTGCCCTGAAGCCTATTTGCTCAGAATGGCAAAGTAGTGGAACAATGTAAAACGTGCCCTGCTCACTGAACACCAAATTACTGGGATCATTTTCTAAGAGTAAAAGAAAAATATGTAAAGGTAATTATGAAATTTTTCATTGTTTTCAATAAATCTAAGCCTCTAATTACCCACACTATTTATGGGAGGGTTTAGATCAAATGTGTTAGCTCTCTCTTTCCTCAGGGTTCAACAGTTGTAGGGCTTGTTTCAGTAATCCCAGATTATTCTCTCATTTTACTTGCCCCCTTGCTCCATTAACCTGTTTGCATTCAGGGATCTGTTTAAAGAAGTTTGAGCAGTTACATGACACGATGCTATTGATACAGAAATTACTGGAGCCTGTTTCAGTCTGTCAGCTTGACAACGGAACAGCATATTGTGTTTTCAGAAATAACTAATTAGGATCCTTCTTAAATTCTTAAATTTTTAACATACTCTCCTCAAAGCCATTCTATTATTCTATGAATTTCCATTTGTTTCAGGCAGCAGTTGATTTCTGTATCAGTTTAGTAACCAAACCAGTAACTCAATTCAAAGTGGGTTTAAGCCAGATCCCGAGAGTAGATACCCTTAAACCCCTTAAATGGACACAGCTCCATTGGAAAATGGTTTTCTAGGCTGATTTTTCTGCTTAGAGAGAAGAGAGTCCAAACTCAGAGTTGAAAGATAATGGTTCCAGCTTTGGATTTCAGGTGCTTTCATGTGTCTTTCACTACCACACCAGACTGGAGGTACCTCACAAGCCCATCTGGCTCCATGGCAAGGTTTGATGGGTGGGTGGCAGTGAGGGGCAGTGCTGCTGAGCAAGACCTTCTCAGAAGCAGTGGTAGGAGTTACACATCTCACCTTTTCAGTGATGTTAGACACCTCCTCTATGAAGGTACCTTCAGCATATGAGTCTCAGGCGCTCCCCCTGTATCACATCAAAGAGTCAGAGGAACTGGGTCTGGTCTTCAGAAAGTAGGGGTTTCTACATTGATGATCCCCCAGTTTATCAGGGGGTTTTCATCCCCAAGGCATCCACACAGAATCACAGAATCATTTAGGTTGGAAAAGAGCTTCAAGATCATCAAGTCCAGCCTGTGACCAATCATCACTATGTCGACCAGACCAGAGCACTGAGTGCCACCTCCAGTCATTCCTTGAACACTTCCAGGGATGGAATCATCCAGGTTCCTCTTCAGTGAACAACTTCATCGGGGAGACAGATGAAATAAGGGACAGCACAAACCAATGTCCAGACTGTATGGACAACAGGCAATCCACACCACCTTGTTTGGAGACCACAGGGTGAAAATATACAAAATGTATGTGTAATAAGCAAGGGCAATAAAAGGCTTAGTGTAGCTACTGGGCTGTTCCTCCAGTTAAAATACAAACTCTGTGTCATGGATTTGGTTCTAACCAGAATAAACTAGTAATCAGATTTTCAGAGATAGGGATCTGTTTTATATGGTGCTAAGCATTCTGGCCTTGATTAAGCAGATTATTTCTGAACAACTTTAAATCAATTGGAACAGTTCCTGGCTAAACCAAACCCTCATTTATGTGCAACTGAAAGATTATTCCAATTGCATCAGCTGGTTTAATAAAAAAACATTGGCTCTACCTACTAACCCTGGCTTGCTTATAGCTATATTGCTACTACCACTGCAACACGGTAGGGCATTATATCTGCAATCATATGGAGACAATTAGGTGATTCACTGACCATTAAGACCCATCATTTGGATAAATGCATGTACATAATCCTGTGATTTAAACTGTTGAAGGGCCAGGGAGGAGGGAGCAGAGTAAAGAGTCTGATCTCATCAGAAATACTATGGTCTTCCTTCATTTCTTCCCCAAGTCCTGCTGGACTCCTGGTTTCTGCTACCAGCAGAAACATCTGATCTCCTGCTATTCCTGGTCCATACAAAGAATGCTTGAATCCTACAGCTCTCAGGGATGCTTCTGGCTCATGTGGATTGATATCCCTCCCATCCAGATGAAGAAGACTCTTGTTTTCATGTATTTTCAGTTGACCTAAGAAGTTAACCAAAAACAAAAAAATCAACTCTGTGCTCCCCACACTCAGAGGTTATTAAAGCTGCAAAGTCAAACATCTCAAAATAAGGAAAAAACGGTTTTAGAGTTTCTTATGAACATTTTGATCTGCTCTCTGTCACATGCACTCTGTATACAAGAACACAGGACACCTGCCTTACTGGTGCCCAGAATCGCTCTGGGACTTCGTCGGGGCTGAACATCAAAGCAAAAAGTGGTCTGTAAGATCTCTGCTTCATTTGCTGCAACTGGGGAAGCTCTCTAGTGAATGAGGCAAAACTTTAAAGAAAGGACAGCTTTGTGGATACAAGCAGTTGGATATTGTTCTGGAAAACTGATTCCACCCAGTCACCGCCAGTGATTCCCTCTGAGCAAAGCAAGTTCCTTAAACCAAGTCTTTTTAAAGTGATCATCCACTATGTTGCTGCTTTTCAGGGACACAACAATCAATATGTGTGCTAATTTGAGGAAGTGCCAAGCACTAATAGAGATAAAATCAGCAGCAATAGCATAAACAAAATGGTTAGTTGTAGCCCAGAGATATGGAAGAACTATTACTTTAAGGAGATAGATAATTTCCTATGTCCTCAAAGCACTGGATAAGAGAAAAGAGGATGACAGAATCATATGTCTGAAAAGATCAATGTTTTAGAATTTATGTTTTTCTTCTTCATTGAAGAAAAATGGTGGTATTTGTAATGAATGGGTGTCATTGTTAAATTGGTCTCTACAAGAGGAAAGAAGAGTGCAAAACTCAAATATGAGGACACAGTGCACCGATTTCTCTTATGGAAGGAAAACATTTTTTTCAAAAAAGTAGTTTTACAAAGCTAAGAAAAAACTGTTACATAACTTCAAAGGCAAGAAACAAAAATCAGCAAAACTACTATTTTTCACAAACTCAAACCCATAGGACTTTGTTCACCAAAAATTGTGTTATCTTTGTTGGGTGCATATATCTATCCTTAGAAGGGGGATCCTTCATATCAGAAAGCTCAGGACTCGGAGAGCTCTAACTGCCATACCCCAAAATGTTCATTCCATTCTGGAGGAGTCAGGGCTGGTTAAAGAACTGGCAGCTGACTGTGCTTGGAACCAGATCACTAAAGGACCTTCTCCCTGCATTGAACAAATTAATTTTTGTTGATTCTTTGGGGTTTTTTGTTGTTCTGATCCAGTTAAAGTCACTGCAGTCAAATTAAAAAGGCATAGCTAGGTTATTGGATTTGGCAAAGGTGATTGTTTAAGGTTTTAAAGTCACAATTTACTTAATTTAACTTATTTTAAGCTTGCATTTATGTTTTGTTCATGGTTTGAAGTCCTGGAAATTTTTCAAAGAACACTTTTAAGTTGTCCCCATTTTTAGTCTTGCTAGTATTGATCAGCCTCAGGGGAAATAACAACCCCTTCTCTTGTGCAGAACTGTAAATACAAAATAGATTTCTGTTGAAATACACAAACCTTTTGTGTCTCACCATGATCTGAGAATTATTAGAAGGGGTGTATCCTTTAATAACTTTGAAAAATGAACAAATTTATAGCAGCTGGGAAGAGTTTTAACATATAGCTGTTAAGGGAAATTTGCTGGAATTCATGATTCACATTTGAATTTAGAGACTGGATGAAATGAAACATTTGCTACAAATGAATCTTCATATTGAGATATTTTGGATTCTGACTTTTGAGCAAATGTTAGACTGTCATATATAATCTAAATGTTTTTATTGGCAAATGAAAGGAAATTGTGAAATTGCATTTCATAACCTTTGTTTTAATTAGGTTTCCTCTTTATCAAAATAGACAGTCCCCAAAGACTTTAAAATAGATATTTGTTTTCTTCACCCTCTGAATCTATGCAATCCTATCACATATGTTACTTCATGTGGTAAAAGCAAGAGCACAGCCAAATCCAGGCTGACAGAATCAGGCTACATTTACAGGTAAGTGTGTACCTGGCTGAAGCTGTGTTTCCTTTGTGCAAATCTTGAAGTGGCTTTCAATTTATGGCTGAATTCTGCACTAATTGTAAAATCCATACCACTTATAAAAAAATTAATATCTTGAGGGTGGATGCCTGAGGTCATCCAAGAAGCCTCTCTCCTTTTACAAAGCCATGTGGAATTGGGTTTGATGCAGAGCCAGAGACAACTCCACAGAGCCACGGATGAGGGGTAGAATTGCAAAGCTGAGAAGGGCACTGACACAAGGAAGCAGTAGCTGATGTTCTACGCTTAGTTTTTTTCACCTTTAGCCCTTGCCCTTCCAGATGCTCTTCTGTCCTCCACATTCTCACAGTCCTGGGGCTCAGGGATTGTCTGGTGTGGCCAGAACAGCAACAAACTGAAGAGCCATGACAGTGCTTGGAAGAGAAATGGGCAGAAAAGAATAAAACACTTCAAAAGGGAAATGTAAATGGTGAGCAAATAAATAAGGATGAAATGGACTAATTTAGCAACAAGCTTAATGTTGTACTGCAATTAGTGAATTTGCTGAGAACAGCTGTGAGAAGCATTTTGCTGACATTAGTTGGTGGTTCTCCTCTTTCCCTCTTTATTTCTACAGGGAGAGTTGAGAATCACTGGAACTTGCACTTTTCCTCGATTTATGGCCCCAGGAGCAATCAAATCCACAGTGCCTTCTATGCTGGCTCAGAGCAATGATACAGAGCTCCCCATGGCCCAGAGACATACACATGCTCTAACCTTGGCTGAACCCTTCTACCATTAGTCTTGATAATTGATGGAACCCAAGGAGAAATGACGGCAGTTTAATAACATTCGATGGTTTCTGAGTGACTAGTGGTGTGTGACTAAAGCAACATTTAGGTTAGGCATTACCCAATGCTTCTCAACAGAGGCCACAAGGGTAAAAAAAAAGCAGGAAATGTGAAGGAAGAAGGTCTCAAAAAAGTGGAAAATAATTTCTACATGTTCTTATTTTGAGATTCTTCCTTATGAACGTGGCATTCTCTGGTCTGTTGACGTGGCAGATGATGGGCTTTGGAGAGTGTTCCTCAGGTATGAAATCGTTGATTAAAACTTGCATAAGTAAGCAAAGCAATTTTGCATCTGTTTCCCAGGTACAGCAGGTCTTAAATCTTCTTGTCCCATTTTCTGCTGACATAAGAGCAAAAGTAGATCCAACAATAATTATGGAAAATCTTAAGGAAACAGATTTATTAAGATCCATTATGCTGGTGACCTGTTTGCAATATCTTGCAGGACCAGAGCTCAATCATGTGAAATACCCACCCACACACCCCCAAATCCTCAAAAATACCTAAGCAAAATGGATTATATTACCTTTTAACTTTGCACTGCCATTATTCATATCTGCCATATGTAGGTGCCATATTGTGCATGAGCATGTTTCACTCAGATCACACAGAGCTGACCAGTTTTTAGTGAGATGAATACTCTTCCTTTATTCTACCACTATCACTAACACGCTGGGTTTTTTCTGTAATAGCCATACACTAATGATACAGAAATAAAAAGTCCACATTTTGCACTGACAAATTCCTAAGAGATTGAGGAATCAATAAAGTTGGAAAAAACCTCCAAGGTCATTGAATCCAACCTGTGGCTGATCCCCCCCTTTTCAACCAGAGCAGAGCTCTGAGTGCCACATCCAGTCATTTCCTGAACACCTCCAAGGATGGGGACTCCACCACCTCCTTGGACAGCCCCTTCCAATGCCTGACAGACATTTAAGTGAAGAGATTCCTCCTGATGTCCAACCTGAACCTTCCCTGCCACAGCTTGAGGCCATTTCCTCTTGTCCTGTCCCTTGTTCCCTGGGAGCAGAGCCTGGCCCTCACCTGGCTCCACCCTCCTGTCAGGGAGTTGGAGAGAGAGAGAAGGTCCCTCTGAGCCTCCTTTTCTCCAGGCTGAACACCCCCAGCCCCCCCCCAGTCACTCTCCTCATAGGACTGACTCTCCAGACCCATCCCCAGCTCCACTCCCTTCTCTGGACATGCTCCAGCATCTTAATGTCTTTTGTAAATGAGGGGCCCAGAACTCCCAGGTGCTCCCTATGTAGGGAAATTTCCATCCTACCAGAAATTTCCTTTTTCCAAAAGGCAATTTTAAAGAAACAACAACCTAGAAAAACGTACAGCTGAATATTTTGCACCAAATACACAAAGTTTTTACCTTTTCAGCTAAAGAAAAATCATCAGTGATCAAGAGCTGTTAAGGACCATTAACACACAGATGATAAGTTCTGCTAACCAGCAGCATAAGGCAGTGATACCTACGTTTAATGCAATTCACTGCAAAATTTCAGCCCCCTTCAGTTTCTTATAGCTATGTAACAAATATTTGGTCCAGAAAGCTGGTAGGACAACTCATGTACTGGGAGCTAACAAACACTCAGCTCACAGCACCAGAAAATGCCTATATAAAACTTTCATTTCAGAGATTAGAAGATTATAAGAAAAGAGCAGAAGATACCAACAACTTCCCACTTTCCTGCAATACTGGAAAACATTTTCGCCTCTCAACCTGAAGAAATATGTCTTCATGGAAAACAAAATGCAGGATCATAAGGAATGTCTGAAGATCTCAGAGTCAATATATTACCATGAGCTACGGTGAGGGGAGTGGTGGAGTAGAATGATACTCATGGCCAAATTTTCAGGAGCTCAGCGTCCAAAATGTCGAGTTGCTTTAAAAATCAGACTGCTTCTTTTGGAGTCTAGCTGGGAGCTGATTTCCTTTGAAAATCTGGCTGTAATAATGCACAAACAATGTTCTCCTAATAAAATAGCCACTGTTGGCTGCATGTTTAATTTATGTCTGTTTAATCCTCCATGATAATACAGTAATTCTTGTTGAGCACAAGATGTGAGATCAGACTGCTGCCCATATGTAGAGAACAAATTCGTATTAACCACAGCAACACATATGCCTAACTTGGCCAAGCCATTTAGCCAGAATATGGGACGTGCTAACGTATCAATGTGGAAGACATATGTTCTTCAGGATATAAATTATGATGCTTTTCATCATATTAATTGTGCAGTCCGGTTTATGGAGTAAAGCAGCTTAGCAGAGCTTGTTTGGATGGATGGAAAAAACATGAATCACAAGTGAAATTCCCATAGCTCTCGTTTGATAGGCAGCTGGTTACTCTGGGCAATGTGAGTTAATAGAGCTAAGCTAATAATCAGGATGAGCAAACCTTTCATACTCTGCCCCATCTGGAAGCACAGGTGACACAACTTGTCTGTCATGGACTTGCTGTCTTTATTACACTCAATTTAACCAGAGAAATCAGAGCTTCTAGAACATAGCTGTTATAAAAACACTTGTATACATTTCACTAGGCAATTATGAGCCCTCCTTATATTATTTCGATGATTGCAGCAAGCATTTCTCAGGCAGAGCAATTAAATAAATTAATGGTTTAAAATACACAGGTCCTGTACCTTGATTTTTAAAATTCCTTCTTTAAACTACTTATATGCTGAATATTATAATGCTGGGACAGCAGGTTCACTGGATACCACTGTGAATGTATGCTCATCTCCAGGGAATATCTAACACCGCTTCCTTTAACCAGCATTGTTTCTCCAACCTGAAATCCTAAAGGCCATTCCTTACAAAGAGCTCCTAAAGATACCATCTGCAATTCCCATTACCTTAGTTGAGTAAGGTCATCACATGGATAAACACATTCCATGTCACATTTATGATTTCAGAAAAACAAGCAGTGCAGAGCTTTAATTTGGTTTTCACTTGAACAGAAAAACAAAATTAACACTGTGTGTACTGCCAATTCCACTTTGTTAAGAATTGTGGGAGATTGCAGTTTTTTCAGCCCAATAGTATGGACGTTGTTCTCATTAGGCAGGATTTGCAGCATAAAATTGAAAGACCAGTTGGGCAGCCCAGAACTCCAGAGTGTGTATCAAAGGTTCTTCTCATTGAAAGACACAGAGAGATAAAAATATTGATTTTTCAGTATCCTTCCCTGTGGGTGCTCAGCAATGCTTTGGTTAAGACAGTGTTGTACATGCTCTCCTCACTGCAGGCACCTTGGCAGGAGGGGTTGCAGGCAAATCACAGTTCATCCTCCAGCAACAACCCAGGGCTGAAAACGTGGCACAGCTTAGAGCAGAGACTCAGGCACGCTGGGTGTCACAAGCCAGACTGAGGTCTGGATGCAATGTATTTTTGTTAACATGGCATTCTTAGGAACTATTAATCCAGAAACTCCCTCTATCTCAGCCAGTGGTTTTCCCTGTGCACTAGGGAGACCCGCTCCGAAGCCGGAGCTGTGGTTGAGCCAAGGAAACTACGTGTTGTAGGTTCACCATCTCTTATCTCTGCTGCTTTGGGCAGCTCTGTGCAATTCAGCTTCCCAGCACTCATGTGCTCTTGAAAACTGACACATCTTCTCGCCCTGATCAGCATTTCTTGTTGGAGATTCAACTCAGGAGCTTTTAAGCTCAAGGAGTTTCCCTGGTACAGCAGAGAGGAGTAGCCCCACAGCTGTGAAAACACCCAGCATTTGCTTAGGTGTCCAGTCCACCTTCGGCTCCTTAGTTGAGGTAGGAAACATCCTGAACACAACAGGGTTAAAACCAATCTGACAAATGAGGCAAAGAACGGAAAATATGAAGACAGCTATTTGGTAGCACATCTGAACCCTAGCACAGCAATCCCATCTGCAATCACTTAGAGGTGCCCCAGTAAAGCACAGGCCGGAATGCCTGGCTAATAAAGTGTCAGCAGCAGGGGGATTACGAGGGAGATTTACAAGAGTGCATGAGTTTAGTTGCTGCTGGAGACATCCGATACACTCTGTGTTTGATTCCAGGCTTTGAGACAGCAATGAAATAAGCCCGCAGACTTGCATTGAAAAGCGTTTTAAAGTGAACCCTTCTACCCTGTGTACCTGCAGGAGTCCCGGCAGTGCTGCCTCTCAGCACCTTGCTCGCAAGATGACTCTGAGGCAGGGTGCTGCTCACATCTTGCTTTTTAAACAGGAGCAAAGAGAGGCAGAGAGGCAAACTGCCTGGCGCCCTGGCTCCCAGGATGACAGTCCTAAGGGAAGACCCATGGTTAATGCCCTGATGTGACATGCAGCTTTCTCCTAGTCCCACTCACCCTTAAAGCTTGTGTGCAATGGAGTATAAACCACTAAGTCTGAGCCAAAACTTGTAAGAGGTACAGGGAGGTAAAATAAGAAGATTTTTCACAGGCTCTTTTCTAATTTTTGAAGAATGGTCTTAAACAGACATATAATAGCTATTTAAAACTAAATGAGATGAAGCATGAGTAGTGAACACAGTAGTGAACTACAGAGCACTGTAGTGAACACATCAACCTGGAAAGCTTGATTAGAGGAACAAACACTGCTCTTTCAATCTCTGAGTGATGAACTTACCAGCTATGGTTTCAAATTTGTTTTCCTTTTATGAAGTGGACTTTCCAGGAGGCAATTAGAGTGGTTTGGGCAAAAACAAAGAGCAAAATATTTTCCCCTCATTGTCTAAAGCAACAGAAATAAGTACTGAGCTTATTACTCACTCCCTTAGTAAATGAAAAGAGAAAATATTTTGTGCTTTGTTTCTGCATCTGACACATGGATGTAAAATGGGCAATAACCTCAGGCACAGCCCTGTCATTTATGACAAAGCTGGCCTATGGCTCCAGTGGAATCACCTCTATGATAAATCTCTGTATGTGCTGAAGTGTGTGCAGGATGAAGCTCCTCACCACTGATATATCCCCCGGACTCTTGGCAGTCCATCAGACTGATGGCCCAGCAGCCCAAGTGCCCTATTGAAGATGTGAGGGACTAGAAAAGCAGAAAAGGAATGGGAAAAAGGAATGCACTTGCCCAACCTAAGAAAGTAATTGGGGATATTGTTCACTCTGGATATTCATCAAGCCTGAAGGCTAAATTTTGGCCCCATGGGAGCTGGTGGCAAACCTCTATTGATTTCAGTAAGGTCAGGATTTCACTGGTGATTTATGGAATGAACTAACATGACATTTTAACAATCAGTTTTAGTAGTTGGAAGTGTTATTCATTGCAGAGGTAAAGCATTGTTTGATTTTATGTGACAGTGTACCTTTAAAAACAGGCAACCTGCAAAGCAACAATATAAAAGGCAGCACTTAAATTACATTATGATGAGGAGTGACACAAGGGAATGAAACCAAGGAAATGTTCCCTTTCATTCCTCTCATATTTTCAAAAGTCAACAGTTATGAAGATGGTGTTATTGGTAAATTTAAATCACCTTTCCTCAACTTTACAGCTGTTTGCTTGCAGTTTCTTTCATTTCTGGCAAAGCACAAGGACTAGTTTTTCAATATGAACTATGAATTTTTCTAAGCAAGTATGACAATCTACCAACACACGTGAGTTGTTCATGGGGTGTTGCAGGACAAAGAAGAAAAACCAGATCTCCTATCCAAACATGTCTGGCTGAATATATACATTAATAATAGCTATAACAATCTTTTGTGAGCTCTTTCGTTAACTCTGCCATTCACAATCATTTCCAAGAAAATTGTGTAGAAGGTCTTGGGACAACTTAAAAAAATTTCAGACCTTTATAAAAAAAATCATTTGCTTCCTGTAAAAATCACATCTCTGTCGTTTGAGATTTTCTTCCATGAGGAAAAAAAATACTTGAAGCAAGGGCATAAAGGCATATTTACAACTAGACAATAACAGGTTTTATTATAATAGTATATTTTGATTTCTCATTTGATTTTCCTTTGCTCTGTTTTGCTTAGGGTATGGCTTTTTTGAGAGCAGATATTTGTCACATACACATGTGACTGCAGGAAGAGGACTGGAAGGTAGATCCTTTTGACTTCCCCAGCTACAGATCAGGACCAGAACACATTTATGCCATAACAGCAGACAAATTTGCCCATTTCTCTGTGCTCTGGGTGGGTGCTGGTTTGGTTTTGAAGCTTTTCAGCAGAGTTCAGCAGCCATGCTGTGTTCTGCCTGTTCTGTACCTGCCAGTCTCAGCCTTGGATCCCCAAGCAGTGTCTGTGTGGTTACAGCAGCACAGACCCACCCAGCTCACAGACATGCCTTGGCATTTGGAAGGTTCAAAGCCTATTTTTCCTTGCCTCCTGAAAATCACCTCTTTACATCAGAGAACTTGGTCTGAAGTCCAGAGGGGGTTATGGACCTGATGACTTGGACTGTCCACTGGTGTCTGTCGGTGCTGTATGTGATGCTTTCTTGGCAAGTTTGGAGGATTTTAACTTGCAGCTCTGGGGAAAAAAAAAATCTTGTCACAATAATGGGGACTTATCATGTTTTTTTCACATTTCTTTTCTTAACTGAATGTTTTGGTAAATTAACTTCTAAAGAAACTTAATCAAGAAAGCCCTTCATTCTGCCTTAATTTTTAAAAGAAGTTAGCAGCATTCCCCATTTTCCTTTTTCATGCTTGTTAGCTCTGTTTTTGTAACCCCACTATCAAACCCCTGTGTGTTAAGCCGCTCCTGATCATCTATTACTGCATTTTGCATCAACACAAGAAAAAGATCCAGCCTTGGCAGAGGCTCAGGGCTTCCTCACCCTTAATAAGCACTTGCCAGCCCAATTTAGCTGTTAGTTGTCATTAAAAGCAGCCAGTGATTCAGAGGATGAAGCTCTGAAAACATCTTGTTTTCTAAATTGTTCCTTTCTACCAAAGCAGGAGTGATTCAAAGCAGTCACAGGTAAGCCTGGATTCATTCAACAAACCCATTCCTCAAGTCCTTTAGAATTGTCATTTTGTAACTGGCCAGGAAAATTTACTGTTTTTTTCAAAACAATGAGGGGAAAAAACCCCAACAAACCTTGTTCAAAATAAAATGAGTTTTAATAACCAGCTTTGCAGTAAGGCAAACTACAGCCTGGTCCTGCCTGTGTTTGCATCTAAAAAAATTAACTCTCTTCATGGCTATGTGACCCCTCCACAGTTTAGGTAATTAGAGCTGTTTGAAATTTTCTACTTAAAATGCTTTTATTTCTATTTAAAATGACCCTTTGGAAAACAGCCAAAATATTTTTTGGACATATCTTTGGGTTTTCTTTGTCAAAATCTAACATTCATAATTTTTTTGTATTACCAATATCAGGAGAGAAAATGATCCTACTATTTATTTTCATTTTATTCACTTGGTCACTCTCTAACTTTCCAAAATCAACTAAGTTTAGAATATTCAGCAAACACTTAGCAGAAAAAGGGAAATTATCCAAATACCATTCATTTGCAATAACAAAAAAAACACCACAAGATGAAGTAGTAAGTCCATGGCATTTCAATTCTCAGAAAATTCTTTTAGAATTAAAAAATATATAACAAAATACTGAAATATTGAAAATATTGGTTTTCCCCTGAATTCCATAGAATACAAGGAGTTTTAGAAATCCCAAACTTCACATACAATTTTCTATTTGAGAACAGCTGGGATCCTAATATCAATATAATTTTATGTAATTGATTGTATGTTCAGAAAAAAAGTGACCTGTGTTTGAGTGTAAAGGTGGGAGCTACAGGAATGGGACAAAACCAATATCCCTGAGGCTGCTCAATCTGAGATCAGCAGCTTTTACACCAGTCACTGAAGCCAATGGGGGGACTTGCAGTAGGGACCTGGGAGAGGGATAGAGACACTTGGCTGGTGGGTTTTGATACCATATGAAAAACAGCCCTGCTTCCCCCCGTCCACCTCCAATGATAAACCTCATCCAAAAACCTGCCCCATGTGCCACTTTTGAACCTTTTCCTTGCCCATTTTTTCAGGCTTACAAGCTTCCTTAAATCTCCTGGCTCATCCTCCAGATAGAACATCTTCTTTGCTGTATTACTGGAAGAAAATATTGACATCATCTTCACAGCTCAGTCACTTTGGAAGATTTTTTTCCCGCCCTTCATTTTTCTTATCACCAGCAGTAAAAACAAATCCAGTGGCACCTTGGCCCTGCTCAAAAAGGGCATTCACCAAGCAAGACATTCCCTGACAGACAGCTCTCACCACCGTGCTGTGCAGCCCCACCTGAGGCTGACACTGCTCAGGCCAGTGGTAGCTCGATCTTTTCACGTCCACACTGCTGAGCAGTAGGGAAGCCCCTGCTTCCCAGCCCCCAGAGACTTTCTGACCACCCCAAGGCATTTAGGGAGCATCTGTAAAGGAACCCAGATTTATCTGTAAAGTTTTGTTCACAGTTCCCCTCTGGCAAAGGAAAGGCCAAATGCAAACCCAGCTTGATGCCAGAACAAAGTGACTCAGACGGGGCCGGATTCCCAGTGGCACAGAGCACTGGCACCATCAGAAGATGACACGGCAGCTCACTGTGACTTTCACTATCTGATCACACAATTTCTTAATCAGCAGAGACGGTGCTCACTGTCAGAAAAATGTCCTATGAATCAGCTTTCATCCGTGGGGAACAGGTTCTGCTTTTGCAAAACTAATGGGTGTCCAGTTGTTTTCCATATTCATCGTACAGCGCTTTCCTGCCATTCCCAGGCTCTCCCGGCCCTCGTGGCTGCTGAGGCTCCACACACAAATGCAAAGGAGAGGTTTCACTAAAGGAAATCAAAGCCAGGGCAAAATTACACTGGTAAGTGGAAGCTGGATATTCAAGCACAGTGGGAAGGTTGTGTCTATAAGCACCTGAATCAGCTTTTTTAATGTTTCAGCAATAGCTGAAAAAATGTGACCTCTTATTTAAAAGAAGGGAATTTTTTCCCAGTAGCAGATTTGGATTAGAAGAGTAATAATTGCCAATAATTTCCATAATAAACATCCTGCATTTAGAATTAGGAATAGAAACTGTCATCTTAATTAACAGAAAATTAAGACATGATTTCTCAACTCCTCATGAGCTCTGTGTTTTGCTGAAGTCGTTTCTGAACTGAGTTTACCTCTAATGAAGTACTTGTGTTTGCATAGGAGGACCACAAGAGAGAGCTTTAGTGTTGGATGTCATGCTCTGCTGAGGCAAAGGATTCAGGAGCAAAGGAGCCCAGTATTTTCAACTGGCACTTTTTAAGCATGATGAGGATACCAAAGCAAAACATTTAATACAGACAGCAAAACAATTCCTCATTTTCCACAATCCAGGCAACCTCCTGAAGCACGAGTGTTTGAGGGGCAGGTTTTCAAAACGGTGCCATTTAGATACAGCCATTTTCATCCAGTTCCCCAGAAAATCTGATCCTAAAAGTTAATAAGCAATTTCAAGGAAATCAGGTTTGATGGGCTGTTTCTGAAAAGAACGTGTGACATCCATTTTAGCCCTTTACAGACTGGGCTCAGTGATATCATCATCTATATAACCCTATACATAAAATCTGCATATAGACATATGTAAGTGTATATATATATATGTATATATATTGGTATGTATATCCAATCTTTTCCCTACACCACCCTTCTCTGCTTAAACAGCCTCCCAGTTCTGGCCTGCTAAGCAGCTGGTCTCATTCCATTCAAATACTTACCTAAGATTAATTTCTCCCATGATATCCATAAGGACTTTAATAATAATGATTATACTGCAGTCCAACCATCTCAAGCTCTCCACCCACCTCCTCCCTATTGTGTATTACCTTCCACTCATTTTCGCTGAGATAAAACAACCTCTTGAGGGCAGAGAGCTGCCAGCTCTTCTTGTCTTCTTCTGGGTGTTGTAAAAATAATAAGGCAATATCACACATAAAGCACAGTATTCAAATGGTACTGAGTCAGATGTAAATGAGGAAAAGCAGGTCATTCAGAGTTACCTCATCATGAAGTGTCTAGATGCATTCCATTCCAGCAGCTTCCCGGATATGGTATGTAATGAAAATGGTGAATAATAGTGTGTGTGTATTATACCTTTCATCCCAAAGAGTACTCAATTACTTTACTAATTGACTGTGCAAAGTGTCTACATGAGAATCTCTTTGCTCATAAGCAAAATGCAGCCGTTGCAGCAGCAGGAGCACACGACCAGCACGATTCCCAGAAAGTCTCGAGACAAAATCAGGGGCTCCAGGGAGGGCAGAACAGAGGAGGAAAATGAGAGATTCAGAGATGACCTTTAACTTGATGATTCTCTGCCTTTGCCCAGTTTCAGCAGAACAACTGTTTGATTGTGTGCGAGATGTGCATTTGCACGCAGTCCCCATCACACAGATCACGTCTGCAGGAGCTGATGCTGGGAGTCACTCCTTCCGTTTGCTCTGAAATAGGGGGTCTGGGCCTGATCCTGGAACGTGCTGAGCCCTTACAATTCACTTGGATTCAGCAGGACCAGCCCTTAATGTAGCTCTTGAAATATCACACTACAGCAAGTATTGGCAACAGTTGCTACTTGCTATAGCTGTGCATTCGTTTGTTTTTGAAACATAGCCCCTGGATGTTTCTGAGTTACATTTTTTATACATCATTAACTATTTTTAACTAACACCTCAGTAAACTTCCTTAAACTTGCAGTGACCTATTACGCATCCAGAAATATGAGAACAGTGAAACCTTTCCCTAGATAGAACATTGTTTCAATACCAAAGCACTTGATGATGCAACTGATTTTGCTGTCTTACAAACAGGGAAACTGAGGCATAGAAAATGAAATAACATGTATAAAACAAATCATTTGCTAAAAGCAGACTGACCACCCAGTGTCAACAGCAGATTTTGGAAAGTTGTGCTTCTCCCAAAAACGTGGAATACCAGCAACTGCTTCAGAAAGTGTCCTTTGCTCAAGTTGTATTTACAGCAACAGGATATTGAAGAGTTAAAGGAATCTGTGCTCAGAGATCTTATTGTAAGTAGGGAGCCAGATCTGTCTTCTCATTTTATAACATGCATATGCATCTTCTAACAGGCATTGTCTATCTCTCCATCTGTACCACACTCATCAGATTACACTATCTGAAACTTCTTTTTCCCCCCAAGAGATCATAAAAGTTTCAGCATTTACTCAAATGTTTTGTCGTGTTTTCAATTTGACAGACCGTGCAGCGGCTCCAAAGATAACACAGCAGCTGCCAGGGCTGCTCATGTGTTGAGCTGAATTGTAGATGCCTGTCTAAAATGGCATGTTCCCTCAGTAGTTTAGGATACTCTGAAAGAGAATTTTCCAGTCTTCTCAAATATGTAAGATACAGGATGGCCAGCAGCTATTCAGGTTGCACAACAGTGACATTTTTGAAAGTGAAGAAGAGGCAAAACAACAGTCCTTGTGGTGCACAGCCTCCAGCAGAGTCTCTGTCCAAAGCACCTTTGTTTTCCTTGCCTCTGTACCCTGCTCAAAGCCCTAAATTAGCTGTTTGTTGCCCCTACTTGCTGCTTTGTCTCCTTTCTCACTCTCAAAGGCTACAGTTTTGCTTGGCCCTATGGCTCTTGGTGCTGAGCCTTCGGCAGGAGACTTGTGGCCTGGAGCCAAGGCTCTCCAGCACAGTTTCTTTCCAAAAGTGCCTGGGAGTGGGATGTTCAGAGGATGATATGTCAAGAGCCAGAACTGCCTGGGACATTTTCTGCTACTTTCCATCCCTATATAACTGTCCAGTAGTTTCTCCAGCTCCTGGAAGTCCTTCTGCCATCGCATGGAAAGGGACTGTTTTCATTTATCCATCTCTGGTGCAGGCAGTTCAGCGTGGAGGCAGAGGGCAGGGTGCAACAGTAATTTACACACTATAAACTTTTGTAGGTTTTATTCACCTCATTGGTCTGGTATTAAACAGCATCGCGTGGAGACTGTGTAAGCTGGGAGTAATGGTGCTGGCTGCTGCCTTGGAGTGTGCACTGCCTGGAAGTTTACACCTCCCTTCCCTGTCAGCTGAGGCAGAGCAGCAGAGAGAGGCTTGTGATGGAGAAGAAGTGGGAACAGCACATCCATCACACAATCAGCCTCATATATTTTTTACAGTAATACTTAAAACTCTGCTAGGAGCTGTACATATGTAGCTATCTATACATTAAAATGCAGTCTTTGCCAAAAAACATAACTATGCAGAATCTGTCGGGGGTTGATGAAGGTAAAGAGAGAACCCACTAGGAAGCGTACGATAGTACTTGTATGAAAAACACCTCAGCACAGATCTTTGCTGATCAGTGTGAAATCACTTGGGAATAGCAGTATTTTGTCCTCAGAGGGCTGTAGAGTGTGTTTGAAATGGGAGTCTAGAGAGGTGAAGAAAGTGTGATTCAGATTATCTATCTGAATCCCACAGACTGCATGGTGATTCAATTCCAGGGAATCCATGCATTGATTCTTTTGTCTCACCTGTGATGCACAGAGTGTAATAACAAGGCCAGGAAACTAAAAGCAGAAACACAAAAGGCTTCATTAAGAGGTATCATCAGAGGAGGAAATGTGCCAGGAGGAGATGCAGAGCTTTACCATCTGCAACAAACAATACAAAACTTTCTACTGGAAAGGCTTGTGCTCCAGTAACTGCAGTTCCTGGTGAGGTCATTCCCCTCCAGTTTCCCCACCACCACCATTCACATGGAGAAACTTCCCAAGAAACTCTATCCTGACTAAGCTGGTTAGGATTGTCTCTGTGCATTGCAGATGATCCTTTCAGAACCTGATTTCAGCCAGTAGCACAGATAATGACCTAATCCATTGGCTTTATGTTTTTTTTGCCTGTCATATCCTAGCCAGTACCAGAGGGTTCTTTTATGAACCCTGAAGATATTCTTGCCTAGAAGAAATTGCACTGGATAAGTGTATTTTTTTATTTTATGCAATGAAAAGGAAAATCTACAAGCACTAATAACAGCTTAGCCTTTTCTGGACCAGAAACAACTCTAACATAGAACAGCTGCATCTAAAACCAAAGTGTTTTTAATGCTCCTGCATTGCCTCACCTGAATAATAACATTCAGGGCTTTGTTTCAAGACTTAATTTGTTATAGGAAGTTAAAAAAAGACGCACACAAACAACCCTATGGAAACTTTTGCCTACAATAAGTGTCAAGCAGAAGGAATGTTATTGATTGCAATAGATTTACACCCATAATGAATTTGGCCGGCTGGTCAAAAGTCTAGTGGGTGTGTAAATGGGGAGGTGAAGTGGGGAATGACGTATGTAGTGGTTTATCTGGAGAGTGGAGCCGCAAAATGTTGTAGTTACACTTAAGTTTTATTAAAAATGCCATTCTAACGAGCCCTAGTGGCCCCAGCACATGGAAAGTGGCTTGCTGTGTTTTGAATGGCACCGAGTAACACCCCAGGGCCTTAAATCAGTTCAAGATGTGTTGGTGGCGTCTGATGTTAAGCATAGAAGGGAAATTCAAAGCAATATAGATTTAACCTAGAGACCCTTCTTTTGCCTGATGCTTATCAATAATGCAAGCGTAAGTAAGAGCCAGGAGAAATTTGGTACCGAGGCAGAGTATTACATGAATGTGTGATTTTATTAGTAATATTTTCACTGAGGTTTGGATAACCAATCCAAGCAGCAAGACATTGAAATGTGGACAACAAAGAGATAAAGTCAGATATTTCGTCCTGTATATTTCTGCAGGCACCACTTGAGGTACAGTGCCCAGACAAAATTGAACTGGGGGAATAAAAAAGAGCAAGCTACTTTTCTTTTTTTTTTTTCCAAGGCAAAGGGAGAAAGAAGAAACAGCCATGGAGTGAGTGAGAAGAGAAACCCTGCTACACATTTCAAGTCAGAGCTGGGGTTGAGGGATTGTTATACTGCAACAGCTGACCACGGAGTACACCATAGACAAGGAAAAAAATGAAAATGTGAAAATGCCTCTAATCCCAGCTATAAGGAACTCATATATTTCTTTGCATTTATATGCAATGTCTTGCTGAGAAATTAAAGTGGAGTGCTTATATTGCAAAGAGTGGACAAAACAAGCCTTATGTCTTTAATCCAGGGCTGTGCTTCCAAACCTTGGCATAGCTGGGACATTTCTACAAGAACATTTCAATGTCTTGCCTGTTTTGAAGGGACAGTGAGAATTATGGTTTCTTGCTAATGCCAAGAAGGATTTGTTGGGTATTTGGATTTTGTATAAGCTGCACATATTTGCTACCTACCTGAACCAAACCTTTGCATTCCAGGCTCTGGGATGACACCCAGAAGACTGAGGTGCACCACCATTTGGATGGCATGATGGGCTTGGATTTGTTGATGGCCATAATGGCAGCAGGAACTTGAAATCTGCTGAAACCCTGAATGTCCTTTACTCTCTATCTCTGTGGTCTGGAGACACAACCACTGAGTCATGAACAGCAATCACTAACCTATGAGATGCAATCAGAAGGGAACCCCAACAACCACCTGATGAAATGCCAAGGACTTGGCACAAATACCTCTGGTGATACAATGGAGAAGGAGCCTTAAACTCTTACCTTAAGCACTGCTTGCTTCCTTCCCACACTGACAGCTTTAGCAACAACGTGACTTAGAGTGTCTAATTATAGGATAATTATTGTTGTTGCATTTGTAAAGGTCAGTCAGTAGAAGCTAGGACCCTAAGGGAATGGAGACAAGAAAGGTGAAGGAGGAAATGGGAGTAGAAAGGTTCATAGACTTTTTGACCAGGTAGAAACAGAGAGGGAGGTATGGCCTTTCCCTGTAACTGGACTGGAATTTGGAGTCATGTAACATTAATGGTTTGTGCTCACAACTAAATAAATACAACAACCAATAATAAATGTGAGCAAAAGTCCAGGCCATGTCTCTTGCCTTTCTCCGTGCCTACAGTGCCAAGGAATGAAGCTGCTGTGGTGGTATGGCCAATTACAACCCAGATAAATCATTGCATCTGTCTGCTCTCCTTTCCTACTTCCATACTACCTCAATAAAAAAAGAGGCATTTTCTGAGCTGAAGCTTGATTTTTACTCCTAAGATGAGAAAGTAAGGAGAAAGTAAGAACTGGTAAAGGGAGAAAAGACAACTCCAAAAAGAGCTGCCATAAAAGCACAGGGAAGGTGGACTCAGAACAGCAGAGTATTACTCCCATATTCAGTGACTACTATCTAAGAAAAGTAGTGGACATACTTCAGATTGATAAATCCAATCTTCTTTCAAATCCACAAGAAAGAAACCAATCTTACTACAGCCACACTGGTGATCTTGTTGCTCTTCTTCCCCTCTGAGATTCCTGCTATTTTTTGGCACAGAGCTGTGGAGGCCCAAGCAGAGTTCACCTTTGCTTTTCAGCACATTTGTATTTGAGCCTGTGAAGGAAATGCTAAAATTTGTGTCCTAGGTACTGAGTGCATCCTGTTAGCTGTAATATATTCTTAAGCACTGTTTCATTTGAGAGAAGTCTTCTGTGATCCTAACCAGCAAGTAAGTAAATAAATAAATATGTGGGGAGCTGTTGATCTACATCCACCTTAAGAGCTTCAGATTTCAGTGGAGAAAACATGAGGCAAGACTGGCAAAGAGAAATGCTTGGATTCAGGCAATCATCAGGACAGAAGTAGAAGATACTAATTATTTGGATTCCTATCCCCCACATGAATAATTGGCTGAGCCTGGAACAAAAATTAATTTATTTGGTAGCTATAAAAAAATCATAAATTGGCAGCAATAATGTTGTCAAGAGTCTTGAACCTGACCTGTGCAATGGGATTGGCTCACCTAATTTATTTTTTGTAAGGCTTCAAAGAAAACAGGTCAAAATTCCTCAGTGCAATTAGTTCAACTTAGTATACTCATCTTTGATCTGTTAAAATATAATTATATTTTTCTAAATTATCCTCATTTCATTGTAACTGGCAAGATATGAAAGTATGGATGGATCTGAACTCAACTAAGGTTATCCAGGGTATTGTGTAGTTAAAAGTGTGTGAGGTGAGGGCCAGGGTAAGTCCATTGCTGGTGAGCCAGTGCCACTTCTTTATTCCTGCAGTATTCATTTAGTCCCTTCCATATTAATAGGGTGAGAAAGCCTTCCATAAAAGGAAGCATATACATTTTAGATTTGTCAAATATGAGTTTGACATTTGTCAACAAATATTTGTTGAATATGAGTTTAGCTTGAATCCACCTGTGTGATTTTAGCACCCTGTAGGGTCTGCTTCCTAAAGACAGGGCAAATTCAGGGCATGGTCACAGATTACTTGTCTGAGTAGCTGATTTCAGAGCACTGTAGGAATTGCCATTAATAAAAATTATCAGATCAATCAGACATAATCCTGCTGTTGTTCTCAGATATCCTGAATTTTGTTCTTAATTCCAGCTGTGTTTCTAGGGACATTCCTAACCTTCAGCACTGGACTGTATTATACAAATAAAGAACTCATCATCATGAAGTAAAGGGAAAGGAAATATTCCAAGGTAAAATTTGAAGGACTAAAATGACTCAGTGGGAAGAGGAACAGAAAAGTTCTGGATAGATTTATGAAGTCAAAGGGCGAAAAACCTGTTTTTAACTCTCATGATTCATGGGAAAGTACAGGAATGAGATTTAGAATGGAGAAATAAACTGAATATATACGTGCAAAGAGGATAAACCAAGAGAATTAAAACTCTAGGTGAGATACAAGTATCCTCATTCTCTATGTGAGATACAAGTATCCTCATTCTCAGATATCAGAAGTTATTTATCAAAAGATGATACATTTCTGTGGTTGGAAAAAGTTTTACAAGTAAAAGATTTTTTACGGGTGTGATCTTACAGGTAAAACTGCAAGGAATGGAGACTGTAACCTGTGTTTGGCATTTCTGAGCCCACTTCACTGTTCTCCCTTGGTATCCCATGTGTGTGTCTAAGGTGGGAAAGGGAAAGAGTAAATGTTCCAGGTAAACAAGCACATTGTGCAACACTGCATCTGGAAAACTGTGTCAGCCTTTAACTTGTTTAACTGGCCCTCCTATGGCAGTAACACATCATTACTGCTTTCCGGTGTTTATTAATGTAATTTTAATGGTTTATTTGTAGCAAGGTTCAAATTCCATGCAAATAGATGTTTAAAAAAGTCAGGGGTTTCATAGCCTTCATTATTTTACATTGTAACAAGCAGATTGCATTGGATATGGATGGAGCAGAGAGAGAAGTTAATGGAGCAGTGTTTTGGATAGATTTGTGGTCTTGCACAGGATCCCTACCTCATCAAATTCCCTGAAATCTCATAGCCACCAAAATGAACGTTCCAGTCAAACCTGCCATTTCAGACTAAAGCTGCTCAGTACTGCTGCACTAAGAATTTTCTCTGTGCCAAAAGGGTCAACACACTCTGAAGAAAATTGGTGGAGATTCATTCCCAAGCGTGGTCAAATGTCCAGGACTTCTCAGAATTAGTAGTCATCATTCCTTTAATTAACAGTGTGCAAGGCAAGATTCTCATTCCCAAGCCACTCCTGGCCTGCTGGCACAGACAGACTCCAGTGTGCAGTAATAGGATTCCTGTGTTCCCTCTGAGGGAAAGGATGCAGCAGACTCAAACATCCCAAATGACTAAGCACCCACCAAAAAGGAAAACTGGATGGTTAGTCATGAAACTGAGACAGCAATAATTCACTGCATGGTAAGAAAACTGAATTCCTAAGCTCAAACTTCATATCCAAGCCCTCTGAATGGCAAATTGGAAGCTCTCTGTGTTTGGTGGTTTTTTTCCTTTCTTTAGGTCTCTCTTATGGAGCCTGAAATACAAATATATGTATGTCATCTTCTGCATGTAAACCTATATAAAAAGCTCACTCTAAGGATGTTTTTTCTCAACAGGAATGCAAAAGGAAGCATTTAAAAAGTGTTATGTTTGATTTAATTTGAACCAATATATTCAGTGAGTTCTCCAAATACTTAAGAGATGATACTGAGACTTCTGTTTTTCCCCAGCCAGCTCTCAACATCATTTCAGTGATAGGTTCCCAGTCCATAGGTTGACAGTGGTCTTGTTTCATAAATAAAATCCAAGCCTCAAAGTGGGAATACGTTATGAGGGGATTAAATAAATGACACTTGTTACTGGTATGAAGATTCATCATGGCATCCCAAAGGGACACTTGCTGCAAGACTTGTTTCTCCTTTTATTCTTCTCATTACAGTGGAAAGAGGGACAACAAGTTTATGGAGTTTTCTTTACAGTTACAGCAGTTTGTAGTACTGGCTCTTGACAGTAAGACTTAATTGGGATAGGTAGGGGATCCAACTGGGGGAAAAATCTGCTGAGGAGGACAGCAGTGAGGTTATAAATTGATTTCCAGGGAGTGACCTTCCTTCTACTTCTATAGTTCAGTTCAGTTTGAAGGCTGAAACCACACAGGTGTTATGGTGGGATGGGGGTTTTCAATAAAGACTAAAGCACAGTTTGAAAATTCATCAGAGGGGTTTGTACATTTCAAAGACATGGATAGCTGGGAATTTCAGTTTAGCAATCCTAGTCATCTATTTCAGGAGTTCTTTTAGAAGTTTACTTCAGATTTGAAAGTTCGTTTCAGTTTCAGAACCTCGATACAGGAAAGGAGCTGATTCTAGGCCAGACCCTGATACTGACTGAGATCTGTCAACATGACTGAGAGACACATCCTTAGACTGAAAGCTGTCAAGTTTGGCAAATGAAAAGATTATATTTTGTTATGACAATATAAAAAAAAATGAAAATATTCAGTTTCCCTTTTCTGGCTACCTGAGGTGTCTTTGAACCTGCAGATCTTCACATACTACTCTCAGTTTGTCTTCAACGCAAGAGGTGCCCTTGGCTTACAGGGAGAAGATGCACTTTGACCTTGGGATAGCTGAGCATATGACTTAGGGCCAGGTTTCTCCTGTTGTTTCTCATTAAGAAACCTCATTTCTGTTTCTGTCAATATTCTCTGTGCCTCTTCCCAGTTACCTGCCCGGTCACTCATCAGAATATTGAGGGTAACAAGGAACAAGGATCCAAATGCAGACAGTGGAAGCAGGCTGAGCATTTTCAGTTGTGACTCTCAGGTATGTTATATCTCACTTGGTCTGGATGAAGGCTGCATAATTCCAAAAGCAGAGATTTGTCAGTGCCCCTTTGCTCACAGACAAGCAACAAGAGGGTTCACAGAAGCTGTGCTAGCAGGGCTCAGCCAGGGAAAAAAAACAAGCCTTCTGTAAGGTCCTGGCTGTGAAGGCAAGGTGACCTATGTATGTCTCTTCCTCTTAGGATGAAATCGTTCTAGACCTCCTCCCAGACCATGCTTCATTCCATCAGCAGCCCTGCTGACTTCCCTGTGACTATTCAGTCTGGTTAGACTTACAGTCTGGCCCTAATTTCTTTGCTTCTTAATTTAAGGATAGTAAAGAGACTTAGTCAAAATATGTAAAAGCCCTAGACAGTTACCACTAATTGCAACAGAAAAACTTTGCAAAAGTAGATCAAATCTGCCCGTTAGCCCTTGCCAGCCAATGTTTTGGCTCTGGGTATTTTTTAAGTTCCTTTCTTGTCACTCTAAATCAGATGATTCACGCTGGTAACATGTTGTATCGCTTATCCAGTAATGCAACCTAATAAAACCCTGCTTAAAACTATTTTCCTTAAAGAACCAGAAGAATTTGTTCCTTGCAGAATCAAACCTGTGTTCTTAATAAAGGCAGATTGAATAAAACAAGCTCTGTGAAGTAAAGAGACTAATTTAACAGCTCGCTGATGAAAATCTGTGGCTAACCTTCCCCTCCCTCACCCCTTGCATGAGAACAGATGGTTTAACACAAGTTCTGAATGCAAAGTTAATTAAAAAAAAATCCATTCCTCTTACAATCCTTGGGCTAAGACTTTAAAAGTTCCCTGCTAAATCGGAATGCCAATGCTTTTATTTTGAGCTCTGTAATAAGGAAACAGACTCATTAATGTTCTGCAATTATTGAAGTAGAGTGATGGTCATGGATTAGCCCTTGAATTGAGCACGGCAGGCTCCCTTGGCAGCAAGACATCAGAATGGAATTTGAAAACCTCGCTTGTGTTCCATTTTCTCCACTGCTCTTAGTCTGATGCTGGAAGCAGGTACAATCACCTTGATGGCAATGCCCCCAGAGAGAAGGAGAAGACATTCAAAAAGCAAGATCATTTCCCATAACAAGAACAACAGCCTACAACATGTTAGTATTTGATTTCAATGAACTTCACAAAAATCCCGAAGTTATTTCATATCGGGCTCGGATGCATCTGTTTCTGGGATGGAAGGCAATGGTTTGTTAATGACAGCAACCTTGTATAAAAACCAGCACAAGACATGAGAAAACTAATGCTGAATTAGTTGCCACTTTTGTTGCGATCTCCTGCCTCAAACACCTTCTAGTCTGAAAAGTCACTTTAAATAACTGGGAGGACTTTGGCTTAAGTGAAAGTAATTGCCTGAGTTAGAATCATCTTCTCTTAATTCATTTAATGCTTTCACATGTCAAACACCAGAAGATCTTTCAGCTCCCAAGTGCACCTGGAGAAGAGTTTTGTTTTACCTGTCATTTGCAGTCAAAGAATCTTCCTGAAGACTGAAAAGCCACTTCTAATACTCAAAACTGACACTTTCTTCACCCAACTTTCTACCCCAAAACCAATTCAGCCCGAACATCCTGAATACCAGCTCTTAGGAAATGAGGAAATACCAGGCCTACAGGGACATCTTCTGATTATAACAAGAGTCCAAATTTATGGTGAATTTTAATAGGATCAGGTAATTCTGATCAGGATCCTAACCACAGCAGGACCAAAGCTAGTACTTAGTGAAGTCACTCTTCAGTCCTTGTTGAAATGTAACTTGGAGGGAAATCTAATTAGCTACCGGGAGGCAGAGTCCTCCTGGTTACCTTATCCATTTTTGATCATATCTTTTACAAGCTCCAGTAGCAGCACTCAGAAACTGAAACAGACCCTGAGCATTTCTTTCACAAATTGTACATATGAAACACAAATATTCATAGCCTACATCAATATGTGGACTATGAATAGAACACATCACTCTGGAGTTGGGGTGGTTGTTGTTGCTTGGGTTTTTTTAAGTCAGTCTTTGATTTCTGCGCCACTACTTGATCATGGATTGCAAAACCCTGGGAGCAATTAATTGCAGAGACGAACTCTTACCCTACTACAGTCTAATTCCTTAATAGCATCCTTGAATCAAAGAGATGTCTAAACATTATCACACACACCTATGATTAATAGCTCCCACAATCAATTACAGATGCAAACCTGCAGGAGCAGTCTTGTCCCGTAATGTGAATGGATAGAAGGTATCATGCATGTGACCAAGTATTAAGCCTATTTATTATCTAATGCTGGCATTTTATGGAGCCAAAGTTCTCACAGTTTATCCTGAACTGGGCAGACTAACAAACAGCTTTAAAGAGAATAAACATCACCTACAGATGATGGCATAAATATTGTTAATAACATTATACCCCTCCAGCTGAGGTGTGGCTGATACTCTTCCTGATGTTTTAATTGGCACGAGGGCTCATGGTAATCATGGTTTATTGGAACCAAAGGAAATGTTTTAACTTACAGTCTATTTTTTCCTTCTTCATTGCTCCTCAAGTGATTTTTCTCCATACAATAGTGGGACTTTGATGGACTGTGATGAAGAACAAACTGACTACACAGAAACCCAATGAGCCTACAAAAGACGCAGTAATTATGGCTAAGTTGGTAGTTGGAAAGCAAAATTGGACAAAGCAGTTTAATTCTCTTCAGTATTAGCAAGGGGGTGACTGGGAGTTGCCTTTTATTTCTTTTCTTTATTCCTCACCTGTACTCTCCTCATGATGTACCTTCCATGTTGTTGAGACCAAAACTCAGTGACTTCCCACCAAAACCACAGAACCATCAGGCAGACTTGACAGATCACAGTGAAGCTGTCAACCAATGCAGGCTTAAAATTTACAGCAAAACCCCAACACTAGTTGAGTTTCACAAGATTAAATGCTTAGGCAAAGAAATTTCTCACAGCCTCAGCTACTGTGAAATAATCCCTCTCCCCAGTGCCCTGGCCAAGCTGTTGGCCAAAGCACACAGCAGCAATTGCAGTTGCTTCTGGGCAACAAGACTTTACTCTCCCTCTCTCCCTTCCTTCCAACTACCTTGTCTTCTCAAGATCTGCTCTTGCATCATACAGTTGTTCTCCTAAACTGCTTCATCATTTTCAGAACTACAGAAAAGTGAAAGGGATTTTCCTTGCTACTAAACTTGTGGTTTCATACATGACTCTCTGATTCTGGGTCTTGCATTGCTAATCCTATTTTCTACAGGGTGAATTATTCCCATAAATTTTAGCTGTGAGCTCTGCCTGCTCTGTGCTGGTCTCCACTGCTGCTATCTCAGGCAGAATTGTACTTGTGGGGAATTGTGGCCAGCTAAAATGCAACCGAAATGTGATGTAGCATCTTTTCTTCAGCTCTGCACCTCCTTAAATATTCAAAACCCTGGCAGAAAAAGTAAGACCATGCAGACACAATGTTTGCAGGCAGAACAGTTCATCTTAGTAGGAAAGTCATACAGAACTGGTGGCTGCAGAGATTCTCTAGGTTGTTCTCCAGACAGCAACATTAATAAATGAACAGTATAAATGAAGAACTTTCTTCTCAGCAAGTTTTCTTTTTACTAATTCATTATTATTAAGGAAATAAGTAAATCAGTTAGGATGAAGTAGGGACTCATCATGGAACTTCATTTTTTATTAGACACCTCCTGACAGAGCCTGATTGAAGCCACAAAACTGAGATCTTCACCTGACCTTGCACCCTTCCCCCGCCAGCCAAGGGTTGTTCAGGGAGTTGGTTCTTGTTTTGGCCTATGATAGAAGCTGCACACAACACAGGGCAGCTGTGATCCCAAGCCAAAGTCTGAGTTATGAAAACCTCATTCAGAGCGGTCCGTATGTAATGTTTTGGGCTGGAGCCATCTTTACCCAGAACTGGCATCAAGTGCCTCTTAAAGGTTCCATAAGAGTGGATTTTTTTTTGTTTTGTTTTGTTTTGTTTGCTTGCTTGTTTTGGTTTTCTCTTGCTGACTTCCCATATTTATTTTGTCCCTGCATATTCTCACGTCAGCAGGAAATAGGAATGGAAATGCTGAAATTTCCTCAGAAAGACTTTGTTTTGCTTTGATTTTTAAGGTATTTCAAGCTCAACAAGAAGCAAAAATATTGAAAACTTTACAAAGAAGCTTATAAGGCAAGACAAAACCCACTTCTCCCTCAGAGGTATCCTTACAATGAGTGTGGTTTAACTCCTACCAACATGAAAAATTGGGGGTTTCCTAAATGTTAAATGATCTATAAAATGCCCAACATTGATTGAAGCTCTGAACAAAAGCCCAAGGTTATAGGTTCTGGTATGGAATAAACTAAGAGCTATCACAGTCAAATCAATATTTGCACCTCCCAGAATATGGCATCACTCTCTGATCTTGTGAAGGAGAGGTGAATAGACTAGACTTTCCACAGAAAAACAAATACCTGCTGTTAATATTGTTGGGAGGTGAAAGAAATAACGATTAAATTGTGGAGTTTCATTTTAGAGCCCACACACTCATTTTTCTCCACATGCACACAAGCCATGCAGAGTCCCAATCTCTGCTGGGATATACACAGCATTACTGCACCTCTCACTCAGGGTGCTTATGCCATAAAGTCAGTTTTCTACCAGAGGGCTCTGATTCCCACATCCTAAAGGGACTGTTCATCCTGTTTCCAAAGGAGAGCAGGATGCCTGGTTGTTTTTGTGGGACTACATTGGTCTTCGTCATTGTGAAGCACAAGATTTTGAGTAACATGAAAAATGTTTCCCTCATCACCATATCCCTAGACATATTATATTTTCTCTGAGGATACTGATGCTTGCTTACTTTTTGTACTGGAAGGCAAAAGAGGGCATCTCTTTCTTGGCATATACAAAGAACTTGACTGACTTGCCCCAAAAGTCCCATCAGGAGCATTCCATTCAGAAAAAGACATGTGGACTTTCCATTAATATGAGAATGGGACTAAAACCAAAAATGACAGCAGAATTCTGCATGAGTGAATTAGCTCTGGCATTTTTAGAGTTTAAAAAAACAGTAGTAAGTTCTGCCTTTCTGTGTATCTGTGCAAGCTTAAAGCTCCCCTGTGATGCACTTTGGAGTTTGGCTCCTACTTTAACCCTTCCTAGAAAGTTTGTAATTTTGCTACAGCACATGGACTGTACAATAACATCACTACAAAAGCTTTGTTTCCTCTTAAAGAAAGCTTGTATTGTAAACAGTGATCAAAAGGAACAAGGAACAAGCAAGAGGAGCTGTATGGAAAACACTTGCAGTGATCTTTAGTGTGTTCACTTCCCTAAGCACCTAATGTTTTGCTGTCGTGGTTGGCCTGTAATTTTCAGACACTTTTGTAAATGATGATGAATCATAACGTTTGCTAGATCTCAGAGGGGAAAAAACCCCAACAATAAGAGCCTACAGTAGCATTTCCTGGTTAAATATACGTTTGCAGCACAACATGAAGTGCTGGGTTTAATGAACAGCTGCAATTTACTTATCTTTTGAATGGATCGCTTTAAATGCATGATGGAAAGTACCTTTCACCAAACTGCCCATTAGAAGTGAACTACAAAGTAAATGGATTGTATATGGAAAGCACTTCTTATCTCTGTGAGTGCAGTACATTGCCTGCAGAGACTTTTTTCCTTTCTTTTTTCTTTTGAGTAAAGGGTATTTAATGACACCTTTTAAAATTCTGATAAAATGAATATGTTTTGTTTTCTCCCTACTACAAGAAGATTGACTAACAATTTAAACAAGTGTAGTCTGATGGCTACAGGCACAGATGTACAAATTAAATGCTTAAAATAATAGGTGAGATTCCCAATCAAGTAACTCATTCTGCTCCACTGTTTTACTATAAGACAGTGAATGCTACATAATATGGGACAACTGAAAAAGAGTGTGTTCGCTTACCCTGGGCATGGCAGATTAGTCCCTGGTACTTTCAAGGGAATACACTGAGTATTTCAAGATTTGGTGGGTCTGGATCATATTTATGAAAGTTTGCTCTTGCTGAGCGCAGCACAGGCAGTCAGTATTTAGTTAGAAGTAGATTATGACAGTCCATTTTTTATTGGTATTTCACCATCATGAAATATTCTAAAGTGCTGTTTCCCTTTTGACTCACTGAGGCCATGGCTCTGTTGTCACTAATGGTAGTTGCTGAGGGAGGCTGAGCTACCTCTGGAGATTGCAAAGGTTGCCTCCATATCCACTGCTCGGGGAGCCCACAGCGCCCACACAGCTGGAAGTGGGTTTGATGTAAGGCACAGCTCAGGAGGAGATTTCTGGTCAGAAGCCTGAGACACAGTGAATGCTTGGCCAACAGTGTCTGCAAAAATAACCACTGGGATTTTACTGAGCAGTTCTGAGTACTCAACTCAGAACTGCCTGCTCACACACATTTCTCCCAAGGTCCTTTCTGAGTAGGGTAAGGGTGTTATCAAAGCTACTGCATCGCTGTCATCATATCACTAAATGAAACAAAACAGGTTTGTTCCTGTGCTTTATGTCTTTAATTTGAGCTATTAATTTCAGGCTCCCTGACTGCCACAAATGGAGGTGTATGTATTTGGCTGCGTAGCCACTACAAATAAAACAAATTTTAAAAAAGCGAATATTCTGATTTACCCAATTACTTCTGCAAAGCTGTTAAGGCTGCCACTATTAAAATATCATACTCAAGCATTAGCCTGGCATTGTCTTTGTAATGGCACCAAAAGCAGACACATGGTCAGACAAGAACATCCTTTCCTCTCTGCTCATTCTTTTCAAGCAATAACTGTTATCCCAGTGACTCATGGACAGTTAAACTGCCATCACCATCTCAAGGAACAGAGCAACAATATCTGTTGTTAAACTTGGCAGGATCCACTAAGCTCAAAGTGATGTGTCCTATTTAGTGATGACAGCCAAGTTCAATTAAGTTCCATTTGACATCTCTTTGGATGCTTCTCCAAACTTTATATGTCCCTCTTGGCACTGTAAATCTCACAGAGCTGTTTTCTTCATGAAATTTTTTTTATAATTTTAATTCTGGATGGGACTGGATGTGAGAGTGAGCACAGCCTCCCACTTCGTGCACTGGCACTCCTGCTTCTAGAAACTTTAAAGCAAAGAAGAGGAAAACCACTGGACAGCTTCAAGAAGAGGCAGGAAAATGTGCATTTTTCTTCATGTTTTGGGCAAAAGATCATTTGGGGGGCAAAGGGAATGGCTGTCTTATTTTATCTGAGCTGACTTCTCATCTGCTACTTGAGCCTCTCTAGTTTTCCTCCTCACTAGGAAACAGCTTGGCTATAGCCATTGCCTGACTGGTGAAGTCAGGGTCAATTTTTTCCATCTGGACTGCATTAAACATCTTCCATTTGCTCATCTCCCTCCCCCCAAACCACTCCTGCTCCTCCCCAGCCTCCCTTCTAATGCTGATGTGCTGCCAGGCGTGTTCCGTTTCACCCACAGCCAAAAGGCAGCTCCAGTAGGATCTCATTAATTCACACTAATGATGGGGAATTTGGCAAATTAGTGAACTGACTTGATCCTGCCATTATTAATAGCTTTGCTGTTGACTTCAGGCAGAACCAGATTGAGGCCCTGAATTGATAGCTCTCCTCAGACACCAGAAAGAGATTATATTTTATGAAATAGACTGATTTTTGTTTGTATTATTAGGTGCATACTACAGCAAAAGCAATGAACTCTAATTAATGTGATGGCTTGCAACAGCTTTTCAGCTATTAAATCTCTGTAGAAAGGAGATGAAAGCAAAAAGAGGAGGTTTTCTTCACTCTTAGCTGAATGAAGGAACTTGCACACTGAGAGACACTGCATGTCTGTTTGGCCATCAAAAGGTTTAGCCCAGCAAGGATTTAGCTGATGGGGCTCTGCCAGATTTCCATGTGACTGGGGTGAATTCCTTATTCTTTTTGTGTCTGAACTGCCTTCTGGAAAAAGAAGATATTCTTTCCAATAGCACAGATATTCTGTGATTATCTGTGTCACTTGGCTGATAATATCTTAAAATCTAGTCCAAAGGAGCTCTGCTTGGGGTATGAGGATACTCTCTCAGCAGTAACAAAGAGAAATCAGTGATCCATTGGTCATTTCTATCATCTTTTCTCAGCTGTCATGTCTGTTTTCCATCCAACCATAAAGCACAGTCACATCAGCCCAGGGAATTCCACACCAGGGAATGTTTAATGTTACTGTGCCAGCGCCAGCTTTGCAGTCCCCAAGCAACTCTTATGCTCTTGTGATAGCACAAAGAAAACAAGCTCAGTAGCACCAGCTGAAGATCTGAATGAGTAAAAATTACTTTGCATTTCTCAAGGTTAATGCGTTTTAATTTACAAAGAGCAAAGCAAATATACATACAGGTCTATTCTCTTAAAAACACCAAAGGAGACAAGTAGATTCTCCCTTTGGTGCTTTCCTTCCTACAGGCAATGCATAATCAACTCTTGGTCTTCTCAACAGTTTACCCTAATAAGCCAGACTCTGAACTGCAGCAGCTGAAGCACAGACACACTTCTGCCAAATTTTGGGAGCGGGGCGAGGCAGAGAGCTGGAGGCTGTAACGTCTCCAATCACCTCCATCGCACACAGCCTGGGTGCTCTCAGGGGAGAAGGAGGGAAGGGTAAGACTAAGACCACACTGAAAATAAACCCAGTGTTTCTACATCTCTCTGGTAATGGACTTCACAGGCTTGAGCAACTCATGGGAACTGGAGCTGGAATCCACCGTGCTGTCATTCCAGCCACACAAGATGGGAAAGAACCACCTGGTCCCTCAGACAATCAATCAGTGATATCTCTAGAGCTTAGAGAAATACAAGAGCACCATTCCTTCTGACTTTATTCCAGGGATCTGTCCTCCTACAGATTAGAAAACTAACTTGCAGCTCCTAAAAGTAAATTACATCCCTTAAAGACAGTGGATTGGGATATCTAAGCAGACATTCTTTCCTCTATGGCAACATCATCACATGGTGTTTCCCAGTAGCTGTTCTTGCTGCTCTGGACAGATAAAAGCTTGCTGGAAAGTAGTCTTATAGACAGTTTCTTCTCTCCTCCAACATACATTAGCTCTCAGTCAAAAAGCATCCTACATAAACCCAGCACTTTGCAGATATCATACCCTCACAGTTCCCTGTTTAGGATGAAAACTAGAGGGAGGATTGGCCCTTACTTCGTCATACATGAACATGCTTGAAGTCGAAGTTAGAATGTACCAATAATGGCTGTAATATATTCAGGATTTTTTGTTTGTATGCGTTGGAGGACAGAAATTGGGTATAAATAGGCCAGTTCAGATATTTAGGGGATTTTTTTATTCTTTTAATTCATCGGTGACTTCATGTTGTGTGATTTGATCTTTGGCCTTTGCTGCTTCTTCACAAACTGCTCCCACTCCAATTTCTATATGCCCTGGTGAGGCCATCCCTTGGCTAGTTTCATGTGGCCTTTCCATCTCTCTCATCCCATACATTGCTTTGCATTTGTAATGCTCTTAGATTATTCTAGTCTTGCCTAAAACAGACTTTTGTGGCATTCCCTGTTTTCATCCTTTCTCCTTTCCTCTCCCCGTTCACCTCAAAGAGCAAAAAGTCTTAAAATAAAGGAAATGGTCAGAACTGGGAAAAAGAGGAAATCTGCCAGGAGGGATTAGCTGGAGTATGTGTAGGCAGCTGTGTGCTCTGGAAGGAATCTGGTCATATTTGTTTTCCCTTGTTCTATTTTTCCTAAGTTTTCCTTTAGTTTATCCCCAATTTGGCTGTGTCTGATGCTGAAGTGAGATGCCATTCAATAAAGTTCTTGAAATCTTGAATGCCTGTGGGTGGTGAAACACTTTCTGGTTTGCCTTCCTTAGGCTTCAAAATTAACAGTGCAATGACATAGAGTAGAAAAACTCTTTCTCCCCAAGGCACTGTAAGACCTGACTTTGTACAGGCTTAGAAAATCTCTTGTGTTGGGAGTACTTTCAATGACAACAAAAACATTTATTTTAATAAATGACAGCTCAGATTCTGAGACAGCCATGAGCTGGCAACATGTCTTATTCCAAAATGTCCCAGTTTGACTTGGCATCAGCAAGAAGGAAATGTCTCATTCTGCAGTTGGCTTGCCAGGGAAGGCCTCATTGCTTTTGTAGCAGTGTAGAATGGCTGACTGCTGCCCTTTGCTGCAGAGTTAGGAACTGTGCTCTCTCTGGAATAGGACTTCAAATGTCTCCTGCGAATGGGTCTATTTTCCCATCTGCACCTCCTACCGTACCACTCATCTTCCTACCGGCATCATCTGCCTAAAGCTGGAAGCATGGTTGCACATCCCAACCTCAAAAGTAAGTGCCATGCAGCATCAGCTGGATATTAGTTGTATCAAACATGAATTAATAGAACTACTTTTCAGGCTAGATTAAGAGTGCAAGAAGCTTCTTACAGGCAAAGCTATCAGCTTGAGTTTCATAGTTTAAATAAAACTGTTTAATTTGTTCCTTGATCTATTTTACTACTTTAAAAAAATGTCCAGAGCCTGCTTTGAGGCTCATCAGAGTAACTGTGAGGATTTTTATTCTTTCTCTCCTCCTCATTACTTGACAGGATTTGGATCAATCTGTTAAAAACATAATGTGGCTTTCCACATGACTCGGAAAGAGAGAACATAGACAATAATGAGGGAAAAGCCTCTGTTGTATAAACTCATGGACCACTCATCTCCTGACATCCTAGGTCACAACCAAGCTTCAGGCTTCCTCCAGGGCAGTCTGGGGATGTGTTTGTGCTGTTTGCTGCCCTGGATGATGCTGTTAACCACAGCTGTTAACCATGGCATGGGAACCCAGAAGACTCTGCCAGTGCCTAGATCTGCCCTTTGATGTTCTGCTGCTCTCCAAGTCAAAGGGCAGATTGGTCCAGAAAGTGGCAAAGATTAATACAACCAATAAGTATTTCCTCAAACAGCAAAACACATTACTTTTGGCAATTGTGTCTCGGAGCTGTTGTCTCCAACAGCCAAGGTCAAAGTGCTGGGATATTTGTAATGTTTACTCGCTCTCATTTAGCTTCTCTGGTGTTTCTTAAGAGTTGAGCTCTGGTTACAGCCTTAGTAGGGATTTAACAGGATCTGTCTCTCTGCTATCCAGCAGTCTATTTTCACGAAAATCACAGAAACCTGATTATTTCTGAGACCTCTGCCCCCTTGTCAATTTTGATTGGAGTTGGCCCAGGAGTTCAAAAGGCTGTAACAGTTTGATCATATAATCCTGGCTTCCTTAGGAAACCAAGCTAAGGAACAAACAAACAGAAGTCCTTACAGAAATATTCCCTTGACAGCTGAAGGGGTTTTTTAATCAACACCTTGACTTCTATGAAGATTTTTACCTTCATTTCCCACAAAGATTTTCTTACAGATCAGCCACCGAACATGCAGAGGTGGCTCTGGAGTGGCACCGTTACAGGCAGGTTTGCATTAGGGTTAGTCTGTATCCCAGTGGGAACCACGGGAAAACTGCATCACTCCCTGCACCCAGTGCAGAAGATGACCACTGCTGAGTAATTAACAGACATGTTTAATGGGAACAAAGCTCAGGGCTGAGCTGTTCAGGGGATGGGACGTGCAGAGGAGAAGAAGTTCCTCAGGTGGACAATTCCCTCTGACCTGTTCACTCTGCTCAAATCCTGCCCAGAGCTGCTGTGTTGGTGGTGTGGTGGCACCTGCAGCTCCTGCAGCCTGGGACTAGGGGTATGAAATGATACCTAACCATGGTCCTGGCCAGTTTCCTCCCCAGCTTGGTGTGGTTGGTTTCCCTAAGGAGTGCAGAGAGCTCTGAGACCAAAGGGCCCAATTCAGCTGAGCAAAACTCTGCGAATCACAAGCTTTGACACATCCACCTCAGTGCAGGGTGGATGTGACTGCAGAGCAGGAATGCCACACTCGAATTCTTCCAGGCTGGTGGTCAGCTTTTTGTCCCTCTGTTTTCTTTTCCCTTGTTGCTCTTTCCATGAGCATTGACAGCAGATCAGCTGAAGAGGCAATTTTACAACCTAATCCCAATAAAAAACAGCAGCTGCCAGTGCAGAAACCATGGACAGGAGAATACCTGGATGATCAAAAGTAATATGCTTTGGTATTGATTGCAAACTCTTCTTTTATCTCCCATTTTCAAAGAAGATCTTAAAAAAAATAAATTTAAAAAAGTAAAAAAGGAATTGCAAATATGCCAAAAAGGATTATTTATGCATGTTCAGCGCTATTTGATCTCAGCCAATTACTGCTATGTTCCAAACAAGAAGCTGGAAAAGCAAATCTTCCCCCTCCCTTTTTTTTTTTTCAAGCAGATCGAGACTAACATTTTCCCGTCGTCAGAAACGATGACGCCTCAGTCCGTTAGCCAGGGGATTTAAGCAGAAAACACTGATCTGAGAGGAAAGCTGAGGCAGTGGCCGCAGGCTGCTGGGAAAGGATGGGAAAAGGGGGAACCGGTTCGTCCGGGAGCGGGACTCGGGCCGGGCGTTGCAGATTCCGGCATCGAGTGGAGCTCCGGACTTTGCTGGGCCATAAATAAGCTAATAAGTGATCAAGAACGGCCTCTTGGAAGGCAGACCCCGCATGTCTCCTTTCCTCGCATGTCTCCTTTCCTCGGGCAAAGGGAACAAGATCACTTTTTTTATCTTTTCTCTCCTTTCTTTTCTTTTTCCTTCTCTCTCTCTCTCTTTTTTTTTTTTTTTTTTTTTTTAACGTAGCTTTTCCCTCTCTAAGAGGTGTACGTTTAATTATAAAAAGGTCTTTTTTCTGTTGTAATCTGTTTCCAGCTCAATTCCTTTGCTGGATAAATCCCTTAAACGTGTTGTCATTCCTTATTTATTGATTGCAGGTATTTGGGGTTTAATTGAGCAAGTCGGTCGTGGCCCAGGGCAGGAGTGGCGCTACATGAGCAATTAAATCTGATTAGCCCGAGCCCTTTAAGCCCCAGCTGGGTGATTGATAACCGAGACCAACATTCTTCAATTGACTCGCTACATCAAAAAGGAGAAAGGCTTAGCGGAGAAACGCATGGGTCCAACATGAAAAATAGCAAAGGAGCCGAGCAGATTAGATTTGCAAAGGAGCTGAGCTAACGGCGAAGGGAGCAGGGAGAACAGTCCTGGTCAGCCCATAAAATAAATCCGTAAGTGTCTCCTCCTTTAAAGCTCAGCCAAGGCTGCCTTTTTTTTTNAAGTGGTCAAGGCCGGCTTGGATAGGGCCCTGAGCAACCTGGTCTAGTGGAAGGTATCCCTGTCCACGGCAGGGGTTTGGAAGGAGATGATCTTTGGGGTCCTTTCCAACCCAAACCGTCCTGCGATTCCATGATAATTTGTATATGTATTCATATCTACGCGTGTGTAATTTTTAGGTCTATGTTACATATTTTTTCGCATGTATGTTAGGCTTATATATTTATATGGTTATGTATTTCTACATTTATATATTTATATATATGACTGTATGTATATATATAAATATATACTGCTTTCAAAACCATAGAAAGATCAGAAAATACCATGGACCAGCTCTCTTTCCTGACACGCTACTCTCCGGCTGCCGGTTCGTCCATTTAGATTATCCCATTGTAACAACAACTGGAATTTCTCCCTGATACCTTCTGCCTTACAAGGTGCACAGCAACCTCTTAAAGCCGGGAATTGTCCCTTCCAGCCTTGTGCGCTCTCTCCGCGCTGGCTCCCGCCGCCGTGACTCCCGACACGGGGTTGTTCCTCTCTCCCTGTTTCCCTGCAGCTTGTCAAAGTTCCCCGATCTAGGCCTGACCTCTTTACCCCCTGCGATCTCTCCCGACCCCGTCCCCACTGCCTTAGGGACACGCGATCCGGAGGTGACAGGTCACTTCTTAAACCCTTTTGCACTTCGAGCCGCGCTGCTGTGCCTGCGCTGAATCGCATTTCGCTTCGGTGAGATCCCTTAAAAAAACAGGGGGGAAATTGCTTTTAAGAAATCAAAAGCCCCAAAACTACCTCCAGGAGAAGGAGAAGAAGCATCCGGGCGATTCTGGGCTTTCTGCCTTCCCACGGCCAGGAGCCGTGGCGGCCGTACACCTGTATCAGTGGATCGATCCGCTCTCCTCCGTGCATCCCTAACTTGCCTGATGGAAATTAAGTACTCTGCTTTATATAAGTTAGAGACTCTACAGAAACAAACTGTTGAGCTGGACAGTCTCGCAGAATTTGCTCCTCAATCTAATACTGCAGAAGGAAGTTTAGTGCTATTACAGCTCCTCTTTTTTGTTGTTGTTTGTTTGGGGGGGGGTTGTTTTGGATTTGGTTTTGGTTTTGGTTTTTTTTTTTTTTTTTTTTTTTTTTTTTTGGAAGTGGCTGAAGTGACCCGAGCTGGAGCGAGAATGGGCAAAGCGGCGGAGCTCGGATTTTAACACCCCTCAGCCCTCGGAGCTGAGCTCCATCCATAAAGCTGTCGTCTGTTTGTTAGTGTGTTTGTCTGCTCCGTCATTACACTTTTTGCCCGGTAGTTTAAGAAAATAAACTAGCAGGGAGAACAGGAGTGAGTAACCCCCATTTATCAAGCTGATGGATGTCCCATGTCTCCCTTTGGAGAGGACGGGAATGGGGCAGCGACCAGCGCGGGGACAGGGGTGTCCCTGCCCGCAGCATCCTCCCGCACCCGCGGGAGGTGAGCACTCGCCGAGCGCTCTGGGACAGGGGCACATCGGGGATCTAGGGGACAGGGATGCTCCCAGGCTCAAGTCAGTGCCTCGAGAGAGGTCGCAGCGCTGCGCTGCCGAGCCGGCTGATGCTCCAGGAAGATCTCATGGATCAGCCCTGATGAGCTCTCTGGAGCAGCACCCCCAAAAAACACACATTCTCCAACCCCCCCCTCCCCGAAGCAGCCTTGTTTCCTGCTCGACTCCAGCAGAGAGAGAGAGAGAGTGCGAGGGGGTTCGGGTGCTCCCGGCTCCGCTGAGCCCCCGCCGTGCCAGACCCCGGGGGTCCCGCCGTGCGCGCGGAGCCACCGCGCCGGCACCGCCCGCCCCATCCTGAATTACAGCGAGGGCGACTCCACGGGGGGAAATCAAAGCGAGGGGACGGGGGAGATCCGAGGGGAAGGGGGGGCAGCGCGACCCCGCGGCAGCGCCCCGGGCCGGGGCGGGCGCCGGGCTGGGCTCGGCGGGGCGGGGGTGCCACCCCCGCCGGGGCACCGCGGGGCCGGGGCGGCTCCGAGGGCGCTCCCCTCCTGCTGTCGACTTTTCCCTCGGATCAAAACAGCTTGAAAGCAACAGAAATCACTGGGGAGGGGAGGAGGACGTCAGCAGGAGCTGGACTTCTAAAAACCGTTCCGCCCCATAGGCTTTAATATTAAAAACCCCCTAGGAGCCTCAGACACTGTATTAATTAGTGCAACCACCCATGAAAAGTTGGGTTTGGAACAGCATTCTTTGCCCTGTGTGAAACAGCAACCCTAATAAACAATTGTTAACTTGGCCTATTGCCTCTGGTAAATTACACAGCATTAAAAAATAATGCTTTTCATATTAGGCAGTAATTAAAGGTTGGGACAGCTTTAAAACAAGAGGGGGAGGGGGGGAATCAAAGAAAATATAAAAATGTTCTTTCAAGAGTTATGGGAGGCTAATAAAGTATGTCTGTTATAGTGCACCACTTTGCCCCCAGCTACAGCCAAACTGGAGCCACTGCAATTGCCTCTCAATAAGATAATGATATTCCTTTCTCTGCTATTAAAAGGCTCCCAGTGCAAACTTAAAATGATTTATTTAATTTAAGAAATTATGAGGTGTAACTTCAAAGCGTAAGCCGTTAGTAATGGAAAACACCAGGTTGTTTAAAATTATAATAATAATTGTTTGGAATACAGTGACATCAAAGTGCTTTCATCACCAAATAAAATATAGCACAGACCCCCAAATCCAGTGGAGTTTATTGAGTAGACATTTTTTGGTGTGTTTTTATTATTTCCTTATCAAGAGACATTATTTTAGCAGCTCCTTTTCTCAGCTTTGATGTTTTGACAGTCTTAAATTAATTTTATTGCATTTTTTTGGCTCGGAGATGGGAGATTATTCTGACTGCTTATTTTTCATTACGACTTTTTTGTTTTCAAGAACCAGTTTGTTATTTAACACAGCACCTTGATAAGCGCAGTTGAAATGAATTGGCCATTACAGGTCATTAAAAAGCAAAGAATTCTGTTTTCAAGCAATCCATTACACGTCTGGGAAAATATTCCTACTTAAAACAAACTTTTGAGTTAAACGCTAGCATAATCAGTTTAATAAAACGGGTAGAGCATACTTTTAAGGAACGTGGGTTTTTTTTCTTTACGAGATTCTTGCTTATTCAAAACACAGCAATCTAAGAAATACATATACAAAACATTTTGCCAAAAAAGACCTGCCTTTACGGTAAGAATATCACAGAATGTTTTTAATTTCCTTGAACAGTGTTATAAAATGTTAATCGCACATACGTTGCTTGCGACTTTTTCTTCCCAAGCAAAGTAGAATTATTCCAATCCCCTTTAAAAATGGTAGCATTTTAAAATATACTGCAGTTGCAGCTTTATAGACCGGTATTTCCACTAAAACAGCAGGGACAGAATTGCTCTGGTGTTAAAAGACTGAAATATAATGGATGGAAAGATTTTTATTCCTTGCGTGCAACTAGTTGGGAACTGCTGGTAGCACCCGCCAAATGCCTTACGGATTACGGTGGGAAACACACATCGAGGGGCTAAGGGAGTCAGCCACAAACCAAAACAAAAAAGCTCAACGACAACAAAAGAAGACCCCAAAGTGTTCCCCTTCTCTTTCCCTGCGGCGGGGTCCGGCAGCGAAAAGGAGCGTGAACCGTGTAGCGGCTCACCCCTGGGTTTCCCAGTGCTGGGATGAGCTGTGCAGTTTCCCTGAGATCCCTAATGCTTTTGACTGGAAAAATATGCCCCCTGCTCTGCAGTGGAAAAAAAAAAAATCGGAATAACCTCTTTGTTTTTATTTTGTGAGAGGGACTTCCTACGCCAAGAATGTGGGCGCTGCCGAAAGTAGGTTAACTTCCAAAGTGACCCCCGGAAAAGGCATTTTGAAGCCTCCGTGGCTGATAGTGATCGTAGGAACGGGAGAAACACAGTCACACTGGAAGAATGCTGGGTTTTATTTGTTTGCGGATTTTTTTTGTCCCGTGTAATGATTTTTTTTTTTTTTTTTTTTTGATGAAGAGACCCATGTTAGTCTTCGGGAATACTAAACGGGACATAAATAGAGAGGGTAAATATACTTGGGAGAAAGCAAAATGCTCACTTCCCTCTCTGATCCACCGGGGGCGGTGGGAGCTGGATCCACTGCGGCTTCTCCGCGGCCCCTCTGGCTCCTTGCGCGGGAGCTGCGCGCACCCGGGGGACGAGTGCATGGCTTGAAGCCCCTTCCGCAAGCACGGGGGGACGGAGAGGTTGGCGTTTTCTAGGAGAGTGGGTCGTGCTTTGTCACCCACACCCTCCATGAGCTCCCCTCCTCCTGCAGTGCGCGTCCAGCACTCACCCCAAAAAATCCTGCAAAATCCCAGGTGTGCGCAAATGGGGCGTTCGGGTGCCTGTGGTTACTTGTGTGACGAGACGCACAGACAGTGTATGGAGATGTGGGGTGCACAGCTCACCCCTACGGAGATGTGTGAGCGCACAGACACGCGCGTCCCCGCACGGGGTGTGAATGCGTGTAAAAAAAGTGCGTGTAAATCCCCGGTGCGGTGGTGCCTGAGCCAGGCAGTCCGCACAGGGGCCGGGAGCCGGGATGCTGCTGCAGGGCTGTTGTGGCCGGGATGCTCCAAGGCTCCGATCGCCGCCCAGCTCTGCCCACTCTGGGGGGCACCTGAGCCCCCGCATCCCGCGCTGGGGCCGCCGGGCAGGTGTCCGCTCCTGAGCGGAGCCCCCGCTGCCCGCAGCCGGTACTGGGAGCCGGTGCCCAGCCGGGAGCGACCCCATCACCGCCGGTGCGGCCCGTGGGGTCTGGGGTCCTCCGCTGCCCCCAGAGCTGGGTGCCTGCTGCCCCCGGCCCCGCAGCGAGGGCCCGGCGGAGAGAAACCCCCGCGCTCCCGGGCGCGCCGCTCCCAGCCAGCCAGTTTTCCTCCTTCCCCATAAAATGCAGGAATTCCGGGGTTTGACAAGGCAATGTGACAACATGAAATGCAGGCTCGGAGCACCCGTGGCTTTAGGTAATGAACGCTTGGCCGTAGCGAACCAGAAAGCCCAATCCCAAATGTTTATGTCAACAAATCTATTCCTGGTGATGAAGGTCCCGGGAGAGCCGCTCTGTGCCCGGCTGGCCTGAGCTGCCGCTCAGCAAGTCCGGATTTTAAGGATCGGGATAATTTATCGCGTTGTTTTTAATGTTTATTATTTATTGCTCTAATTATTTTTCACTTTCTATTGGGAATTTAAAACATATAGATGTACCTGGAACAGATGCCAACTCCTTTCAGTCTCACTCAACTTCTAATCATCGCATCTGCTTTGTGTCAGAAAATACTTTGGGAACAATTTAACTTTGCATTAAAATAACTAATTAAAGCCACACCTCCACAGCCTCTTGCGAAAGTGGGGGAGGAATTTCAGTAAGTGCATCGCTTTTAATGATAGCATTCTGATTTCCCTGCCTTGCTGTAATTTATTCAGTTACAGATCTGCCTGCGGGGCAGCTCCCATTAGGCCGATGATGAAGTCTCATGAGTATAGCTTGACACCTCCCTCCTAATAAAATATAATACTCAATTAACTCGGCCTTTCTGAAGGCTTTAATTGGAACAAGTTAATAATGGGCGCAGGGTGAATTGTCATGCCATCCGCAAGCTCGGAGAAGGTGTCACGGATCCGTCCTGCCTTTCCCATAGCAGAGGTTGTAACCGAGATTTGGAAGCTTTTCCTTCAACACCCTTGTGTGCTGCAATAAATCTGTATCCATTTAAGGATCTATCATAACACACACAAAGCTCCTGCGCTCAAAGAATTTCCAGCGAAAAGATTTAGCTGTAATCCCTGACACAGCTGATTTATACTGAAGGTTAAAAAATACCGCTGGTTTATTTATAGCCCGGCCCAGCTAAGGAAGCACTCGGGACAACCGGCCGGGGAAGGACAGGGGAGAGGGGGCTTCGTCTTGCCCTATATATAGGGGAATGATGCTTCAGGAAAAGGGAATCCGAGAAAGAAGCTGTTGGTTCCGGTTTTTATGCGGCAGTAAATGCTAATTTGAAGAGTCTACATGGATATTAGGTTCCCCCATCTTTGTTTCCTACAGTTGTGAAGCGGGAAGGGTAACGGGGGTTTTTCTCGGAGTCGGGAGTTGGGTGAGCAGGGCGAGCTCCGCCATGCCCTGCGCTCCCCGAGCCGCTCCCCCGGCCCGCAGCCCCCTCCCCAGAGCCCAGATCGCGGGATGTTTCCCCGCCTCGAGGTTTCCTTCTCGCCCAGCAGCGGCCCGATCCGGCGGGATACTGAGCCAGGCGTGATGGGCTGGGCGGCGCCTCGGGCTGTGCCCACCGGGAAGCGCCGCCGCGGTGCTTCCTCTCGGCGGGAGCCGGGAGTGCTGTGCCTTCGGGAGCCCCGCGACTGGAGCGAGGAGAGCGCACCCGGGTTAAACCGCCCGACTGTCCCAGCACGGGCAAACGCACCTTGTCCCCACAGCGGGAACGCCAAGCATTACTCCTAACCCCAGCGACCCTCCTATGACGGCATTTACGTTGGGCCACCATAAGATTTGGGTGTAACACGGTCCCCCTGACCTCTCGGGTACCCCTTTTGTCTGAGCAGAACCGAGACCCCCTCGCCAGAAAGGTCTGGCACCTGCTCTCTGAGCCTGGCCCGAAAACTACGGGACAGTGCCGACAGCACATGAGCGCCCTGAAATGCAACTGGACTGAAGTACTGCATGGCCCCTGGCAGGGTTTACCTGTTCCAAATTACCACCCAACTACTGTAGGGGCCGACACTAGTCTCCTACTAAAGCCTAGAGATGAGGTCAATGGAAAGGTGAGTCGGAGAGAGAGTCCCAAGCCAAAGAGGAAGGCACACGAGCTAAGAGAAGCGATGGAGACATCACTGGAGTATGATGTTGTAAAGAACAGAGGCGCCTAAAAGTGGTTGTTAAAAACAAGGAAACCTCATAAAAGGTTTGGCTTTCGACTTCGAATTGTTGACTTGCAATTCACCTTCATGTGCTGCAAATTTGGCTTTAATTCAGATTCAGAAAGGGGAAATAATCATAAAGGCAACCCAAACATTCCTTTGAACTTGACCCAGCGGTGCAAAACACACACGGAGAGAAGTTACCTTTTGAAGGACTCCAAACACTAACAGACCCACACGCGATTAAACATGTTTTTTCTTTTTTAATTTAATTTGAAATAAGAGATAAGAAATAATAAATCTTCAATAAAATATATAAAATTGTACAAGGCATCCCTTTCAAAGGGACTCTCCTATAATGGTAGATTAGGGGTGAGGGGAAGGGAAAGAGGAAGTTCATCTATAGTAGGTCCCAGCATCAGTGCCTGGGTCAAAACAAACCAAAACCAGCAAAACCTCGTGGCTTTTTTTTTCTTTCTATTTTTTTTTTCTGATTTTTTTTTGTTTTGTTTTGTTTCTTTCTTCCACAACAGCATGCTAAGAAAATAAATCCAGGAGAAGTTCCAACTTCAGTGCTCCACAGCCTTTGGAGTAACTTCCTCATAAAGTTTAGCAAGAGTAATACACATAATACAATAGTTATAAGAAGAAGCCTGGGGAAGTTACTGCCAGCACTCAGGGAGCTCCCACGGGGACAGACAGGTTACGCAGTCTCTTGGCACCCCACCGTCCTACTTGTAGGGATGATTGTTTGTGATACCTGGATCTCTCTTTAGAAGGGCTTGAAGCATGAGTCACTTATATTGGCATCCTTAGCAAGCGAAGAAGAGGAAGACTCAGGAGGGTTCTTCTATTTAATACAGGCTGTTGCAAATACTAATAAAAACCCCAGACATCTACCAGAATTGTTCAACAATCCTTTGCTCTCCAGCACTGTGGAAACAACCCACGTCTTCTTTCCCCGGAAAGCTTCCTTCCCTCTCTCCTGGTTTTCAAAGAACATTGCAGAGCCAAGATTACCTGGCTGTAGCCAAACATTTCAAAGCATGCCAATAGGAAGAGATAAAGACCAGACTGCCTAATAACCCTTCCTTGCACTTTACCTCCCCTCACAGTGCTTTACAAATGCTGAAGCTATTTATACAAATAAAGGCATTACAGGAGCCATGGTGGATAAAGCTGGGCTCTACATTTAGGCGCCCTGATGCTCATCTTGTTGCACTCATCTGCCGAGGTTTGGGATGCAAAAATTTTCTCTACCCTCAGAAATGCAGGAATTTGCTGGCTCTGAACTTCACTGAGACTCTACTGGGTCTAGCTTCTATTTACACGGTGTCTCTAGCTACAGGCTCTGCTTTCTTTAAAAAAACAACCAAACAACAAAACGTTGATTATACCTTTTTATTTCCCTCCCCACTGCCCCCATACTAAGTGATGGCAACTTAGAGTGTGGTGTGAGGGCACGCACCCCTCTAAATTTAAACCTGTGTTGGGCCCCGTCAGGAAGGTGTCAGGAAATCTCTGCCTCCATAAGATAAAATTGCCTTTCCACCCGTTCTTTTTTAGTCTAGTTTTACGTGCACTGTATAAAAACCCTACATTTGCTCAAATATTTTTTCTCTCTTTTTTGTTTGCTTGTTTTTACAATTTTTTTTTCTTTGAGGATCAGACTCTGAGTGCTCAGAGCACTCTCAGAAGACGCCCAACCTGTAGCATACAGGATGCCTTGCTTTGCTAGCACAAACTCCCATACACTCAGGATGGCAGATAGAAGCGTGCAGAAGGAATGGCCAGTACTGGTTGGGGTACTGCCTTCTCAGGGCTGGACATGATCCACCAGGAAGTCTGTCTTACTGTCACTTCGTCTTTCTGATCTTCTTAGGATAAGTGGTACATGCTATATCCAACGGGAGTAGCATAGAGTCCAACAGGAGGGATAGGAAGCACAGGTCTGTGAAAAGGGTAGGATGTTCCATACAGTGAGGCAGCCTGGATGGGAGAGTTGATGGGGAAAGGGAGGCTGAACCCCGATGGCAACATGGGCTTTGCTGCCATTTTGAGCTTCTCCAGCTCAGCCTCCTGCAGTCTCTTGGCCTTGGCCCTCCGATTCTGGAACCAGATTTTGACCTGGGTCTCTGTGAGGTTGAGGGAGCTGGAGAACTCCGCTCTCTCGGCGATGGACAGATACTGCTTCTGGCGGAACTTGCGCTCCAGAGCCAGCAGCTGGGAAGTGGTGAACGGGGTTCGGGGCTTCCTATTCGTCTTGTGCTTCCTCAGGGTGCAGGCAGTGGGGCTCAGGTGTCCTGCAAGGAAGGGAAAGGCCAGTTATCACAAAAGCAAGGAGACCTGGGTGCTCTGCAGAGATGCTGTGCTTGATGGGCCTCCAAGTGGGACCCTGAAAACAGAGGATCCTTTTGCAAGTGGCTCTGGAAATCTTTTTCTGGTAAAAGCAGCAGATGTCCTGGGAAGCGAAATTTTGGCTCAGTGATTTCAAAAGGGTAGATAGGGCACAAGGGATTCACGGATCACTTTAGGAGTCACATCATAGGGGTCTAGAGCACACAAACCAGCTGTTTTGGTAGCTGCAGAACTGGAGGTGTAACTCCAGCAAAGCACAGCACAAACATCGCAAAGGCAGGAGATTCACAAAAGGACAGTGGAGCGAGAGAAGAGTACAGCCTAGGTCCAAGATTTCTCCACTAAGCACCCTATCTTTTTTCTGATAGCTGAAGAAGTGGGTCTGACAATTTTTTTGGTTTCACTAACTAGGCATTTTTATTGATATTTCTTCTTCAAGATGGAGTTTTTCCTCTGCTTATTAACTTTTCAGTGAGTATTTTCTGATTTTCAAAAAGTATCAACAAAACCAAGAAAGCAGTGTACTTTTCATTCAACATTTTTGGGTTTTATTATATTTGCTAATTAAAACTAAAACAAAACAAAAAGCCTCCTAACTGCAGCATTTGTAGTCCATACAAGTCAGGAAATCTACCACCTTAAATCCCCAACCGGGTTAGGCACATGTACCTGGAATGGCACACGGCTGACTTTAGATCAGTTTAGGTCTTTAGATTAATTTTGCATTTCACTAATAATTTTACAGTCTAGAGAATGAATAAGAAGCAGGCAGCTAACTTCAAAAGCTGAGCAATTTGGCTGTGTTCCGCATAATTCCCGGGGCAAGTCACCCTGGCTCCCCAGCTTGGTACAGCAAATGACACACAGCCTGCTCTAAAGAGGCTGCTAAATCTTGTACACACTGTAGTGTCTGGTTCAAATGCTTGTCAGTATTTGCACGTTATTTTTTCTGGACTCGTTCACTTTTCTCTTCTACTTTTTGAAATAGGCTGGATCAAGAAGCTTTTTAAGTACATATCATGCAATTAAAAAATCCCACAAGGAAAGTGTTCAAAAGCTCAGAAAGGTGAGGGAGAAAACAGTTACAGTGGAAAAAATTAAACTTGTCTTATTATCCTTCCTTTAGATACTGAAAACAAAGCTCTCTTAGAAAACAACTTGTCAGATACTGTCTTGTGATCACACCAGGGCATTCCAATAATTAAGGTGCTCACTGTGACAGTTGGTTCACTTCTAAAACTATGCTAAATTCAAACTACACTAAATGGACCCTAAATTCACTGCTAGTCACCCCGTTGTTCTACTCTATTTTTAAACACAACCCGTTTCTTTTCCCTAAGTGAAATTTTCCCAAGACCCAGCTACCGGGCCGCTTCCAGCAGGGACAGGGTTTGGAGGGGGAACCGTCAATCCTCAACCCAGCGCCTTTCCCGGCTGTCGAGTCAGCTCGACCCGACCCGACTGCTGTTACACACGGGGGAAACCACAAAAACATGCTTTTAAATTAAATCCCGGATAAATATTTCCCCCGGGATACACCCAAGCGTTCCCGGGCTTCTTCCCTCACCATCCCCCCAAGTGACTGCCGAACTCTGATAAGCAGGAGGGACGGTCGTCACCGCAGACTCTGCAATTGCGTTTATCCCGTTCCAGTCCTCAAGCCCTCGCTGCTCTGATTTGTTTCGCTGGGGTTTTTTTCTATTTATCCTCTTTTTTCTGGGCAATGTCGGACAAAAGTAATTATTTGGAGAGGGTCCCCTCTCCGCGTTGCTCAAAACTCTAACTTTTACAACTTTTTCCCCAGTTCATTCTACCCGTAATATTAATAATTATAAATAGAGGAGCTGTTTTTAAAGTCGAAACCCTCCACAGAGAGATGGTATTCCTGAGGGAGAACTGGTCATTGCCTCCTGCCGAGCGGCCGAACGCCAGGAGGTGGGAAATGAGGGAGATGGTCGAGGCCGAAGGACCTTCCCTTCCCTGATTATCGGTTTTTGCCCCAAATCCCGCTGAAATTACCAGAACTCCCAGCTACTGAAGTCCTTTATGAAACTATTTTGCAGATCTCGAGAACAGCCGATTTAAAAGAGAAAGGAGAGGAATTTCGAGGGAGGAAAAATGTAGAGGGAGAATATTAGGCCTTGTCTAAGTCTGGGGTTTCAGGCAGATTTAGAGAAGGGGGTCCGGGCAGAAGCACAGACTTCTTTTCACGGTTTTTCAGCATACTTGAAGGTACACGAAAATTGAAAATTGGAGCTACACAGGGAATGCCACGGGCAGGATGCTTTCCTCCTGCCCTCTCCCGGGCCCTCTCCCAGCATGACAGAAATCAAATTAATTCGGGGGCAGTAAATGAAAGGAAGTGGATGAAAGCCAAATCGAAATGATTGTTAAAAAAAAAAAAAAAACAAAACCAAAAACAAATCCAAAACAAACCCCCCCAAACAAACAACAACAAAAAAGAGGAGCTGTAATAGCACTAAACTTCCTTCTGCAGTATTAGATTGAGGAGCAAATTCTGCGAGACTGTCCGGCTCAACAGTTTGTTTCTGTAGAGTCTCTAACTTATATAAAGCAGAGTACTTAATTTCCATCAGGCAAGTTAGGGATGCACGGAGGAGAGCGGATCGATCCACTGATACAGGTGTACGGCCGCCACGGCTCCTGGCCGTGGGAAGGCAGAAAGCCCAGAATCGCCCGGATGCTTCTTCTCCTTCTCCTGGAGGTAGTTTTGGGGCTTTTGATTTCTTAAAAGCAATTTCCCCCCTGTTTTTTTAAGGGATCTCACCGAAGCGAAATGCGATTCAGCGCAGGCACAGCAGCGCGGCTCGAAGTGCAAAAGGGTTTAAGAAGTGACCTGTCACCTCCGGATCGCGTGTCCCTAAGGCAGTGGGGACGGGGTCGGGAGAGATCGCAGGGGGTAAAGAGGTCAGGCCTAGATCGGGGAACTTTGACAAGCTGCAGGGAAACAGGGAGAGAGGAACAACCCCGTGTCGGGAGTCACGGCGGCGGGAGCCAGCGCGGAGAGAGCGCACAAGGCTGGAAGGGACAATTCCCGGCTTTAAGAGGTTGCTGTGCACCTTGTAAGGCAGAAGGTATCAGGGAGAAATTCCAGTTGTTGTTACAATGGGATAATCTAAATGGACGAACCGGCAGCCGGAGAGTAGCGTGTCAGGAAAGAGAGCTGGTCCATGGTATTTTCTGATCTTTCTATGGTTTTGAAAGCAGTATATATTTATATATATACATACAGTCATATATATAAATATATAAATGTAGAAATACATAACCATATAAATATATAAGCCTAACATACATGCGAAAAAATATGTAACATAGACCTAAAAATTACACACGCGTAGATATGAATACATATACAAATTATCATGGAATCGCAGGACGGTTTGGGTTGGAAAGGACCCCAAAGATCATCTCCTTCCAAACCCCTGCCGTGGACAGGGATGCCTTCCACTAGACCAGGTTGCTCAGGGCCCTATCCAAGCCGGCCTTGACCACTTCCAGGGATGGGAATATAAAATTTACGATGAAATATAAGATCTACACGTCTCTATCTCGCGTGCTCCGGGGCATCTCGGCGCTCGGAGCCCGGGGCCGGAGCAGTGCCCGCCCGCCCGCCCTCGCTCCCCGCGCAGCTCCCGCCGCTCCCCCGGGCACTCACTTGGCGGCGGGGAATATCTCCCGGCCTCCTGGATCCAGGACGTGCCGTCCTCCGAGTTCTCCGATTTGACCGAGGCGGTGTCGAAGGTTTTTGTAAGCGCCCCGGGGGGGCTGTGCGCGTCCCGGGACCCGTGGCCCGACAGCAGCAGGTTCCTGGAGGTGCCCACGGCCGCCCCGTCGGCGCTGCCGCTCGGCGCGGGCAGCGGCGGCTCCTTGGGGGGCTTCTTGTCGGACATGAGCGCTTCCACGCTGAACGGCAGGCTGGACACCTTCACTTTGTGGTGCTCCTCGGCGCCGCCGGCCGCCGGGCCCTCCTCGTCGGAGGAGAAGACCTCCTTCGCCTTGGAAGGAGAAGCCATGGCGGTGCGGAGGGAGCTCTGGAGCTGCGCGGCGCCTCTGCCCGGCGAGTGAGGCGCTGCGGGCCCGGCCGCCCCCCTTTTCCCCCTCTGGGGCTCGCCGGCGCTGTCCTCCTTTGGGAAGCCGAGGGAACGCCCCGCGGGCCAATCAGCGCCCGCTCTGGCCCCTGACGTGCCTCGGTGACTCACGCCATTGGCTCGCGGCGCGCGGGGGGCGGGACCAAACCGCCTCTCAGTCTCTCCCTCCGGTTTTTTTGGGTGATGCTGTTTGGGGTGTTTCCTCCTCCCCCCCCCCCGGATTGAATTAGGAGTTAATGACACGGGCAGCCCGCGGAGCGCTACTATTAAGGAGCCGTCCAAGGGCTGTAATCATAGCAAAGCCAGGGGAAAAAAAAAAACAAACCCGCCGCGGTAATTAAGGCTGATGATGAGGCGAAGAGGAAACTTCAGAGGATCGCGGATCTGCTCCCTCTCCCGCCGCCGGTCCGACTCCTCCCGGCCTCCCGCCAGTTACTCCGGGGCTCCCCTGGCTCCTCACGGCCCCCCTTCTGCTCCTCCCCACCCCCTCATCTTCTCCCGGCCACCCAGCCCCTCCTGCTCCCCCACCCGGCTCCTCCCGGGGCCCCCCATCTCCTCCCGGGCTCGGCCGGCTCCTCCCGGCCCCCCGCCGCCCCGTCGGGTACCGCCGCCCGTCCCGGAGCGGAGTCTGCCCGCCTCCCCCCACCGGCTCCCACAGAAACGCGTCGCTTTCCCGAGTCCGCGGGGCTGGGAAATGCGGGATGGGAGATGCGGGATGGGAAATGCGGGACGAGGGATGCAGGATGAGGGATGCGGACCCCCACTCAGCCAAACGCCCCCGCGGAGAAACTCTGGAGCCTGTTTGCGCCGCTCGTTTTTCATCCTAATAGGGTGGTTTTTTGTTGTTTGCGTTTCCACGGCAGCAGGATCCAAGTCGGGCAAAACCACTCTGCAGAGGTTAGATCTGTAATTATTATTTTTTTCCAGCGTCAATTACACACGTGATGAATAGATGAGCCTTAATAAATTAGGGGCACGCAGTCCTTAATTAAAAGTCATATCAAACCAGTACTACGAAAGCGATTCTCTCACTTTTTGACTTCCTACCAGTGGTATGAATAAAGAGTATCCTTTAAAAAGCGTTTATAATTACAGCGTGGATAAAAGCAAATACATATTGTTCTTTTCATAATTATTTTAATCTTACGCCGGGTATTATTTCATGCTGCGCCCGCAACTTTCTCAGGTGTTTTTTTTTCGCTTTTGTTTTTTAACGTCCAGGAAACGCAGTGTTTAGGAGCCGTTCCACTGTTACAAATTATAACTGAGGCTCTAAAAAACAAAACACTCTGGGAAGACGACAGTGCGTCTGCCCGGGTCTGTGCGGCACAACTTCTCTCCCCAAGCCCTGACTTCAGGGCAAGCTCAGACAAAGCTGCGGGCTCGGTTCTGGGGCAGTTGCTCTGCTCCATGAGTGATTTTGGATATATCCCTTCCATAAAACTTGTAGGATTTCATTATCTCATCTTGTGCTCGTTTTGGACCCCTGACTTTCCTGCCAGCCTATGCAGCAATCTTGGAAGTCCCCAGTCCTGCAAACACAAATCACGACTTTCCACCTCGAAGATGCGGCTATACCGAGTGGACTGTGCTGGGCCCAGGGGTCCTCCCGACCCCTTAAAGCCCTTATCACCCATGTCCCCGGTCAGACAACAAGTATCTGAGCCGCCCCAGCTCTGATAGCATCTCTCCTGGTGCCATGGATAGCAAATTGGGACCGGAGCATGAGACTGCGGTGTGGGAAGGAGTGTGGGAGGACGTGTACGAGAAGCCGTGTTACAAAACCCCACTCATCAGTGGGACTAATAGCAGGGTTTGCACACTCATTACTTGTTCCCGGCAGTGTTACTGCAGACCTCGATGGGTTAAGAATTAAAGCCAAGTAAGATCTGCAAAGAGAAGTGATATCTCTCACTGCCTTAGTCCAACTAACCTGACTGCAACATTTCAGTCAGTAGAGCCCTGATTCGGGCTTTTCTCCAAGGGTGAAAGTAATAGTCGATGCTACAAGCTAATGCCTCTCCAGTTGTTCTTTCTATCCCCACGGAGCTCGTATCTTTGCCTGGAGATGCTCACAGAGATACAAGACAGCAGCCAGGCAGCCTCGACCTTGCAAGCTCTGCTGCTGCAGTGGGGTTGAGTTTTTCCCCTCTCCCCCGCCCTCCCCTTCCTTTCCCTTCTCCATGCTTCCTGCACCGTGACAAGTAAATGAGAATTGATGGACATGCAGGAACAATGTATGTGTGTCAAGAACAATGCACCGCCCGTGGAAAGCCATTGTGGGGCTGTTGAAAATGCTGCAGATAATTATACCGCGCTCCCAAAGTCAGTGCCCGCTGGAAGGGCGCCTGGGGAAGGAGAGCCCGGGGAGGGCAGGTCATGGTGACACCGATCACGTCCCTTGGGTGCAGGTTCTCTCCCCAGGTGTCCGGTTGTGGCCTGGGTGTGCAAACTCCCACACCGACCCCGCGGGCTTGGAGAGGCTTCTCTGCACTGTCATCCTTTGGGAGGCCAGAGGAAGGAGTGGGACCAAGGGACAAGCCGCTCTCGGTGCTGTGAAGCACGGAGCAGAAACTGGCCCATCCAGGCTAGTCTGGGTGCCACAGAGGCACCTGGGATAGCAAAGCATTGCAGGGTTTGCTCATG
>NW_016690326.1:2334450-2384346 GCF_001604755.1 Lepidothrix coronata
CCCTCTTCAGCTTTAGTCCATCGCGAGGTTGGTGCATTTTCTGTCGAAAGTCTGAACGTGGAGGTTTCTCTCCTCTCTCACTCCTCTCCTCCTTCATCCTCCTCCTGTCAGTTAAACATCAGAGAATGAAGCCACACACGGCACTGAATGTCCGCACGGAAACCTCTCCGAGACGAGGTTTGGAGAAATTTCTAGGAATTAAGGCTTTTCCCCCTATCCAGGATCTCAGAGCCGCCGCCCAGCCTCAGACCAGCAAGGAATTTTCCCAGCCCGGGGAAACGACGTGAGTCCGGGGGCTTTCCCCTGCGCCGGGCTCCCCCCTCGTGTGCCCGGTGAGACCCCGCTCCCGGGGCGGGCGGTCTCCGGGTCTCGGCCGTCGGGACTCGGCGGACCCGGTCGGCTTTCGGGGCGGCCCCTCGCCCCTGTACCCCCAACTCCGAGCCGCCGTCAGAAACCGCCTCACGGAGCACTGTCGGGTCCCACGGATGCTCAGAAACCCCTTGTGCCCCTCTGCCTCTCCCCCGCCCCCCTACAGCACCAGCCCCCGTGAACCGGGGAGGGCTGCGGGCGCCCCGGTCCTGGGGCTCTCAGCTGGAGCGGGACGGGGAGGGAGGGAGTACAGGGGGAAGAGAGACGCTGCAGACAAACTGAGGCTGTTTTGCAGGCGCCAGGAGCGGGGAGATGAAAGGGAAGCTCCTGGGGGAAGTGGCTGTGCTGTTTGACCGGCTCCAGCAGCAGCAGCAGCGACGGCCCGTCCCGGCCAGCTCCGCCTCCCCCTCTGCCTCCCCCGGGCTCCAGGCTGCCCCTCGGCCCACCTCCGCTTTTCCCAGCCTGGAGGCGGAGGGAGGTGTCGGGCAGGCACTGCCGCAGCATCCTCGCTTCTGTATCCATCAGGCCGTGAGCAGCATCCTCGCCACGAAATTCCACAGTCTCATTAGTCCGTGATAGCTGGTGATGGTCAATTTGGCGGAGGGGGCTGTCCAGCACCCCTCGCCTCCCTTGTCAGTGTAAATCAGGAGGGAGCGCATTCGGATCTTTACACGGATGATGTCCTGTATCCCCAGTCCACCAGTCTGTGTCCTTTACAGATATCTCAGGGGACAAAACCCTCGCGGGCAGCGAGGATCGCGTTTATTCTCCGTGAGGGAAAACATCACAAGCATTCCCCTCTCCTTTAATTATCTATTTGGTTAATAACCCGTTTTCTAAAGAGATGAGATTTTTTTTTTTTTACGAGCCACCGTGAGGCTGGCGTGAGGAAGTCGTTCAAGGTAGGCTTCCGATTTGACTAGAAAGAAGGGCAGGAAAATGGAATCAGTGTGCATCCAGTCCAAGTTTTGCCCCGAAACGAGGTGTACACCAAGGGAATGTTTGATGCGTCAGAGGTTGGGAGATTACTGTTTCATCGCATTGCCCCAGAACAGACCCGGAGCCAAGAGAAAGGCGTTGTATTAATAGTAATATGCGTTTATCTTCAGACGCTAGAAAGGAATTAAAACGAGCTGAACATCAGAGCTTCCGAGGGATCAGGGCTGGCTACCGACGCCTCGATCTAGATCCTCTCTTGAGTCCTTTGGACTCCGTTTCCAAAGCCGTTTTGGCTGACAGCTGTTGGCTGCGGAACCAGCTCCCTGGTGGTTTGCGAGGGGACCCTTCCCGGAGTGTCCTTCGGGCACCCCGGGGGGACGCGTCCCGCAGTCCTGGGCAGGGGGCGGCAGGCACGGGAGGCTCTGCCCGCCCGGGGCCGCGGGACGCGCAGCCCGGGGAGCGCCCGGCTCCCGGTGCGCGGGGAAGGTGGATGCGCTGGAGCAAAGTTGCACTATGTTGTTTGCGAGAAATAGGCAGTAAGTGCAATCACGCGTTATAATTGTCCTCTGTGTCACCCGACAATCGTCCCTATTGATCGCACCGGTGTCATCCACTCTTAAGACAGTGAGTGCACAATGAACCGTGGTTGTTGCATAATACGAGCGTCTCATTTCCCACCCGCCGAGGGTTGTTCTCTCCTTCTCTCTGCGCAGGTATTTAATTTGCCATCAGATTCTGGTTGGCAAGAGGCGGGGGATAGTTGTGAGAGATCAGATGTCTTCCTGCTCAAAGCAATTAAGCGTTTTGCCCTTAAGGATTTAAAACGATTTTTTTTCCAAGGTAATAATTATTTAGATAAACACAAGCGAATGGTTCGATGGAGGAGAGCGCTGGTAGAGACGTTAGATTTACATGCAGAAAACTCGCGATAGAGGGGATCAGATGGAGACCGGGTTTTCGGAGGTGATGCACGGCCCCTCGCTGCGAAGAAGAGCGGGACTCCGGGGTTGCCGTGTGACAGCCACCCCCGTGCGACCCCCGAACCCAGAGGGTCCCGCTCTGTCCTGGAGGCCAGGGTCAGACCCTGCTTCCCCCAGTGCTGGTGCTCCCGTCTCTGTCTCCCCAAATCGCGGGATCGGGCCCCGCGGAGAGCAGACCTGGGCACCTGCTGACGCCGCTCGGAGCCGGGACCGTCCTGAGTAGCCACAAATCCACCAACGAAAAATACGTGGGCAAGATAATTTTTGGGTTGGCCCCAGCTAAATATGGGGACGGGCCCTCAGCCGGTCCCCCGCTCCCGCCCCGTCGGGGGTCACCGCGGCACGTCCCCTGCACCCCGAGGGCAGCAGTACGAACCCCCGAGGCTCCCCAGATCTCCATGGATTCTGTTTATGTATTTATTTATTTTTAAGAGGTAGAGAAAGGGAAAAAAATATCATCTATGACCTCAAAACTTTTTTTTTTTTCCGGTCTCTGTCTTCCCGTTTGCAAACGGTTTCCATCGAACTTGCTGCAATGAATCTTAATGATCGCACACACCTTCCTGCTTGTCGGGGTGATGAATACATCAAAATGATTCACCTCAGCCCGGGAAATAATGTGTGGAGAGTGATCACCTAAAAGCTCTTGCATTGTCTTAGATTATTCCCAGAGGCTGCCTACACACACCCATCTTCCGCAAAAGCGAGCAGCCGAGGTTATTTTCACAGACGCATTTTACTTTTATTAGTCTTTTTCTAGATACATTCGTTTTCGATGTTTTGTCTGCTTCCCTCCATCAATTTAGGATTTGCAGAGCGAATGAGACATGTGAAGTGCACTGAATTGTCCGATGCCCAAACAGAGCTCCTATAAAAATCCTGTTATTTATGCAGTACATTCGCAGTCTGGAGATGTGTTCCACGCTTGATGCAATTCTAGGATTGCAATTATCTCCTGTCAGTTATTTTTTTTTCCCATTCAACTCCCCGTCTTTATTTTCCAAAACTATCCAGAGCAGCTTCTCAACGTGCCGTTTGTCTCCCGTAATTTCACATCTCTTTTTGATTATCCTGGACGATATAATAAACCGATCGATAAACAGCTTTTGAGTTATAGACTCAGATTTGGCACAAATTGATTGTGAGAGTGCCAGACTCCGTGAGATCATCTGGCTGATTTCTTTCCTTCTCCAACACTATTTCTTCACAGAAATATTCATTTTTCATACTTTTATTTTCAGAAAAAAACCCTGTTGAAATGAGATTAAGGACCTCTATTATTTTCACTCTGTAGAACGAACTGACTGACTCATGCAGCAGTCTGGTACAGCTGTTTTGGGGCTCTGTTTAGCTCTGCCCGCTGGCTGAGACGGGAGATGCTCTCGATGGCACCCTGTGCCTCGCAGCTCGGGCTGTCCCGGTGCCCACGCAGGGACACACTCTGCTCCCTCCTGCGCGCGTGTCGCATCCTTGGCCAGCCGTGCTGGGTGTGAGCTCACAGCTGGATGCTGCCAAACCCACGGGCTTCCCCGCAGGAGTCTGGAGCGAGCTAAAATCCTCAGCCCAAACGTGCTTTTACATCCAACCTTGTCCGGCTCGTTCTCGGCACTCTCTCACCCAGCGTGCGGGACTCGAGTGGGGTGTGCAGCGAGCACATTCCACTCCAGATTCCAGCCAGCCCTCCAAGGTTACAGGGATTCCCCCCCCCCCTTATTTAATTACATTCAGGGTTCTTCCACGGGGTTCGCAATTACTTTGATTTCATTTCGAGATGATATTAGCTCTGAAGTGAATGTCATCGAGGTCCCGGCGATGGTCTGCAGGGGTGGGGAGTTTATTTGGATGCTCCTAATTCCTCTGTAGATTGTATCGGCTCCAAGCCTTTTTAAAAAGGGCAACAATTTTAATTTGTGTATATATACGTGTTTGCACGGAAAGTTGTAACAAGCAAAATAAATCATGCTTTAGAATATAACAGATGTTGTACGGATGTTCATTTAGAAAATTATGAAATTAAATCCATGCGACTTTTTTTTGCAGATTTATTTAGCACAGAATATCAGGAATAAGAGACAAGAAGAATCCCTAAACCCTCCAGTTTGCAGTCCTTTCATCCCTGTTAGCACAGCTTTCCCTCTTTCTACAAATTAATTGCAGCTCATGTAAGGTAGTTAGAAATATCCCACACTGTCTTGTTTCCATAAATTTCCCTCTGGAAAATAATCCTCTTTCCAATGTAAGCATTATATTTGCCTTTGCACTTAAAAAATACATTTGAAACAACTTTATTTATAGTCTCTAACATATAAAAAAATTAAAAAAATCTGCAAGTCTAACTCGAGGTGGCTGCTTGAAGAGATTTTGGGGAGGGAGCACCTTCTGAGAGGGTTTGCCACCAGGATACTGTTGTATGTTATATGGGTTTTTGCTTCATGTAACAGACAGACTCAGACTTTGCGTGCTTTTTATTAAAAATCTGCATTTTCTTCTGTCTGCACAATCCTAATTCGTTCCAATGAAATGTTCTTTGGGCAGTAGCTCCCTACAGTTCCTCATCTGCAAAAATCTTGGCCATTTTATAGACAAATCGAATTGTTTTTTCACCACTTTAAAGAGGTGCTAACAAGACCACTATGCTCAGAGATGCTCTCGGTGTTTAAGGGTTTGGTTTGTAGCTGGACCCTGATCCTGTCAGTGGCTTGGCTTTGGTCGGCTTCCACAACTGTGCTACATCAAAATGTGGTTCAGCATATTTCAGGATGCATGCAACCAGCTCAGTCTCGATTTCCCGAGCAGCAGTGACAATGGTGAAGAAATGGTGGGAAACAGAGATTTGTACCAAGCAAAGACATTTTTGCAGTGTCAGAGTGTTTGACCGTGATAATGGCAAGCTCTGGGTATTTAAGGTTCAGTTAATAGAGGTTTTATTTCATTTGATTTACTCCAGATGGTTCTCAGCCACAACACAGACTTAGACAGCAACCAGAGCTCCAGCATGCAGGAGTATTTGAGTAATGAATTTTCGTTTGGCCCACAGCAGATAACAGCCCGGGCAACACTTGGATCTGCAGCAGTTTGGATTCCAGAGCCTTACGCTGCACGGGGGGAGGAGGAGAGGGTAAAGGAGGTGCTGGCTGCTCTTTAGAGCACAGTGAAAGTCAGATCTGTATACGCCAAGAAAATAATCTGAAATCATGCTAGCAGTTTTCTACAGTGTAGAGGGATAAATCTGAAACTAACAGCAATCAGGAAAGTTTGGTCAGCCTTGGTCGGCAGTGGTAACACTGGTTCTGCTTCTCCATCATTATTGGTGTAGGTACAACAAAGCCAACCTCGTTATGACCTAACTCCATTTCAATTACAACTGGCCTAATCAGCCCAAGGTCTAATATGTTAACAAAGGCTTCGCATGATCCAAAATTCCCAGCAGATCTACTGGAGCATAACCAGTACCAGTTAAATTTGAAAAACATCTCTATGCTAGTGCAGACAAAACCAAAAATATGAAATACCCTTTATCTCTTCTGCACTTCCATTTGTGCTTTAAATAATAAATTTTTTTTATGTGTAAATACATCATTCACAAGTATAAATTCTTAGTTTATTCAGTCGGATTTTGATTTCTTTGGTCATGTTTCAAATAGGTCAAGATTAAGTTTATCCAAGATTGCGGGAAAAGAGAGAAAATTCCTTGCCATGAACATTTACCAGTTAGTAAGAAAGGAGAAACTGGCAGGAAACCTTGGAGGTAATTGCTAATGGTATGATTAGAGGAGTTACTGGTGTGGTAGGATTCAAAGTGGATAATGCAAAAGGCAGATTATACCCAATAAATATGAAAGTTGCTGGAGCTTTCTGGGAAACACAAGAAGCTTTTCTCCCTAGCAACTATTTCTTGCAAGTGTAACATTACTGTTAGTGATTACCCATTTGCTTTTCATTCCTAGCAAAAAAACCCCTAGCATGTAGAATCACATTATTATGTGTGTGCATTTTTCTTCTGCAGATTGGTTCACAGCAAAATGCAAAGTGTTCTCTTTCGAGGTGGTGAATGCCAAGAAAAGCAGCTTCTGCAGGCTACAAACAGCACAGAGCAAATCACGGGGCATAGGTGTCCTCGGTTTACCTTCACCATTCCCACTGGTGCTTGGCTTCAAATGCAGAACACCACTACAGGCAGAGCTTGTGCTGCGAAGGGTCCTAAAGAAATCACAGGGCTCGTTGATGTTTTTGCATTGGCCTTGGCATGGGAAGAAAAGCAGATTGGCATAAGGTGGTGAACGCCCACATGGATAACGCTTGTCTAAAGCGCTGCCTGCTGCCCTTCCCCCAGTCGCTGTCGCTGACCCCAGCAGGTTGCTGAGATGGTCTGTGACTGTCACACATTCTGCAGTGGGGTCCTTTCCTTAGCCTGGCTACATGCCCACGGGATGGGCAGGGGAGAAGGAGGAATGGGACTGCACAAGGAGCAGCAACTACACCTGGAAGAAGGGCAGTTTCACCCTCTCCCTAACACTCAGGATCTCTTCCAAGCAGCCCATGGCCAGGGAGCAGGCTGTCTCCCCACTCACCTCTTTTGCCCCCACACTGGCTTTTAACTCTGCCTCCAGCCCTGGGCTTGATTCGGCAGATGCTGGAGCACTGCCCAGGTGTGAGGGGAGAGGTTGTGAGCTCCCTTTTCATCCTCAGTTCCCTCCTGATCCCAAGGGAAGCACCTGCCCTGTTTGTCTCCTCCTGTCCTGTTGCATCCTGGCTTTGTAGCTTGTGGTATGTTGCTGTAATTTCCACTGAAGGACTGGTTTCGCAATGTGGGGAGCTGAAAAGTTGTTTCCAACCTGATTGCACTTCTTTCCCCTCCAACAATTTTCCTTCAGCCTTCTATGGGGCTACAGGCTGGCTCCTGTGTAGGATATGAGTGGTACAGGTTGTCCCCCGTGGAGGCAGAGGGGTGACACCAGCACAGAACCCACAGACAAGAGGGAAGAACAGTTTTCTAACCACCACAGATTACATGTCTCTGTTAGAAAGGCAAATCAACTCTTGTCTCCTCTTTTATTTATTTATGATTTTTTTAGGTAAAGCTTTCCAACAACAATATAAAAAGGCAGGAGAAACATGAGCTCATCAGTGTTGGATTTGAGAGAGACAGACACTCCTTCATGTGTGTATTCTCCTGCTAGCTCTGTGCAATGTTTTGGGAGAAGCATAAATACTGAGTAATTTTATTAACTGTCTCTTCTATGAACTTGTTCAGGCCAAATTTGAATTTTATAAAATAAACAAACAGCATATTTTTTTAAAATCAAGAATGCAAGAAAGTATAAACAGAGAGATATTAAATTTTCCAATTAAAAGAACTATCTTATATAATTAAAATTTCCCCCCCCCAGATTCTGTGGTGCTAGGAATGAAAAAAGTATAAATGCAAACGATAGTAAGTTTTTCACTTCCACAATCCAAATGAAATGAATGCCTTTGTACAAGAAAAAAATCTGAAAAAGAAAAAAAAAGTGATGATCGAAATTCTGTTTTATTGGGTGCAGGTGTTAGTAATAGTGTGAGAGAAAATGTTTATAGTTTTTAGGTTGTTGTTGTTCCATTGAAGTTTCTATGTTGTTAAAACTGAGTTCTGAAAACAATCTGATCACCAATGAAATAGGAAAAACATAATTGTGTTTAAAGTGGAGCACCAGAAGCTGATAACAACTTTTTCAGCCCTGAAGTTTACTCTGGATATCCAATTTGAAGTGATGTCTTTAAAATAATTTGCTGCTCTCTGAAAATATTTGTTTTATTACCCATGTTCAAGATAGCTGATGATTTAAAAGATGACTGGTGCCAGGGCTTCTTTGGTTACCTCCAAACAATCTCTCTTTATGTTCCCCAAATTATATCTTCATCAAACAATAGCACAAGAACCTCTGAGATGTGATCCCAAATATTTTTTTAAGCGTGTGTGTGTACACCTCTCTGTGTACACGTATTTAGAGCAACTGCATGGAAGAGAATCTCTGCTGCTGAGATCTCAAATCATTCCTAGAATGATACAGTCTTAAATTAAAAGCTGTTTTACACAATGGCAAGAGCATAAAGAGATTATTGTCTAACCTTAGTTTTATAAATCAGTGGTTGAAACAGAAACTGAGCCGTGGAGCCCTGACTTTCATTTGATTGAATGACTTTTGAATCACGTTTCCCACATCCAAAGCTAGATCTGTCTAAGTTATTTGTAATTTGCATTTTAAGTCAAAGGAAATGCAATATCCAGTCAAATATACATTTCAATTGAAGTTGGTTAATTCAGTCTTGCCACTTGTAAGTGCTTTGAGCCAGCAGAATTCTCCTCGGAGTTCGCAGGAGTGGTATTTAACTTGCATCATATGTGGCAAATTGCTCAGTGCAATTTAAGCAATATTAACCTAAAGGGAAAAGAAAGGTCTGTCACTTAAATCCGGGCCGACTCCTCCGTACAACGGCGTAATTGGGAACTTTGCTTTCATCCTCCTCTCGTTTGTTTTGTCATGTTTGACAACGTACACATTTGAAAATTAATGGGTTAATCACCTGCATAATGGCTTTATACCGAACGCCAGAAGGATCTTCCTGGATTTTGTTTGCGAGTTTGAATAAACATCTTCATTTGCACTGCTGGGAGAGCAGAGTGTCCCTGTGAAGCAGGCTGGGCTCAGGAGGGAGAGCTGCTGCTTTCTTTTTCAAATTTTGGAGATGCTGAAAACAAGTTTTCATTTTCGAGTTTGCATTTCTTTTAACAACAGAATGAATCAGCCCCCATATGTCTATTCACTTCATTGAGTCTGTTCTGCTTTAAAAATAAATTTTTTCATCAGTTTTTATTTATTTTTATCAGTTTATATGTATATTTATTAGAGCTATAGAGATGGATTCAAATGTACAATTTAACGAGCACTGTGCTTTTTCTACTTATTTAAAGTACTAAAATTTCAAACACATTTCTAAACATATTTTTATTAAAAACTGAGATTAAAACATAAAAAAAAATTTGAAAAAAACCCCAACAAAACAACCAAACACAAAGTCTGATATATTGACACTGGGAAAAAAGGGCATTATTTTAACAAGTATTTGATTCTGAAAATTTCCAAATATCTCAGTGCAACGTCTTCACAAAATCTGTTGCACCTTGTGCTGACTGACAGGTCACAAGCTTCTGGAAACATCTAATTGCAGCTCTTCAGGCTCGGTAGCTTATCACAACCATTTGAATAGTCACTCATACAAATATAGGAGTAATATGATCCCCAGCCTTACACCCTCAAACCATAAAGTAAACTTGTTTTTCCATGAAGCAATTAGAAGGATACATTTAGACATAGCCTTAAAATAAACAACATAAGCATATCTGAAAACATTATTTAATGTTGTAACTTGTGTGGGTTCACAGAATGACGGTTTATAGTTACTGAAATACCAGAGAAAATATTGATCAAGACGTGAGGGGAACATACATGGGAAAGTCAGGGTTGTGACCAGATGGAAGAAAGAATTTCTATTCTAACCCCAGTTTTCCACAATGATTCCCCTTCTCTGGTTTACAACCCAGGAGGGGCTAAGTGTCAGAGTACAAGAAAACTCCAGGAAAGCTCCCCAATATCTCCCATCTTTCAGGCACTGGCACATTTATTTGCTTTTCTATAGACCATCTTAAACTATTATTTCTGCTAATTAATTCATTAATATAAAAAAACTCCTGATGCCATATATATGTTATAAAGCAGACCATCTCATGATGTTATACTGTTTAATTCTGAGTTTTGCCTAATTTATACCAGGAATCCATCACTGTCTTTACAGCTACATTAAGTCCCCCGCCTCACAACACTGAGAGCAGAAGTGGCAGTACCTGAGTTTATGTCTGAGTCATTCCTGCTTTGCTAAAGATCCTGTGCCAACTGCTGCTGGATGTCACCTCAGCCAGCACACTGTGCCAATAAGGAAACCCGTCCCAGAAAACTCTGGAGTTAAGGAAGCACAAGATACTTGTATTCTTCCAATGGCCTCATAGCCAGAATTAATTTGGGTTCCAGTTGTCCAGTGGTCAGTGTGTTCTCTAGGAGGTATCAGGTGTCCACATTGCAGACTTGGCAATGGGGTGTAGATCCCAGCCTGAGCACAGGAACAGGAATAAACTGCTGCCATGTACAGAACTGTTGTCCAGAGTCTGCAAACCTCAAGGCAGGACCCTTTCTGACTCTGTCTCATCTCCTGCTCTGGCTCCTTCCATCCCCTTGGTGAAGGTCACGTTTGCTGTTCAAAGAAACAATCACAAAGGGGGTAAAATCTGCCTCAAAATTTAAAGATAAGCGTCAAACAGGCAAAGAATTTCAACCCATTTATTATACCTCTCCAACCAGCGATGCAGCATTTCCACCCCCTGAAACCACTGTTTTTTTCTTTCTTATTTGTCTTTTTTTCAAGAATTTTTAGATGCCAGTGTAACCACAGCTTTCCTGTCAGAACTGCTACACTGAAACATCTTTCAGTGGATCCAGTGTGCTCTGTAGTTTCTGGAGTTTAGAACACAGCCATAAAAAATTGCTCAAGGCTGAATCTTGGCATATTAAGTGTCATCACAGAGGTAATTGCTTTTCTTTAAACACCTAGAAAAATAATAAAAAAACCCCCAACATCTGAGGTTGCCAAAAGGCTATCATGTCCAAACACCTACACTTCCACAGAAGAGTTTCTTGGCTTTTCTTCCAGTCTTTCTTTGTGTTTTTTTTTTTCCTCTCAGCTGCTTTTGCAATTGAGTGTAAGCATCAGAAAACAAATGAGATTATTAACCCACAAAAATGTGTCCAGTTAACAAAATGTTAGGAAACACAATGTCTAGGACAACATGTCCTTATTACACCCTTTTCTAACACAACAGTCTCTGGGCTATTAGAGGAATGAGTAACGCATGGGACTGAGGTTTGAAAATAGCCCCTTTAATAATCCATTGTCAGCTCTGACAGCCGAAATACTCTAATTCAGTTTATTTATTTGTCCTTCAAACCTTGTTACATGTCAGTAAATTCATATTTAGACGCATTAAGTCCGGACATAAAATAAGGATGGGGCCATGGTGGGTTTTCGGGAGTAGATTGTTGCCTCTCTCTCAGAAATCTGCAAAAATTATAGTATGATTCACTTCTGAAAACTGCTCTGGGTTCCTGATTCTGAAAAAGCTTTCTCTAGCACAATCAGTTTTTTCTGAGACATCTTAACATTTGATCTGCAAGTGGTACAAAAATATGACTATTTGGATCTTTACAAGCTGAAATTGGAGGACTATGAATGAATAAAATACCCTAAAGTAAAAAAAAACCCTGACAAACAAAATACCAAATAAGCTGTAACCAAGCCCACTATTTTCCTAGTCTGTATTTCTGTGTGAATTTCACAATTTCTCATACCTTTTTGGTTGTGGTTTTAGAATTTAAACTTTTCAATTTCTTTTTTTTTTTTTTTTCAGGAATCATCCAGTCGTTTCACAAACTGTTGTTGTGGAGTGTTTTGAGCCGCTGAATGACTCCACTGTACTCTGCAGCCTGCATTAATCCATCATGTTCTGGTTAATTTTGCGTGGCTGTCACTTTTCAAGCATGTTTGGGGAATGCTACTGTGCAGCTGATCTTTCATTTAATAACATCTCAAGCTTGTCCTGTTTCTCCCATCCAAGCTGGAGCTCTGGCTGTCCCAGTTGTGCCATTGCACTGCAATTACTGAGAGTGTTATGTCAGTATTTCATCCCATCCTACTGACAGATATACTGTTATTTTTAATTAATTTTATTTTAGTACGTAAGAGTTTCAGAGTTGAGTGATGTGATGGTAGGAAACAATGTGGATCTCCGTTCATAGCTTTTAGCCTGTGATTTTGGGCATGCAATTTGGGTGCTTTATGCGAAGAGGAGTGTGACAGCTGTCAACTCCTTCTGCTGAGGGGCTGAGCACAGTGCTCCTGCTCCTGGTGGCTCTTGCTTTGCCCTTGTTTTTCCTAGGACCTCCTACAAGCATGAGACATCCCTTTAGACCCCTCTTAATCCAGCCCGGGCCTCTCTAGCATTGGTCTTGCCACATTCACCATGGTTGTTTGTCTTTTCCAATCCTTCAGAGACGGAGTCGTGGCTCAGGAACGAACACCACATCAAAAAGGTGCATATGAAACCAATACAGTTCTTTCCAAGAACGCTGCACGCTTGAATACAGCCCTAAACAGTCATACCAATTAACATGCATATTCCAGCATTTCCCATAACTAAGTAAGAACGTCTTAGTCTGTCAGCACTTCAGGAAATTTCATCACCTCACTGTCCACTTCTTTCTGCAACTCATTAAAAACCCCAACACATTAAATCTCACTGCTCTGCAGCTCTGACATGAGAACAATCCCTGGGTTTGTCTTTCCTTTCCTCTGGGGGTTACAATGTACCCCTGCTCCTTGGCAGTTTAAGGCAAGAAGATACATTCCCCCTTGTCCCAAAATGGAGATTTGTTTTCTATAGCTACACCCTACAGAGAAGCCTTGTATAAAGTAATCTGAAAACCCACCAAATGCCTCCCCATCCCCAAATAAATAATCCCCATTCAAATACGTTTGTTTACCATGACCTACATTTCAATTGCTCGTGAAGAAATATTCATAGTTAATACACCCATCTGGCCCGGTGCCAAGATTACACCACATCGAAGTTATGTCCGTGGTTCAGATAAACCAATGGTGCAGATAGTGGAGCCTGGATGAGCTCTGCAGATGGCTCATAACCCTCAGAGAGAAGGCTCTGAGGAAGGTTTTGATGGAGGGACAGGGACAAACAAGAAACCTTGCTGCGTCTCAGGAAACAATCACGGATTTCACAACAGGCTGTGCATTCTCCAGCAGATAGGTGGGGGGAAAGCAAAGGTAATTTTGTGGTTAGTGCTGCTCACTCTTCTACAGGAAACACAGGTGAATTTTTAAGCCCTGGACATTGTCCCTTGGTTTCAGTAAGTCCTGTGACCTCTCTGGGCCTCGGGTTGCCATGTATGAAATGGGAACAATTGTATTTTCTTCCTTCTACTCTTTGTCTCCTGATCTCCTGCCTGTTTATTTTAGCCATTATATGTTTGTACAGTCCTTAGTACAATGAGATCCTGTTCTTGTCCAAGATCTCATAGAACTCTATAACACAAAGCTTGGGTTAATGAGAGAGATAATAAACCTCACTGGGAAGAAAAAAAAGAAAAAGAATTCTTGTCATTTTTGTTGGAATTCCAATAATGGCCAGCTCTGAGAGACCAAACCCCAGGTGACTCATAGAGCAAGGAAAACATGCAGTAAGTTTTTCACAGCAGGACTCCAAACATGTTGTGTTTTGGGTTTTTTTTAAACAGCAGCAGCCCACTTTCCAAAGATCACAAGTCTCCAGCTTTCTGAAAGGGGAAAAGAAAAAGACACCTTCTTTATTGTAACCTGACACTTCCAATTCTTGGCTTTAAGCTTTTCTTCTTTTTGGGGTTATTTGACATTCTATTAGTGCTTCTGAGATGAATAATGCACGATAAGTGTTCTCACCTCACGACTCAAAAGTCGGTGTTGCACACTACTAAAACATGACATTTCTTGCAGGGACGAGTCTCCCACCTCACTGCAAGGTTTGGAATTGGGCAGCTGTCGGGATCCCCCTCCGGCAGGTTTTCTCATCCTTTGTTGGGAGCAAGTTTTGACAACAGCAATGCTAATTGATTAAACGTTTTAATCAGAGATTACAGCTAAAAGAGAGATAACGTTTTTATTTCATTGTGTCTCTGAGAACATCAGCCTGTAAGGATCTCTCCACTTTGGCTGTGGAACTGTATTAACCCATATTAATCAACTGGCTTCCCCCTCCCCTCCTTCTTTTGTACTGAATCTCTGAGCTCAGGTGTTTAAAAAGTTCATTCAGTATTTACAATGCATCTTTCTCTAGGGTGCAGGTGGAGTTTTGCAGCTTTTATATTCCCTTTTCTTGGGTAGTTTTTACATCTAAAGCCAACTGGCATTCATAGTTTGGAATCATAAACACTCTCACTGGAGAAAATGTCCCAGGTTAAATTATGATTAAGATATTGATGGTGAAAAGGACTATATGTAGAATGAACTTTTTCACAATTACTTAACTTATATATGTACAGATCTGTGGAATGCAAAAGTGAAATGAAAAAATAGACCTGTGGTGAGACAGAACAGAATATTCTTAAATAAGGTATGGCAGTTAATTTGTCAATTTTTTTCCTTTAAAGCCTTTCCAAGAACTATAAAAATCAGGTGCGTTATAGGCTTTCAGTAACATTTAAAGTATGAATAAGTGCTTTTGCAGATTGAATTAAATGGTGCAATGGGTGAGTGAGTGGATGAGTGCACAGGCTCTAGAAACTCTTGGATTCTCAATCTGCCACTGAAGCCAATTCCCTGTGGACCCTGAGCATGTCACATCCATTGCTTGGATATCATCTACACAAAGGGAGTAATATTTACTAGTGGGTAGTTCTAAAATCTTGATTTTGGTTCCTTTTCTTCTTTATGGACCTTTATTTTTTGTTTGATATCTTTCATATTTCAAGGAAAAATTATTGCAGAAAGTTTCCAATTCACGTTTCCTAACAGAGCACTTGGAGAATCAACGAGCTGATCTCTGCATCACCTTCAATAAAAACAAACAAACAAACAAACAAACACTAGTACACACAAAAAACCAAACCCAAACCCACCAACTGTGAAGTATTTTTTTTATACATCAAGAACTGACCATTAAGATGCTGGAGTTTTATTAATGTTTTGAAGGAGAGTGCCAAGTTCATCTAGCATACACAGATGGATGCTACTGCTGGAAGTGCAGTTTGCAGACACAGCTGGTTTCCTCCCATCCTTTGAATAATTTACCTTTTTAGTTTCACAGTGAAATACTTGAGTGAAGTGGAACTTTTGTAGAATTTCATTACTATAATTAGATGCTCAGCAGTGGCTGATACTGACATTGGTGTTTAGATACTACTACCCATAAAATGCTGTCATTTCTTTAATGTAACCCAGCCATCAGCTTTCCCTTCTCTTAAAGAGGGGCCAAGATTAGGAGATTAGAGAAAATCTTGTAGTCCAAGTATGTTAGCAGGAAAACTCTTCAGGAATGTAGGAAGGCAGGAGATAACAGAAACATAAAAATACGCTTGTGAATAGGAAGGGTAATACTCAGGGCCAGATTTTGATCTTTATTAGACTCACGTAAATCTGGAGTAGCTCCACAAACCTCAGTTCTGTTGCTTTGACCTTTCAGCAGATTAGAGATACAGAGCATAAATCACCAGAGATAGCTTTGTGTCTTTGGAAGAGGAGGTGGGTTATAAATACATACAGATATTTATGCAAACACATGTGGCATGAAAACATCCCAACGGTTGTTTTTATATGAACATGTCCAATGTTGTTTAATGCAACCACCAGCTCTGATGCCTCCACACTTATGTCTTCACCCTCCTGACCTCAGAGGCTGTATGAAACTGCTATTACATTAACATTCAGGTAATAGCAAAGAGATTTCAGGCAGATTTTTGGTTTTTATTATTTTTCTGTAACTGTGCTAGGAGAGAATGCCTGTGAAGCATCAAGCAAACACCAGATGCATAAACTATATGTGGAACCAAGATGCTGGTATCATTCCTAGTGATGAATTATTTTATCTTTTTTTTTCTTTCTTCTCTTTTTTCGCTCTTTTTTTTCTTGTTTTTTTCTTCCCTGCCATGTGATCAGAAAGCAATCAAGCCTGATGTTTGCACTCTGTGCTCTCGTTTGTTGACTCTAGTGATAATTCACAGTAGTTTTTCATTTTTTGAATAGATCTTTCCCATCCAATATTCTGATCACAGAACTGTGTAAGAAATTCCAGTAAGTAAAGGTTTCCCCTCCTGGTCACAACCACTCTCTTTCCTGCAAGTATTTTGGGTGGCAGAGAGCATGGGCATCCCAGTGGCTACTGCCACTCTAGTGTGTTTGAGACTTAAAGAAGCAGATGAGCTATGGAAAAAACAGTTTGAAACATGCATGGCAAGAGCCAAGAAGAAAAGAGACATTGGATACATGACTATGACAGATTTACAAGAAATTTTGTTGGCCCAGGTTTGAGATATTGGTGTTCTTGAAAGCTCTTCTGTGTCTTGAATTGCTACTGTCTGTAAGGAATCCTAGAATGGTTTGGGTTGGAAGGGACCTTAAAGATCATCTCCCAACCCCCTGCCATGGGCAGGGAGACCTTCCACTAGACTAGGTTGCTCCAGGCCCCATCCAACCTGGCCTTGGACACTTCCAGAGAGGTCTCTGCTTTAGGTCAACTGCTAACACAGGAAGCAGAAGTCATGCTGCAGAAATTAAAATGTGAATTGGGAAGCTGCTGTGAGAAGGCAGCTGGGAATTTTAAGGGAGAAAGTGCTTCATCCTCATATGATATCTCTTGTCTAAAAACTTCAGCAAACCACACTACTTAAAAATAAAGTCAGGATGAGTAATACCTTTTGCTTACCCCGGTCTGAAGTTCACAGTATAAAACACAGAAAATCCGCGAGTATCCTTTCTTCATGTGGCTGGGTGAATATGGACACAGAACTCAGGGGTTCTGTATAATCAGTAAAAAAATAGTAATAATGATAACATAGACAAAAAGGAAGCAATGGAACTTTTTTTGTCTCTCTGGTAAAGGCAAACTGTGTGGAGGCAGCTGTCTGCGGTGCAACCTACAGGCAAATCCTGGTAGAGCTGTTCTGTCCTCCTGTAAGTTCATTTCTTTTTTCATCTTTGCATCTCTTTCTCCCCCCTCCAGGCAAGAGAAATCTTGCATTTTATTTTTTTTTTGATTAATGCCCTTCTAAGTCCACTCCCACCTTCTTTGAGTTTTTCATTTTAATGGCACACAGCTCAGATTTTCTTTTTCCTAGGGGAAATAAGACTGTTCTGGGAAGGTACTTCCACACCATTTGTGCAGAGCATTTCCTAGGGTGAGTTAAGGGCAAAATCTCCACGACGTTATTGCACCAGGTTTGTCATCTCACATTTCATAAATCCTTGAAAATAAGCTCCTGAAAAGCAGGGATAAAGTGACATTTGGGAATGGAGTAAAATCACAACCTAAACGTGAACTCCAGTGATGGTTGGGAGTTGGGTTACCAGCTCCTCCGTCTATTTGGAATGGCTTAGAGCTGGGTTGGAGCTGTTTGCTTAGCCCTGTTATGAACACAAGGGTTGAACTCCTGCCCCCCTCCCTCATAAATAAACTGATGTCCAGGCTAAAGTCAGATGCCCATCTTTCCTTGAAGTGACATCTACAGCTCACATCCGAAAAAATCTCTGGGGTGACGAGGGTTAAGAAACATAAATCTCAGAAAATAGTTTATTAATACTCCAATGCCTATGAAAGTCAGCAGGATGGATTAGCCTGCCTGTGTGTACAGTAAGGAGGGTTTTTTTTCCATTCCTTCCCTCCCACCCCTTTTTAATTAGAAGCAGATTTAGAAAGTGGGGCTTTCCTGAATAATCATCCACAGTAAACCTTTAATCTTGGTCACCTCTGTGAGAAAAGAATAGGAAATTGGTGGGCAGAAAGAGGGGAGACACAAATGAAGGGAATGACAAGGGAAGGACAGGTCATTGAATTGACCTTTTTAAAACTGTTGTTGTTTTCCATATGTGTATGTGCTGGTGGCTTATATAGTTCCAAAAGCCTTTCTCTGAAGCAACTGCCATTGTAAAGTATTAGGTACCATAGCAGAGGGGGACAGAGCCACAGATATGGAGATGGCTGAAACTCTTTTATAGAAAAGTCATTCATGTGTGGGTTTGTTTTTATTTGTTTACCAAGATATGAGCACTTTTTGGTGCACACAAGTGGTGTTGTCTCTCAACCCCTGATTTCAATATAAAAATATTAAAAAAACAAAAAGATACTATAAGGAAAAGAGGCATAAGCAGCCCTGAGTGTTGGTCTGTTCTGGATCCTGCTGCTGGTCTTGGGGAAATCTAGACTAACATCCCTTCATGGGAGAAACCTCTTTGCAAAGTACCTGGAGATCTGGCAGCAAAAAAATTTATAGAAAACTTGGTAGCAGTATTACTCAATGTCTCTGGTCCGTGCACATGGATTCCTGGATGGGTGACTGGATGTCTTGTTTGTCTTTCCCACCCTCAGCAGTGCTCCAGCAAGAGATCTGCGCCCTTCTTAACTCTGTCTTTGAATTGCACCTCCAGTGCTTCACCATAATTAAGACTGTGTTTGCTACAAGCCCTGACTTGCATCAATAAGCCGATGTGTTTCTAGATGTTGTACTCCATCCTAAAGCATGGTCTCTGTAAGCCTGGACTGCTTGATCCTGCTACTCGCCAAATGGCAGCAAATCTGATTCTGGGAAGACTCAGATTAATCCAAGGAAACCCAATAGTCCAGATTTTCACGTGGCTGGAAATTTTTTGAGCAGCAGAATATATTTGTCACAATAACTTTTGCATTTTCTTCTTTTTTTTTTTTTTTTTTTTTTTTTTTTTTTTTTTTTTTTTTTTTTTTTTTTTTTTTTTTTTTTTTTTGCTTAGGCTCTGACCATTTAGCTTTTGCACTTGGGCAAAGCTGTGAGTCTTGTTTGATGGGCAACCCTTTTAGGGTAACATTTCCCTTTTGCAGAGTTTGATAAAGTAGATGTTTGTGGTATGGACTTCTTCAGCCTTCAATGCCATCTCTTTTTCCCCTGGGACCTGCTGAACTTGTTGCTTCATTGCATGCAGCATTTTCTATATATTTCCTATATAAATATATTTTCCTATGTATTTCTGTGCATAACTTGCTTTTCAGCCTTCACGAATCCCACAGACTCCCCCGACTGCAGAAGATTAAAACCACTTTTCCTTTAATTGACTTATTAAGTACAATATTTTGCAGAAATAAACTGATGATGAGCTGCTGATCTGGAATGATCAAGCCCATTGACACGGACAGGAGAAGGCCAATGAGGCACACCTTAGCCCCAGAACTGGCAATGAGACAAAGCTGGTTTTGGACCTTACTTCAATCATTTCCACTTGGAAACCCCCCAAAGCCAATAAAGCAAATACGTTAACATGATTAGCTTGAAACAATCCAAGAAAATGGTTTGTGTATACATCTTGGCACAGCTTTTGACGAGTATATAAGGTAAATCAGAATAAATTTACACTAGTGAACGGGTGTGAAGTGTTCAATTTACTTAGTTCTGGGGTCGTATTTGACTACAAGTGGGGAAAAATGGTTCCTGCTCTGTACTACAAGATTGAAAATTGGGAAAAGGTGGGAGAGGGAGTGGGGGAAAGGTAATGTTTTTCTCAGTTTATCCACAAGAAATACTTTTCATTTATTCACTTAGCACCATTTGACCTTATAAGTGTCTCGTAAAAGAAACCCATAAAGAGACAAAAATTACTCTTATGAAATTAAATTACTCATCATCAGTAGCCACTGATTCTCTTAGATTAGGACTAAACTGTGATTTCTTACCTCAAAACCGCTTTTCATCTCTAAACATCAAAGTCTGCAGCACTTTTGAATAAGTGCTGGTGGGGCTTTTGAAAAGAGGAGGCAGACATAGCACAGAAAAGAGGAGCTTCTTGTTTCTTTCAGGGTTATCTTCTAAGATACACAAAGAACCACCACTTGAACTCATCTGACTCAACTCCAGCCCTATGCTTAACTCCTTATGACTGTTTTTCTCCCTTTTCCACATTGATGTGAGCCTGAGAAGAAGGAAAAAATCAAGATATTTCCTTCTCACACCCCCCCCCCTATTTTTTCTCATGTTGCCCTCTCTGTCTACTTTTGTGGGGCAAAAAAATTATATGATGGGTGACTCTGGCTACTCAATTTGCTTATTTTCTCATTTCTTTCAGTTTTCACCTGAAAACCAAACACTATTCTGAGAAGTACCAGAAATTTTCTAGACAAAACTGTTTGTATGAGATTTCACAGTTAAGTTTTGAAGGTCTGAAGTGGATAAGCTTCTCAACTCACAGAAATTTGACTCCAGTATTTGTAATACCAATTTTTTGAAGTTTCTCAGCCTGTAAGTAGCTTTGAAATCAATAAGGGCTTGCATTGTAGCTCTGTAAGGTGTCTCTTATTCAATTAGAGTATGTACCATGTTAACATTCTTCCAGGTTGTCATAATTCCTCTTTTTTTTTTTTCAGTGAGAATTAACTTGTCAACTGTGAAGAAGCTTAGAATTTGTTCATAAATCATTTTGCTGCAGGCTAAAATTTGACACACTATAGGTAAACACTTTTTCTCTGGAAAAAAATTATAAATATATTATTATGATTTTCCCCCTTTAGAACAGAGTCTCTGATGTCTCCAGTTTATGACTAAACCAAATTTTCTCCAAATTATACACTGTGTTATTGCTAAGGTAAGTGATTACCATGAGGTTGAGAACTGCAGTCTTAACCAGCTATAGTGGGACCATTTCAATTTTTCAGTTCAGGTTTCTGCTTTGTGCTTGTATTGAGCTGTCTTTCCTTCTCACCCCTGTGCATGTGAGGCCGCCGGATTTCCAGGATGATGACCTGCTCTTGAAAACCCTCCACATGTCAGTAAGATCTATTCTTGCTAGATTCACCCCGGAGAAGCTACACAACAATTCTATCTTGTACTTTTGAAGCCTGTTGATTTGCCTTTTGAACTGTTGATTTGCTACTGAGGCTGAAAATTTTTGACAAATGACTCATCACCGCTCCAGCAATATGTCACTCCATTTGATCATGGAGTCTTAGAGGGTTTTTAGCAAGCAATTAGGAGGTGGATGTGAAAATAATTTGTACGTTTGTCTGTTTGTTGTTTGTCTCCAGCTCTCCTATAATCAGTTACCTCCCTCCCTTCCGCTGTGGGCAGGAGGGGCCAAAGAAATGCAGCTCTGGTCCCTCTGGGCAGGCTGGGCTTGAGCTTGGAGGTGCCTGACCTGGGTTCTCTGTGTTTCTGGTGTACAACCTGTGCTCCAGGAAGATGGGAGAGGGTTATTCTGAGCTGTCATGCTGCTACTTGTTCTCCTCCCCAACGAAAACGCTCTCCACTAACAATTACCCCATCGCTACAAACAGACTGAAAAGAGACATGATGTAAAAATTAAATTACTTAAAGCATTTTTGGGCTAACACTTGGCTTTATATAAACTCAGAGGCAATCCTATAAGGCACTCAGGGCAGATTATAGGTTTGGGCAAAGCTAGAAAATTGCTGCCATTATATTGTTATTATTAACACCTTGTAATTAGCCCTAAGGAATCCTGAAGTTCTCTCTCCTGATTTGGCTTTAATGAAGGAAAATTGCTACCTTTGCAAGTTGGATGGCGCCCGCTCTGATTAGTCTTAAGTATATAGGACTATTATTTTGAAAATGTTTGTTGTCATGTGAATATTAGTATTGCATATAAAGGGGGGAGGGGAGCAAGGGGGCTCTTTTATTCCTCAGCTATGGTGAGTCATATGTTCACTTTAGTTACGGTTGTCCCCTTCAAAATCAGGAATGGAAACCTTGTCAAGGTATCCCGACCACAAGCTAATGAATTCAGGAGGATCCTGTGGCAAGGGCTGCCAGCTGCCCTACCTGCTGATTGCATTGGCTGATGGAGTAATTGTTGCATGGAGATAGTTTTATGATTGCTTTGAGAGTCTGAATGAGATCATGCATGAGTTAGCACACTAAGTGCAATAAAAATGATTTTATTTGCATGTCCCAGAGCCTTTCCTGATTCCTTTGCTGCTTTCACAGGCAATGTCTTCCCAGTGAAATCAAGCCAACATTAATAAAACATCCCTTCCATACATCTCCACTCCTCTCCTCCCACATACTCTACACTTTCATTACCATCTCTGGGAAAAAACTGACATTAAAGAAAATTCATCTGATCTTATCTGTAATTAATTTGTATTTTGATAATATAGAAGAAGAATTTTTGCATGTAATGACTTACCTGTTCATTATTTCTCTCCTTTGAACTCCTGTGACCGCTTAATAACTCATGCCAAAGCAGAACTGATTATGACATTTTCCCCACCCACCATCCAGGAAGGTTGAAGGTGTTGCCTCTCGTACTTAGACAAATTGCTCCAAATAATGACTTTGTGCAAAATTAGTCATACATAATTGAGAAATTCTATAGATGAATAGGAAAGTAACTCGAGATGAAGTTGTCATTTTAATGTTTTTTAAGTTAACGTGGGATTTGATGTACCGGTTCAGACCGGCAGTCCACCCATAACAACCAACTGATTTGTGGGAATGGGATCAGAGCCCACTCCTGCTGGAAGCAATGAAAGCTTCTTGGTTGTCATCATGGAGGATGCAGAAAGATCTGGAGGGTTCACTGGTTGGCACCACCAAGGACCTTGGTGTAACACAGCAGGAGCTACACCAGCTGTAGTGTCCACGAGGGTTCTCTCCTGGCTGGTTGGTCTTGGCCCTCAGGCTGCAGTCCCAGTTCTGCTGGTGACAATCAGGATGGCCCAGCCTGGTGGCACTGATAAACTCTACAGCCAGTGATAATTTCTAATATAATTTTTATTCCATGTAAAATGGTGATAAACTGTCACTTTGTCCACCCAACACATTGAGATGCTCCCAACACAAATCAAAATTTATTATTTGGCTTAAAAATAATCCCTGAGCCCCTAGACACCTATAAATGATGGTTTCAAACTCCCTTTTGCCATATATTTTTTTTAGAAATTCCTGTCCTTTTCTCTCATCCCTGGGAGAAATCTAATCTTCTTTGTGCAACTGTCAGATCCAATCAGTAGGTCTGTTATGAAAGATAGATCACATTTCATGATAAAAGTACCAGAAGCAGTAGCAGAGAAATTAAACCAAAGAGAAATAAGAATCAAGTCCCACTTCTCCTACAACAAGTGCAAACAAAATGTACAATATCCCATCAAACAGGAGACATACTTTCCACTTTCCTCAGGGAAATACCACATTACACCATGAAAGCTTTACCTTTATAACTGCCCAGGCCTGAATAGCAAGACAAATGTTCAGTGATCATAAAATTATCCAGTCCCTCTTTTAAAGAGCTAAAAGGAAAAGGAGGAAAATTAAATCAAAGTTCCAGCAATGTAAATGGGTTTATTTATAGCTTTTCTGTGTTAAAAAAGGAAAACAATAAAGTCTAGGAAGAGGTTTGAGTTCCAGAAATGTACAGAGGTGAAGCTCAGGATCTGGGGTTTCTGTTCCAGCAACTTGTAAAGACATGGGTCAGTTAAACAGGTCAACATCTGAAGGTGTTCAGATTTCAGTAGTCTGGCTCTGGTTCTCCTCTTTATCTTCCACTGGTGGATTATCATAATTGTGCCTCAAGTTTGCCACACTTCAAAACCATATTCACTCATTTTTTAATACATTTATGATTCCTTCTATGCCTTGACTTCATTCATCAAAGGTCACTATATTAAACAAACAATTTCTTTTAGCCTGATTTACATATATTTTTTATTATCAAGGTTATTACTTTTTCTCTCCTCTTCTTTGCTGAGATTGTTAAATATTGTCTGCATCATAGTATGATCCCTCTTCAGTGCGTTGAAACAAGAAAACTGGGAAAGGCCAACACATTAAAAAAATATTTTATTTAAAACTGAATAAGTTGTTTGTTCACCATGAGAAATCGTGACGGACATGAATGCAGGCTGTTTTTTCAGTTCCCCCATGAAAGTTCTGGCTGTGTTTCTGGATGTTGGGAAAGTTAGTCATGGTCTGCCAGGAAAATAAATGATAAACATGGTAAAGACAGTGCTGGACAGTTGGTGGACATGGCCATATCTGATGCACTTTAAAGCTGCCAAGAGTGGTTTCAATTGGCTAGTGGGATATTAGCACAAGTTCCTATTGTGAATGGAAGGCATCAGAGAGAATTTATTGAATTACATGTGTTTATTGCAGTGTAATATGTAAAAGGTGCCTGCTTGCTGCCCACAGTGCCTTTGGTTTTATTTAATTAAAATAATATAGTGAAGATCAAACTAGCATCTCCCTACCTGCCAATCTCTAATCCTAGAAGGGCTGCTCTCAGCAATTTTTTAAACAAATGCTTCACCATCAGGCTTCCATCAGGTATTATCATTACACCTACTTAGAGTGATTTAACAGGTTGTACACAGAGAATGGAATCAATGTGCATCATAAATCAAACCAGAATAAAATAGAGGACATATGAGCTTTTAATTCTTTGCCTCCATAGGATGCTTTTTAACATAGGATGAGCAAAACCATATGCAAACCCAAGCCTATGGTTAAAACCTTAATAAAACCTAAATAAAAAACCCCAGTTCTTATAATGATATTGAGACTTCTGGTTGGTTTTTATCAGTAATTGGCCCGTGTTATGCATATGCAGCCTGGTGTATGGAAGAGAAGGGAATGGTAAAGGGGATTTGAGGAAAAGAAAACATCTTTGCTGAAGCATGTTCTCCCCATATTGTCACCTGTGATACCCCCCGTGGCTGCCAGGAGGGATCTGATTCATCCAGCTGAGTGGGTGGGTGGCCAGGTCTGGTGAGGAATTTAGAGATTCATTTCACTGCTGTTCAATCAGGCATGTTCTCTGAGAAAACAAGTGCTTACCATGCAATTTGTAGTACAAGTTCTGCTTCCCTGAGCAGAAATACTCCCTCTCAACAATTTTGAGCTGACTCTGGGAGAGGCAATGCTGAGGCAGAGGAATGTTTCGAGGGCTGTTAGTGCTGCAGTGCATGTTCAGAACCCAGTGGGAATCCAGAGGTCTTAAACAGTCTCCAGGAACTCATGCCAGGGAGCTTGGAGTCACCTTTGGGGTTTGTAAAAGATTCCCTCTTTGCATCAGCCCCATATCTCCCAGATGTGCAGTAAACTGGATTCTTGAATAACCCCCTTGTGAGACAGTAGAACACAGGGAGTCCAACCATGAATGGTTGTCCCACAACTCCACTTGCCTACAAACTCATGGAGGATTTTAGCACTCAGTTTTCACCATCAGGAGCAGAACATGTGTACAAGGTGTGAGAGAGCACAGCAGAGGCAAAGATGTGATTAAGTGTTCTGTTAGAAAAGAGGAAAGGTCCTGTCTTGCTGCTGCACAACAACGTTCTGAATCACGTGCTAAAATAAACTCACTGTCAATAACACATCTCTGTTCCTTTAAAATCAGAGGATGATGGTAACATCTGCAAATCTGCTGCAGTGAGACTTCTGCAGACTGGAATCTTCTTAGTGCATAGGCAAGAAAGACATCTCAGTTGATTTTGCTACCATTTAGGCACCAACTCAGTCTGGAAGGGTCACATCAGCATGTGAAGGAATGAAACCTGGGTGCTGCTGTTCTGTGTGAGGGGGCAGGGAGAAGAGAGTGAACAAGGCCAAACAATTAGGTAAATGTTTCTTTCCTGTGTGGTTGGGGAAAGTACAGGAAGCTCATATTGATGCAATCGTGTTAATAATTGGCCCTGTCATCATCTCTAAAGATCCAACACTGAAATTAATTACTTCTTTGGGATAATTTCTGGGATTTGAAAGAAGAATGGGATGGATGGTAACTTTTCTTTGGTGTTGGCAGCTATAAAATTTGATTGAAGTGACCAAAGCCAAGACAATAAAAGGCCAGAAAAGACTAACTGGATGTTTTAGAGAAAGATCTCAGACATTTTGTAAACTCAAAAAGTCCTCCTGTAAACACAAAGAGCCTCTCTGTTCATTTTATCTTCTACTTGCTGTTGCTATCTGCTTGTTTCCAGTCTCAGGAACGGACACCCAGCCACTGCTCTGCACAGGGACAGAACAGTAGTTTCAGTGTGATGGTTCCAGTGAAACGAAACCAGCTCTGGGTGCTCAGCCCAAGCGCTCGGTGACGTAAGTTCCCGCAGCAATTTGCTGCTTCGTCTCCTCTTCCAGCTTCGTGAGTCAGCTGCACAGATCAAGAAGGAGTGGGAAAAAAAAAAAAAAAGCCCACAAAAGGCTTCTATAAAAATTTACAACAATTATTTTGCAATGACTAGAAGCTACCAGGGATGCTATAATTGTAACACGTTGCAGGGTGTATAATAGGGTGACCTTTATACGAGGTGCGTTGCACTGTGATCTTTCCAAGCACAGAGGAGAAACTGCAAACAAAGGACTGCTCAGACTTCTGAGACTTCTCCCTTTCTAACTTACAATTACCTCATCTATTTACTCTAGGTGAGGAGAGATTTTGTGTGCTTAAAGTACATGTACTGCTTAGTTCTTTGGCATAACCTCCTTTTTATAGCCTCTGCATCCTTTAATCCTGGCTCAGTCCCTACCTTTGCCTATCTGGCTGCCTGCTGGAGGGCATTGGTTCTCTACTATCCATATGGCATTAAAAAAATGTTTGAAGGGACCCACCTTCATTTCCATCAACAATTGGAGGATGGCCACGATGCCCTGATGAGTATCTGTTCTCCAAGGTTCCCTCTGAGATGACAGATATTAAGAACCAAGCTTTGCACTTCCTTGGAGTACAACAGTCATTAAAAGCACATATAATAAACTGCATTCCAAATTAGACCATACTTCTAATTGGAGATTTGAAGAAATATAGTCAAGGTTTCCTGTAAAATAATTAGCTTTTAATTCTATATTCCATAGAATGGAAATTCTTCCAGGTATGCCCCATCACCTTCACTCCAGATTCCAAGGCATCTATGATGTTTTCGATGGTAATTGAAAAAAAAAAAAAAAACCAAGACAACTATTCACAGAAAGAGAGAAGGGGCCAAAGTTTTCTTTTACACAGGTAGGAGGAAAATGGGGGCTTTTTTTTTTTTTCTGAATTATCCAGGACTGGTTTTTAATTATTTTTAATTTTTTTTTTAAGTTTCTTTTTTTTTAAAAAACAAATTTGTGCATTGTTTGATGATTAGGAACATATGTGTTCAGGAAATGTCATCCTGGATCAATCAGAAGTCCAGCAGACCTAGGGGGTGGGATTTCAGAAGTGCCTAAGTGAGCTAAAACATAAATCCCAGAGAATTTCCAGTGGACAAAATTTACTCCGAACCCTCATTAGTCAGAAGTTCACATAAACCCTGAAGAATGTAGGTTTATAGCTCTCTCAAAAGTCTTATTTATTTTTTTAATCTTGATTATTATACCTGGCTATTCTTGTTCCTGATGCAAATATCTAATTCCTTGTTGAATCCTGTTAAGCTTCTGGCCTCTGCAAGACCTTATGGCAATAAGTTCCCCAGGCTAATGGTGCATTTGCTTTGTACAGCAGTGGATCACGGTGGGATTTCACTTCTGGAGCCAGATGACTGATCACATGTGATGGACAAAAAGATGTTAAGAAATCCAAAGGAATGGGTGCAGCTGGGCAGTCTGGACTCAGCCAGTGAAAGAAAAAAAGGATTAAAGAGATGAATGGCAGAATGTCAACAGGCCTAAATTCCCTCTGGAGGTATCTTCATCTCTCCCTTGACTGTAAGAGAAGCCAAGAGCAACTGGGCTTCTGATTTAAGTGTCTAAATTCAGGTAAGAGAGTTCAGCCTAAGAATTTTCTCCTACCTTTAGAGCCTCTGAAGTGTCAGAACAGTGTTTTCTGCTTTCAGTTAGAGGAATGGATAAGCAAGAAGCAGCTCTCTGAAGCTTTAAAAGCCTGGTGGGATTCTTCAAGAAACATTAGAGGCACCTTAAAGCTTGATGCACACCAAGGTGCCCTCCCTGGTCCATGCTGTCCCTCAAGAGGTTCTCCAGGAAAACCTCTTCCCTGCATCTTCTGCCACCATCCCTGAAACAGCCCAGGATTCGCCTTTAGAGAACTGAGATTTTACTCCTCTCTTTAAAATAACCCTGCACTGATACTTTTACTTTCTGAGATTAAAGCTGAACTTGACTGACATGAGGATTAGGAGCAAAGGTTAAACTCATGTCAAACTGAAGATAAAGATGCAAAAGAAACAAATGACTTGACCAAACTTCCTTCTTTAAAGTGTTTCGCGTCAGCAATTAAGCTGACTGTTCATTTAGTATGAGCTGAGGAGCTTCTGCAGTTCAAATGAGATGTAATGAAGAGGTTTTCACCTGCTGGCAGGTAAAAAACCCAGGAAAATGATTATTCTTTTTCTGACCATTTAACTGTGCTTTGCCTTGCACGAGGCTTTTTCTTTTTTTTTTACACTGGAAGTGTTAGTCCTTGTGATTCAACCAACTGGCCTCAAGGTACAAAAACCAATTTATAACAGAGAGAAAGAAAACTTTTGAATATCCAGAACCTCTTTAATTCCTCGTTTTCCCTAATGTTACTAAACCCAAATAATTATACATTTTAAATTTGAGTTTTTCCCCTCACCCTAATGACCAAAGAGGAAAACCAAAACTAAAATACATTACTAAGAAAATAAGAGATGTGAAACAATTTAGCTTGAAAACAGAAAGAAATAGAATGACTGACTTGGGAACAATGGATCAAAGATAAATAAATAATGCACAGAACTCCCCTAAGCTTCAGTAGCTGTGAAAATAACCTTGAAAATAAATGAAACGGGAATACACAAGCTGAAAGTTTCCTTTAGGGTTGGGGAGGGCTGAGTTTTGAATCCAGTTGGCATGAGAAGAACCTTGCCTAGTGAGGTGTTTTTTGAGGTCAAGGCTCTCAAATTTGATGTTTGGAGAAAAAAAAACCAGTAAAGGGAAGGATGGGAGACCTCAAGGAATATGGCAGTTTTTCCTATGTTTGAAGTATCTGACTGCTGGCAGGATCCTTTCAAGTTGAACTGACACTGAAAACATGTTGAGATTTGACCATCATTAGCCCTAAAAAAGGATCCCTTTGGCTGTATATTAAAGCTTTGATATAATATCTGATTGGAAAAGAGAGGGAATTTCTCCTGATCTGCCCTTTTTCAGTCCTGCACCTCCAGAAAGCTGAGGGCAAAGATCACATTGTCCCCCTTGATTCATCCCTCCCTCATTCCAGTTCAGTTTGGGGGACCCATTGCTATTACCACACAGTAAGGGGTAACCGCTCAAAGTTGTTGTATTTGGCTTTGTATGAGTCAGAGCTACAGCCAAGGAATAATTTTCTTTATAAGAAAGAACCTTTTACTTCGAGGAGCCACCCCCTGCCCTGCCATTCTGACCAAACAGAATTTCAGTTCTTCAAACTACTTAATGAAGCTTAAAACTATTCCCATCCTTTACTGATGTGAATTCCCATCTTCTTTTTCACATCTCTCCTGTTTTTGTATGCTGTAACCCACATTTTCCAAACAAGGGAGAGTTTCTCCCTCCAACTACCTATCCAGTGGTTCTTTGCAGTGATTCTGTAAGGTGACAGTAGGTTGGGAAAACCTTCCCACAGAAGAAAATCTTTGGGTTGAATTCTCTTACCTAAATTAGAGAGCACAAGGTATCTAACTATCATCTATCCAGAGCACAAGGTATCTATCATCTATCCATCCATCCATCCATGCCTTCAGAGAGCTGAAATTACATTTCATTCTGCTTTAGAGAATGCCTCAGGTTTGCCACAAATATCTGAGCATTTTACATCCTGGCTTTGAGATGTCTTTACATCAAGCTTTCCATGATACTCTACAGATCAAGGACTATATTCTGCTTCTGCAGAATCTCTTGTTGATTTGAAATAGTTGTAACTAGGGCTCATTCATGTATGCAGGCTGTACAAAGGGATCATTTTACCTTTTTCTGGAATACAATCAACTCTGGGGTACAGCAACTCTGTTATTTATAGAATCATAGAAGAGTTTGGGTTGGAAGGGACCTTGAAGATCATCCAGTTCCACCCTGTGCCATGGGCAGGGACACCTTCCACTAGCCCAGGTTGCTCAGAGCCCCATCCAACCTGGCCTTGAACACTCCCAGGGATGGGGAAGCCACAGCTTCTCTTGGAAACCTGTGCCAATGTCTCACTGTCTCACTGTCTTCACAGGGCTAAAAATCTAACATATTACAATGTTTCAGGAATGGAATAAAGAACAGCAGAATCATACCCAGCTGAAAATGTGAGGGGGACCAGGACAGGCAGAATGCAATTTAGTTCAGATGAAAATGTCAATACCTCCTCCTCCTCCTCCAGGGCTCCTATTATTAATCTTGAAAAAACTGTCATGAGAGTTTAAACAACCCTAAATGGTCAAGCCTTGGTCTTCTATCTCATTCAAATAAGAGTGCCTTCAGCTTTACCATGTTTTTAACACACAAAGGCAGCTGATCAGGACTGAATTGCTCCCAGGAGAAGTCCACTAGGGAAGAGCAATCCAAACTCCAAATTTAGCTGTAATCAATTAAAACAAACAAACAAACAAAAGCTTCTGTGGGCTTTGTACCCAACTGGGTGAACTTTTACTAATGAAAAGGACAATGGCAGATGCTGTGTCTTTGTTGCTGTATGTGCCAACCTGACTCTGCCCATCTTCCCCTTTTGTTCCTCTGCAGAACAGCGAAGAACTGAGTTACAAGGAAAGAATTACTGCCCTTCATCTGGCTTGTGGTTAGCAGACACTTTGGAGAGGATGCTATATACTTACTTTTAGGCTGTTTTATTTAGGTCTGATTACTGAAGAAGTACAATTCCTTCACCACATCCCTGTCTCCCCCCAGGGTGACGCATCTTCTTAGTAGGCATCCTGTCAAAAGTAAGACGTGACATTCACAACCACGGGCTGTATCACAAGATAATGTATCTGCCTGGGAAATCTGAGAAACTGCACTGACACTGCCTCAGGAAAAAAGAGAGAGAGAGGTAAACCTTATTATATGGAGAGGGGGAGAGAGAGAGAAGAGAATATTTGCAATAGGAGTTTTGTTCCTAGAGCCCTGACTTGCTGAGTAAATAACTACATCAAATGCTGTCTAATGTACAAAATTATTTTTAGCTGTCTGCCATGTAGGACAAAACAATCCTTGTTTACTACTCATTTATCAGCATTTATGACTTCTATTACATTCACCACTTAAAAAAGTCTAGAAAATGAACTTCATGGCATATCTGTCTTATGGTCTTACAACATCATTACATTGGATACAGTCCTTCAAGGCTATAAATAGACACAGTCCCAACATAATGAATGAACTTACACTCTTTTTGACTTACAGTGAGGGAGAAACTAGCCCAGCATGTTTGACCAAGCAATTGGGGCCAACCTATCAAAACAAACCTGCTTCAAAGCAAATGTATTCCAGGACTCTCCATCCCACCTGCTTTCTCCTCTCCTGTGTCACTGCCATGCCCAGTGTTGTCCCCTTGCTTTCCCTTGTTTCTCACATAGGGAAGAGAGTTACTACATATTTCATCACTGTTTATCCAGATTCAAGACCCTCAGCAAAAGGTAAATTCTTCCTCCACTGTATTTTAAATTATTCTGACTTATACAGGTTAGATAGAAGTATAAATGATATTAACTAACCTTATGTGCTTTAAATAATTTGGATCCATTATGAAGCCTTAGTGTGTTATTTATTTTTAAACAGTAGAGTAGGTTCTAGCAATAGTGTAACTTAATAAAAAGGGTTTATTCAAAGGAACAGGAACTGAAACACATCATGCTGCTAATCTTCAAGTGCAAACATAAACATCTTGAGTAACTCTAGTGTTTTCTCTTGCTTTTTTTCTTTTCCATTCCCTTCAAACAAAATGCTACTCTTTGAAAACCTATTAGAGAGATGAAGATGACATCTTCTCATGACAAACAAATTCAGGGCTATGCATCCAGGCAGAAGATCAATGGAAATGTACAGGCAGAGCTGCTCCAAGTAGTCCAGCTGGCCTGGGATTTGTCAGCATGATGGGCCAAACAGGCTTGAGCATCTTCAGAAAATTGTCCTAACCCCAAGGGACACCTCTGGGCACTGCCCTGCCCTCAGTGTGATGTGGAGATTGCACTTCAAACCAGCATGGGGGGGGATTAGTCAGCCTTTGCTGTCCTCCCAAGGGCATCAAGACCCACCTCACTTCAAAGTGACATATCTTGGTCTGGAAATAAAGACGAGAGGGAAAAAATAACTCTTGGATTCAAAATTAGCATTTGGCTAATAATTTATAGTGGATTGTTTTGCTTCCTATGTGGTTATCCAGACCCCAGCATGGGGGAAGGAGTACCTGTGAAGGTTTTCTTTCTCACCTTTCCACACAAACAAGTAATTAACTGCCTTTGCTTTTCCTGTTTTGACTTGATTTTTTTATAAACTGCATTTGGTCTCACATGTACAAATATGTAGCTGCCAATTATAGGATTACAGAATCTATTAGTCAGTGAAGTTGTTACTGTGCCTTCATGCCTGTAGCAAAAAGTTGTGGCCTGCCTGCCCCCACTCCCGGTTCATAAGACCCTTTATGTTTTGTTTTTACTCCCTCTCAGGCAAACCTAAGAGCTTCACTTCTGACTTCACCTCATATTCTTGGGTGCAGTTTTTCACATGAGTCTTCTCCCAACTCTACTCAACCCAGACAAGACACTGACTTTGCTGTCAAATAAGCTGATGGGAAAGTAGTAGAATTTTTCACAACAAAACTTTGAAATTTTTGTTCTATTTTTTTGTCTGTAATAGCACGAGAACTGACCCTACTGGCTGCCTTAGCCCCATGGGGAGCCACAGAGAACAGCTTATATCAGGATGCTGTTGTGGTGGGAAGGCTTTCTCTGGGCACATTTGTCTTATGGGGCAAATGGTTATGTTTGTCTCAGGAGCAGAAGGATGAGCCATGAGGAACCATGTTCTGCTGGAGGAGATTTGACCGTGAACGGAAGGATCTCCTCTCAACAATTTTTAAGTCTCAGAACCTGGACCTGATCTTTGGAGATTCTGCCAGCTTTGTGCAATCTAGAACTGGATGAATACATTTTTGGTGCCTCGGAAGTAAACAAAATTTTGTAGTATTTAGTTCCAACTCCAAAGCCCATTTGTCCTCTGCCTTTTTCCAATTGCAGAATTATTTGGCTCTTGTTCCCATTTGAAAGACCCAGAAAGTACATAGCTGAAGAAAAAAACCTGGAATTTTATAAGGTAGTAATGTATCCATCAGGCCTTTATAAAAATAGAGCACACTTAACATTTGTAACTGCATCTGGTCCACAGAGGAACATGGTCTTAAGTCCTGTAATTTTGTAAAACAGCCTTTTGGGACCAAATGTTATTCATGTTACTTCCACTTGCTGGAAGAGCTGCTGTTTGCAGCAAGCCAGCGGAGTTCAGGGAGAGAAAGGCATCACGGCTTAAAACAGTGGAAATTAGTCAAATTTGTCCGTAAAACAGGCTGGATTATTCCTGCCCTTGCAACAGGTGATTGTTTCTAAGCACGTAAACAGAACAACAGCTCCAGGCAGTCGTTATTTCCTCATTAACTGCATTTTAGGGATCACTGAGTTTTTCTCTGCTGCAGAACACTCCCAGTCCCTTGAAATGCTAATCGAAACATTTGAATATGTTGTTATCCTGACAGCACACTTGAGGAGGTTTTAAAACTGACCAGCTGTCTAACTACTGCCTATAAATCACTCGCCTCGACCTAGCGGTACATTTTTCTTCTCTTTCGTGTCTATTTGCTGTTTGACACAGGAGCCTGTGCTGTAACTGCTCATTTAATACCAGACAGTGTAATGCCCTTGCAGCCTGCCATGATTGTCAGGTTGATTTCATTAGTACGATAAGATGCATAGACTCCTTTTTATCTCTTGTATTCTCCTTCTCTCTCTCCCTTTCTCTGTAATTTGGGTCTTTAAAGTCCCTGCTGTCTCCTGATCTACAGATAATTGTTTACTGTAATACTAGCCAGGAAAAGAGCTGATAAACTCCAGATGTAGCTAGGTCTTCAAATTCACTTTCCTTGCTCCATGCCCATGGCTATGGACCCCAGATAATATTTTGCTGCTGTCTGGGGTCCTTTAAACCTGCGAATAAAAAGAGGTTATTTAAGATGGACAATGATTGTATCATATATGATCTCATTAGTGCTTCTTTTTTGTTTGGGGTACGTGTGTTTTTGTTTTTTTGGGATTTTTTACAAGCTTCTTACTAGCCTCAGTTCTTGTTGCCTGCCTGTATCTGCCCTGCACTGTACTCTTTGAAGTCTTATCATGCTTCTTAGTGACAGGAGCCAGGATGCTGCATGTTAACCCCCATAGAGCAAAGAGATGAAACTTCTTTTCCCTCTTCAAAAAAATTTTAAAAAAAGTAAAAAAAGAAAAAGAAAAGGAAAAAATACAATCTCTTTTCTGCTGTGCTGGAGCTTGTGGTTCATTTAATTCTTTGCACAGCAAAATTTAGAGAAGGTAGATGGTCAAGTGTTAATAAACAACAATCAAATTATGGCCTCCAGCTTCAACAGCTCGTGAAACAATGCCTTTCACAAGTTTGATAGCAGTTCCCTAGTTTATTTTTTAATTAGTCTTCCTTGTTTTTACATACCTCTGAACTTCTCCCTTCCACCCTGCACTGAGAGGCAATATGCTATCAATGAGGCAGAGCTCCTATCTCCAGCCTCATTCTAAGGACCAAAAATAGCCCCAAAGGCCCTGCCTACATTTCCACTGTGAACCAAGTTTATAACCAGTTCATGAGAAGGTTGACTATAAATATTTGTTGTGCCCACACATAACGTGGTTAATATGCCCGGTAGTTGTGACATCCTCGCCTGGCACACTGGAGATCTTCCTATAAACTGGTTTGGCACATTATTTTTTGCAATGAATTCAAGACCACCTAACCAAGCCTGTGTAACCAGTTTGTCTGGCTCCTCTGTGCTGCAGACCTGGGTGTGGTAGGATATCCTTGGATGCCTTGCTGCCAGGGCAAGCCAAGGTGTAAGTTTTTCGAGTGTTCGGATGTGTGTTCAAGGACTATGGGATATCTGCCTGACCTGGGTGCAAACCTTAGGTAATACCCCTGTGGACACACCACCATGCAGTCCATACACTCTACAAACACCACATGGTCTCTTTCTGAACACAGCTGCTGTGTGGATACAGGCACATGTGTGCTTGTGTCACAGGAGAGGATGGAATTCTCAAAAAACATTTAAAAAACCCCATCCCCAACACAAAGCAACCCAAACAAAAAACCCAACATGATCAGACTTGCCCTTAGTCAGAACTTAGCCTTTCTGTCTTAATTTAAAAAAAAAATCAAAACTGAATTTAGATCTGTCTTATTTTTGAAAAAATCAAAACTGAATTTTTATCTCTCCATTCCAGTTTTTGGGAGAAGACTGAAAACCTAAAGTTGGATATAAATTTTATGAAGGTGTCTTAATATAATTCATTAGCCAATTTATGCACATCAGAATTCCTGTGTGTGACCTCCCCATAGCCTGAGGTTTTGGAAAGCTCTAATATTCAAGGCTAGATAAGGAGGCTGAGCACCTTCCACAGGATGTCCCTTGCTCCTCTGCCCTAGAGCAAGAGAGATCAGTAGCCAGTTGCCCTCCCCTGCCGTGCCATAGCTGTGGAAAGGGCATCTTTCAGGAACTGGGAGTAAGGGTTCATCTGCTGATCTAATCTGGGAGGTACCATTTACTTCTCCCCACTCTTCAGGCCTTCACTGTTTTGTATTCCCCTAAACTCCTCCTTATTGCAGGCAGCATTGTCAGACTCCACATCCCAATTACATTCCCGGAATTCTTAGACAAATACTTTGTTTTCACTTAGTCACAAAGGTGATCAGCCCACATTATCTGAACCAGGCTTTTACTTTCTCTGTGGGAAGTTCTCTCTTTTTTTGGCTGTTCCATTTCACTGCAGGCTTTCTCAAGGCAACGAGGTCCTGCTGGAGTGGATACCTGGGCACTTCCAATAGGAAATGAATGACAGGCTTTTATTGCTGAAGAGAGGAAATGATGGGCACAACCTTCTCCTCAGAGACCAGACTGGCTGCCACCACAGATGTCAGCAGAGATTTGCAAGACCCACCTTATCTATCCAATAACATCGAAACCCCTGTATTAGCCATCAAATTAAAAAGAAATGGATTGGTGTAACTCTTCCCTCATAACAATGCTGTTTCATTGCCTTGTAATCCACTTTTAATTGGGATTTGCTTCCTGGCAACTGCACGTAAACAAGGAGATGGTCAAAGGCAGCAGGGGGAGGGAAGGGAATAATGCAGCTTCCCCTCTATAAAATTCCACAGTCTGAGTTGCTTCCACAATCGTTTTGGAAATGCCTTCGCTTTTCCCTCTCTTCCCCCAGATTTAAAAAGGGTCTATTCTCCTCCCCTCTTCATGTAAACATCACTTATCTTGTTCTATAGGCAGCATAACTAGCAAGAGCAAGTACTCACAAAGTGCAAATTAGCTAGTGACAATAAATTGTCAGATTGCCTCTGAGGCAGAAACAAATGAATAGCTTAGTTTATTAATCACATGGCACCTTCACCTTTGATGTCTTGATGTTCCAGTTTTGGTGCTCCATTAAGCAACCCTGAATGACTGCTGCAGCAGCCTGCACTAAACCAGAAATTTTGTTGGCAGCACATTTCAGGACTTCAAAGGCGGTAAATTACCTTGAGATTGTTTCATTAAAGAGCCCTTCCCAGTGTGAACAGCAATAACAGGAGAATCGAGATCAAAGAGCATCCATCTTTCTAGATTTGTTACATAGAAAATTACATGCTGAGGGTGTCTTTTTCACAAATCATGTCGCCTCCCATTTCAGCAAGAATGGTTCTAATTAGAGCAGAAGCCTCCCTGGCTGTGCAGAGAGTTATGATTGTCATTAATACAGCTCTGGAAGCTTTTCCCTCTTTGCACTCCCCAGACCCTTACCCAATTCTCTGCAAAGCCTGCAGTGTTTGTGATGTGCCTCTGAAACCTAATTAGAAACAATTATGCTGATTAACTGACTACAGGCAGTTCTCTACAGATTCTTGGGAAGAGCTTTTCCTGGGATGTATATTTGTTTATTTTAAGTATTCTTTCATTTCCCTTCCCCCTCCACCCCCACGGGCTGCCTGACTTCACATAATCCTGTTCTTTGCTTTCTTCTGTCTAACCATCAGGGATGCACCCTAAGGAATCTGTGCTGGAGACAGACCAGAGAGAAGTGACTGCTGGAGGTCTTCCTGGTACATTTCCTGGCAGATCTCCTGGCACAAGTCAACCAGACAAGGATCTATAACCTTAATCCTTGTATGATTTAGTTTCCAAACACTCAACAGTTGGCTTCAGCCTTGAAGGGACAAGAATCTTCTGTAACAGGTTAAATCCCAGCAGTACCAGCTATACAGCCTACAAAATCCAGATACCACCTGTTGACCTGTCTCTAAGGGCTGGTACCTCCTCAGAACAAACTTGGAGAAGCCATGGGCAGCAGGTAGTGATCCCACGCTCTAACTGTCTATCTCCTGTCTCCCTCACTGTGCACAGATTTGGAGGGAGGCAGCTGGGCAGGCATCACTACATAATAAGGGCAATTCTTGTGAATCCTGAATCATCGCTTCCCGAGAAATCCCTTTATCAGCAGGCTGTGGAACTTGTCCTCACAGCTTCCCTTCCTTGTAGCCACTCATCGCTGCCTTTTGTGTGTCTTTTCGAACACAAAGGCACAGCTGATGTCTAACATGGCATGTCCTTCATGATTTCATACAAATAATACCAGTACATAGAAAATCTAACTTCTCATTATCATGGCAACTCAGTCTGCTTCAGAGGAAAGCAGGAGAAACTCAGTAGTAGAGGAACTCACAGAGAAATCATCCACAGAAAGGTTCTTCCACAGAAAAGGTCATCCACGCCCAGATGTTTGGAGGCTGATGTCTACACACACAGCGTGTTTGTATCTGTCCACTGTCTTCTTTGATTCCCAGGTCTCACTCACTTAAATCATGTTTTTGCCACCTAGATAGACATCCATCACAACATATGACTGGAGGCAAAAGCTTTAAAGCTGCCCAAGTAAAGTTCTCCTGGAAAAGGTTTCTTTTTTAATGATGCATTCCTGGACCTGCCTGAGATTTTTCTGTAAGGAGTGTAGGCATCAAATTGGCCAGACAGAAAAGTGAGTGTTTTAGGAAACTGTCTTGTACATCTCTTACTAATCTTTTCTCTCACTAAGCAACTAAGAAACCTAGGAAAATCACATTAGTTCTAAAAAAAAAAAAAAAATTAATAGGGCAAATGCATCTGTTTTCCTACAGATTAAGGACTTGAAAGTGAAAGGTGGTATCAAAATGCAGAGCCTGAGAGATACGGTCATTTCATTTTACTCTTATGTTTTATGAGACCTTATTTGTCAAATGTCACAAGAGAAGCAAAACATGAGGAGCACAGAACCGTGGGAAAAGCAGCAATGAAAATTTTTGTGTGAAATCTAGTGGGATCTCTTTCACCAGCTCTGCATCGCTCTGAATCTAATCTGCTGGATCCTGTTCCACAGAGAGGAGGTTGAGAAGAATAAGCAGCATGCAATGATTTGTTGGACTCTGGTGAAGACATACCATGCCTAATTTCATTGTAAAAGGAACCTACACAGCCACTGATCAAAATGTCTCTGTCATTGCTGGAATTATGCCAGAACTATCCTGGAATTTCAAGAAAGATTCATGTTGCTTTTTGTGATATGAGGTCAGAATAAATTAAGTAGGGCCTCTGACAGCTGATTTTCAATGATAATCTTTATGTTAGGATTGACCTGTTTATTCAACCCAGTCAATCTCTCATCAAAATGACAGCTTGAGAGCATCGTAGATTATTATCCCCAAGGATGCATAAAGATCCTGTCACTTGAGACAATAAAAGCTGATTAGTACAAAATTAGAAAATAAGAGTGATTGAGAAGAAAGCCAAAATAGATCAGACTCTCTATCTCTGCCACAACTTAGAATATGTTGAAACCTTAACTGCAGATGTCTTGTGCCGTAAAAAGGTTTTTTTATTGGTTTGCAAACTCCTGATAGAGGAGAATGACTATCCTCATAATTGAGTGAGTCTCCATTGTAGGGATCTGGTTATGCTCTGTTCTCATACCTGGGTAAATGGATATTGGCTCCATATGAAGATGACAGAATTGTATCATAAACCATATATATATATATATATAACTTAAAAAGCAGGCTCAGAACTGATGCCTGGGAGATTGTGCTGTGGAACAAGGTTGCAAGGGAGCACATGAGCTGTGTGGTGTGTAGGGTTAGAACAGCTGGCAACTTATATCCTGTGGTGGTAGAAGTATTTCAGTACAGCTGTCGGTAGTAAAGTCTGAATTGTACTTGTCTGAACAGCTCCTGTAGAGATTGATTTTTGTTTATCACTCTCCTAAGTACAAATTTACGCATGAAATTAAAAGAAAAAGTGGTAGTATTTCTAATTGTGGTTGAATAGTCGTACTGCTAATAAGTGCACAATATAACTGTAAACAGATCGCAAATCTGGAAACATATTAATTTATGTTACCTTTGTTCTCATTCCAGGAAATACAAGGATTTGATAAGTTGACATTGATTTAATAGTCTGAAAACTGGAATCAATCTTTCTTTTCAGCCTTTTATTTTTCCTCCTGTTGCAAATTACAAACACATTTCTGCTTCCTGAAAGCTGTGCATGTATTTCCATGGCTGTCTCAAAGACCTCTCCCCCTTCCACCCCCTCTCTTGCCTAAGCAAGAGATGTCTTGTTAATTGAGGTTGCAATTCAAAGTTTAGTGAAGGAAACGAGCACAATACACTTAAGGAAATTCACCTTCACTGTGTATTTGTTCTGCAGTGGCTGATTACTGGTGTGGGGGTGATGATGAAGAAGATGATGATGATGATCAGATGTTTGAGAACTGAGATACAGTGATTGGTTTTGATAACCTGAAATTATCAACTGGATTTATAGCTTGTAAATATTCCTTGTGGTGAATTCTCACATTGCCAGCATAATCCCCTCTTCCTGTACAGACCTCATTTATGAATCCCAAACCAGTGACATTATCCCCAGGATGTAAGACAAGACTCTCTCCTGTAGTGCACGCTGCCTTTACTGAGTAGTCAATAAAGTGGCATTCTCAGACGTTTTATGTGGACCGATTAAATTGTACACAACAGTGACAGTTAAATTTACACGCACTGAGCTACTGCTCTGTTATAAAACTGCAGGCTCTCACTTGCAGGAGTTTTCTACTGCAGTATTTCTCCTTCATTTCCCCATTTATGGTAAGGAAAGTTCTCTTATTTTGGGGTTTGTGATGTGATAAAGACACACAATGCCATTCTGGTGCAATTTGCCTGGAAGGCAGTGGCAGGATCACACTTTTAAGGGGTGTCCTCCATCAGCATTGAGTCAGAGTGCAAAAAGACATCCCTACACCACTGCAGGGCTCCTTCTGAGCCCCTGATAGCTCAGATAAGTGAAGGCTTCCTCAGGCTGCTTCATCCTAGCCTTGCGGAAATGGCTCTGTTGGGCTGCCACTAGAAAAGGGCATGCAAAGATCAGGTGGGTGTTTCCCCCATATACAGGGATACCAGCCCCTTTGATAGATCCTTTTCTCACTGCCTGCTGCTGAGAGGATGGGAATCATTTCATGCCAGCAACTCTTCTTGGAGCACAAGGCAATTATAGAGAAGGGAGAAATATTCTTTCTTAATGGAATGGCTTTGGGAAGAGGGATTGGAACTAGATGATCTTTAAGGTCCCTTTCAACCCAGGCCATTCCATGATCCTATGAATCTATGATTCTATGATCCTATGATTCTGCAATAATGCAGATTCATATTTTAATCTGTTGAAGAATACATTTAAATTCTGCTCCAGTTTTGGTTGCCATGTAAATCAGACATACAAACACTGAAATAAGAGGGCTAAACCTGATGGAGGTGTCCTGAGGCCAGGGTCCTGAGATGATGGGAGGAAATACATAGCAGTGAATTCTGGAAACATTTAGGCCAACATTTAGAACTTTAATGATACTTTTAATCCTCCCACCTTTACTTGTTGGTAATGGTGAGGAGTGAGCTTTTATAGTCTGGAATCTGATATTCAGGAATAAAATCATTGAGCTAATCTTTCAAAATCCATCAGTAACGTAAGGAACAGGCAAAGCTGATTGGAGGTAAAGAGTACAGTAGGAACTGCCCCATCTTATTCTCTCTATACTGCTTTTGGTTGACATGAATCTCTTTACTGACCAGAGTTTTAGAGAAGGTTTAACTGGTGTTTTTTTCCTAACGATGAATTCATTTCTTATTTTTCTGGAAATGTTTTTCCTATCACCAAAGAAGCTATACTTGGGGTCTCATTTCCAAATATCAGAGTGAGTGGCACCTTTTTGATGATCCTGGCCCTTTTATGCTGCTGAGGTTTCCAACTGTTCTTCCTGGGGGCATCACTGGAGTTCACAGATGGTCAGTGTCAGCTTTGAGCTTTGAGCAAGGCCAGAGAGATCATGATCTACATGCAACTACTATTAACTGAGAGGCACGAGTCTGGAAAATGCCTCCTTAACATGCTAGAGAAGGGGTAGTCTCTGTGGATAGCCAGGGACTTGCTGAGGGCTTCCACTAAATACTTTTGATGTGTTCTAAAAATTCTGGGAGTAATGATTTTGACGTGCTAAAAGATGCTGGTGTCAAGAGGCCGAATAATAGAGAATTGTTTCAAGGAGGGGTGGACCTTGCTGAGCAGCATCCCTGAAACTTGTTATCATATCTAATTATGTGCGTATGCTAAATAGAAAACAGTATCAGAATAAACCTGACCTTTTTTTTAATCAGGCTACAAACATAGTTTTTGTAAGAGATGGGATTGGGTATCATAGAAGAAAGGAAGTACAAACATTTTCATGTATATTTATAAGATATTCTGTCCAAGATGAAGGCAAACTTTTGTAAAAATATTCCTTCTAAAGAACACAAAATAAAAGTGAACTGGATAGTGTTTAAATTATTATCATTTGTGGGTACCTGTTTTACATGTTGAATATTTTGCAAAGGTTATGTGCAAACCACTAAAAATTCAGGGCAATATTCTTTAATTAAAGCATGTTTATTCAGTAAGGTGTAAGTGTGATTCTGATTTAATAATTCAATGAATTTTGGACTGTTGTGGGTCTCAGAGGCCTGATTCTGTTTTTAACACACAGTCAAAGCAAGTTAGTGGAAGTCTTCCCAGGTAGGCAGGATGGAGCAAAGTCTGTCATGCTCACTCTGTCCTCAAAGATATTGTCTTGGTTTCTAAAAATGCAATGGATTATTACTATTTTGCTTAATTAGCTATGACTGTTAATACACAAATTGACTTGTCATTGTCCCCATCAGAAAATGATGTAGCAGAAGTGTATTTTGATAGGATGAAGGAGCCCACAAGTCTGATACACTCAGTGGACCTGCAAATTAGCATGATAATAGTATTTATAATCTGTTGAGGTAAATAGAAACCAAAGCCCACAGAGACATCCACATGTGGTAAGACTGGTTTGCAAGCCAAAACAAAGTCTACTTGTGCTGTTCACATTCTTGAAGAATCTGAATATTAGAAGATGTCTACGACACAATGAAGTGGATTTCCAGACAAGATAAATATAGACAGAAATATAAGCTGAGAGTGAAGAATAGGGCTACTGTAGGAATTTTAGCACTAAAAAATTGAGTGAGCTGTGGGAGGCACGCCCAGTTGGGATTCTGGTTTTCACAGGCTCTTTGCTTGTCAAACTTAATATCGAGTAAAATAACCTAATTTGACTTGGCAATGGCATATAGTATATAGCCTTGATATCTGTGACAGAGGCTTTTGAAGTTTCTTATAAACAGTGTTTTCCTTGCTTTGGAAGAGATGGTTGAATAATAAACAACTTTCCCAATTCTGACTCCTACTACTGAAAAGAACAAATTGTAAGTAGCTCATTGGCAAAGGAAATCCCTCTGCTCAGCCTGCCTGCCAAAAAAGGACTTAGCAGTGTGCTCAGTATTGGGCATGTGCCTAAAGAAGGCCTGAGTTAGGGTGTGTCCCATTTTGGGGGTTTCTGTTGCTGTTTTTTTCTGATCCATGACTTCATGGAAGCATGCTGCAGGACTGTCTTGAGGCAAAATAGTTGCTTTTGCTCTTCTGGATATTTTTCTTAATCTCTCTTGTGGATTGATATGAAATCTGAATAGGAAAAGAGAACTAATTTACCCATTAGATTATTATTATTATTATGATTACTATTACTAATATCATGATTACTATAAAGAAACAAGCAGAAATAGATTGCAGAAAGGATAAGAAACCCAATTTGGAGAAGAACTTAGACCTAAGGCAGAAATGTATTAATGTGTTTGAGATGCATTATGTGATTTTTGGAAAGAAAGCATATTTAGCCACTGGTAAAAAACACATTAACTGGAGAATGGTGATGGGGAATCAGTCAAAGGAAATCCCCAGAGGAGTGTGGTTCTATCTTCTTCCATGATGGACCACATTCTTAGATTCCCTGGGTCAGATTCAGCACTGAAATAAGGAGATACAGTTCTCACTGGAACTAATAAAAGCTACATACCATTGCTTTTGAATTGTCATTTATTGGTGATCAGAGCAAATAGGAGTGGCATCAACTTGCACTAAAACAATGATGCAAATAATAGCCCAAGAAGTGTGGGGGTTTTTACATGTTATGAAAGGTGTCACATCTCCATCTCTTACACCTAGGAATAAATCACCCCTTTCTTCTTTCTTCCAAAAATGTGCTTTCTCTTGCCATTACTTTCCCTGTCTCTGGCCTTCTTCTTCTCTTCTGCTGCCAGTTTACAACTGCATTTATGCATATTATGTCTGAAGGAGCTCAGAGTTTGTTTTTGAATCCCAACTTTTAACTACTTGGTTTGCATACTTTAATTTGCCCAATTCCTGCAACTTTTATCCTATTGATAATTGATAGACTGTTCCTTCCTTCCCAATTTCCTTTATTAGTTACATCAGGAAGTTTATTGGTGTTCCTTGCATGTAACTCAAGCCGACGGCGAGCGCCACGCTTGTTTTCAGGCCTATGTAAATTAATACTGTCCAGAAGTCTAAAGGCAAAGATCAGCGAGCCTTAAAACACAGCAGATATCTGGTTACACGCCAGAGGCCTCCTCTTCAAATGAAATGACAGGAATCTGGGGCTGGAGGACTTCCGTTTGCTCTTAATGAACTGGAGTGGCTCTTGCCTGTAACCAGGAATGATCCACAGACAAACAGCTCCCAACACACACAAGTCATTCCTGTAGCTTGCAGTCTATTATTACCTTTATTCTTTCCAGCGTCCCCTTGTTACACTGCAAGCTAAAGACCAATCATGTAAAGCATGAATAATAAAGTGCCCAAGAATGCTGCCATTGATGTCAAAAGTATGTTTTTACCAGAGTGGAAACACAAAGTCTGATCCCTTGAACCTGGTGTGCGTCTTTGGACAGCTTCAGCTGATTCACATTTATGAACAAAACTCAGGAAGATTCCTGGGCTGGCACAGCTGGACTTGAGAGGTTTTCCTTGATCACCAAATCCAAACGTTTTCTCTTGTCATTCCTGCTTCACTTGAGCCAAGATGCTGATAACCATAAGAGTTTGTGATGATTTACTTACTATCTGTGGTCCTCTACCAATATACACGTGAATGTAAATACTTTATTGAGGAGTAATAAAGGGAATTTAAAACCATGCTGTAAAAAGCAGTGTATGAGAAGTATGTGGGGGTGTGGAAGTCTCTCGGATGTGACAATTAAACACTAACATGGTGTAATACAGTAATATGGGCACACAGTGTTTCATTCCAGTGGCCATCCTAATTATAATACTACTTAGTACAGGAAATTGCCTGTTGAACTGCTGTTCCTGAAAAACTTAACAGAAAACTGTGCATATGTTTGTTTACATAGTGAAATATAATGCAGTGTTGACTCTAAACATTAAACCTCAAAATGTCCTTCTTCCCTTTAAACCTTCTCTTCCCTCCAAAACTGCACATGACAGAGAGCAGCACTGTGATTTATTGGCACCATGAGAGTGAGGCAAGAACCTGGCTACAAAAGCCAGTGGCATATGATAAAATGATGGCTCAATCAAATGGTCATGATGTGCTCAAAAGCACTGGAAAGGCTGTGTTCCAGCAGCAGCAAGGAAAAGAGTCTGTCAACACTGTGTGAGCATCTGTCCCTGTGAATATCAATGTCTGTGAGCTGTAAGTGAACTGTGCTACCTGGAGTAGTTATAAACTGAGAGCTCCCCTTCCTCTCCAGATTCACAGGAAGCTTTTGAAGAGAAACAAGGAAGATATTTATGAATTTAAATGCTCTCAATTCCATCTCTCCCAAGAGGGAGATAAGTATCATTTTGATGTTCTTCTGTGCTAAAGAAAAAAGGATTTTTTGCCTTTTTTGTTCCCTGAGAATGGACTGAAGCAGACTTCTTTTCTAAAGCTTTGCTTTTAATCTCTAATATAACAAATTAGTTTACCCTTCAAAGCACATATTTTCCAGTTAGTAAAATATCTGGAGGCATCCAGCTTGGGCTTGGCACAATGGGATGAACGATTCTGGTCTCTGTCTTTCTTAGTCCCTTACCCTCCATGACTCTTGATTACAAGATGGAGATGATCTTGATAACAACAAAAAACTCAGCTGCATAATAGCAAATTAAGGCACCAGTTCAGGACAGTCCTTAAACATGTGCTTAAACTTGTTGCTTAATCACAGCCAAAAGAGCAGACAAAGAACACAAATAGAACAATACATAGACTTGAGAAAGTCTCTGCTGGGGGCTTTGGTTTCTTAACTATGTGTGTACTCCTGTCATTCTATTGACCTTCAACATCTACAGAAAGGCAGCTTGATTTACTGGAGCAAAGCTGGTTTATGAGGCTCGATTGAGACTTGAAGTTCTTCCCAACAACAAGCTAGTGCTGAGTCAGCAGCTGGACTCTCCTGCAGGAGGGGAGAGTGTGACTGTGGGACTGACAGCTTTATACTCCTAATACATCTAATCAAAAAAGAACTAACTGTATTTTACCCCAGAGTAAACACTATTTACTGAATAGGACTGGACAGACCATATTCTTCATACTGCAATGTCTTCCCAAAATTCCTGCTTTTATTGTCAGTGGTACCGCTCGGGGTGGTTTCATTATCCTTTCTTACCATTCTTGTTATAAACCTTCTAGCAACAAGTTACAGACATTTGATTGTAATTCAAGCACCCCAATCTATTGAAACACTCTGTTGTAGAAAGAAAAGTTACTGGCACTGGTTTAGCATATCAAATCTTGAGGTTTACTTCTTTGACTTTGCAGCTCTACTGACTTCTTTCTGTTGATCTGATTGTGCCAAAGGCTAATATTGCCCAGTAATAGACCATATCCATTTAATTGGGCATATTAGCCCAGGGAAAACTCTCACTTGTGGTGCCACAGGAGCAGAATCATCCTTCAGTGTGGCAACACCATGCATTGTCCTTTTCAGTGGTGATGTGGAAGCTGGGGAAATCTGGGGGACTATAAAATAGTGCAAGACATACTTCAACTCATCCAAAATCAGTAAAAAAAAAAGAGTGTTAAAGAATGTCATGAACAGGTGCAGAAGCCTCAAAAGAAATATTATATTATTTTGTGATTTCAGTGTTGTCAGTGCAAATCTTGGTTAGTCCACTTAAAATTTCATTCCTTATCTCTGAACCTCCAGAACAGATTATCGTCTTGATGCTGTGACCAGCTTTTGGAACTGAGTTACTAAAAAAGGAGTGGAAGATAATGATTTTGCCTGTTGTTCCTTAGGACAGTCTTATGCCTTTCTGACTTCTTTGTGTGACTGTGAAAGAAATGGAAGTTTAAGACATAGTTACACATGAATGACTGTGTGTGAATCCCATCTTTAGTGGTAACAAATGAAATGAAATATCCTTGCAAGTGATACAGCAGTCTGGATATACACATTCTGTCCTATGCCTAATTACACTTTTATGTACACAAGTATTTCTCTTTAATTATCTCTGTCTCCTCCTTGCTTCTGTTCTCAGTTGTCACAATTCTACTTCTTTAGCCTGCATCAGCCGTGCTAAATATGTGCCATGGCTTTGTTTATGGATATATTTTACTAATTCTTATTTATTAAAATAATTACCTTAATTAATCCTAATTGTTCATTGTTAATCACTTGGTAACACGCTTCCATTTGCTTGTACATATATTTTCGTATTAGTCATTATAAAAGCAAGACATAAAGCAAATGGTATAATTACTCACAGAAGACTGGGAGCTCAACCAATAAAAATCAAAGGGGAGAAAATAAAATGCTTTCAACATTCCTGTATAGTAACTGGGACATCCTGTGTCACAAATGACTTTATGAGCTGTCTGGAGGTGGGATCCCCTCCTAAAGCCCCAGGAGGCTGAGAAATGAAATGAGAAACCATCTTACAGCTGAGATGACGTTTCCAAATTTACCTCTTGCTGTTTGTCAGCAAGACCAGGATAGAAGTTAAAAGATGTCAGTACCATACTGAACTATGATAAACTCCCTGGGACAGCCTTGGGGGGGAATGAAATCAGAATAAAAATGTCAGAAACCCTCAGAGTTTTGTATTTCCTTTTTTGATTTTCTTTTGGACAGGAAGAGAAAAAAACAACCCCCTACTATTGTCAGGCAAAAGCTCAGAAATATTTTAATGTTGGTGGCTATCAAAAATTGCAAATGACTTGATCTGTTCACACTGGCACTGAGTCAGTTCATGATCAGACAAGTGCACGGGGGTGAGGGAAGAGGAAGCCTGGCTGAGAGCAGTGGCAGTGCCACCGCCCAGGTGGGTGGTTGTCTCTTCTGTAACTCCGGCCTTTCCCTAAAGCCAAATGTAAAAACAGAGGGAGCGAGGAGGGAGCACGCGAAGGTTCTGCACAGCTACAGAGAGAAGCTCTGAAGAAACGTGTCTCCAGGGCAGTCCTGGGCTGGCAGAGACATTCTGCCAGAACAAATACAGACTCCCTTGGGCAGGACTATCAGGACATATGATAATATGTCCTCTGTGCACATGGCCCCTCTCTCCTATGGGAAAACTCTTGTTTTTCCCTTTAGCTAGAAAGAAGCTTTCACATCCTACAGAAATGTTCTGCTCCACTAAATAACTGTAAAGCACTTAATGGTTCAGGTCTTGCAATATGAGTCCAAAACAGAGAATAAACTCCCCAAGTGCTTGTTCTACTTCACTGGCCCAAAGTGACTGTGCTACATAGTCTCCAGGGAAGCCATGCCACTGCCATCAGCTGAGAGCCTGATCCGTGTTTATCTGTAACATACTGATCCATCTATTGCTTTGGGATATTATAATTGTCCTTAGTTTAATGATATTCATGAATGATTTATTCAACAGTTGCAGTTCCCACAGTTCTAAAGCTTGTTGACTTCATATTCTCTGGGTAAATTATTTGTGGCTTAAGCTGTTGGCAAAGTCCCAGTGGTTTTGAGGAAGTTCTATTTTGTCCTGAATAAGAAGATTTTCCTCTTTAGCTGACAAGGTTTAAATATCTACTAGCATAAGTGAAATCTCTTTTCTGTAGGTAAGATGGTATTTTAAACTCAGTGAAGCATTTCTCAACTCATCTTCCTTCTCCAAACACGGACCTTCCATACCCAGGGCAAGTCTGACTGCAAGAAGTATGAGCTTATTCTCCCATTTCTCTACTAATTTTTGTCTGTGATTCTATTAGGTTTTCCAACAAAGGCCTGGTTAGTGACAATTTTTAGTGGTTTCTCTGATTTGGGTATCTGACCTGCTACAAGTGTTGAACAAATCCACTTCTGACACATCTACTATCTGGAGTTAATCAGAAGGGTTTTCCATGCTATGTCTTCTCTTTCCATTTTGGCCATTGTTTTCCATACACTCAGGGACTCATGTTCCCTGTCAAAACTGATGGATGCAGTAGGAGAGTCACAGCTTGTTTGAACAGCCACTACAGGTTGGTGAAATCCCGATTGTCTGGTCACGGAACAGGGATGTCCTGTGGCATAAATGCGCCTGCATGTGAAGGGTGGGTGATCCTGTAGCACAAATCTGCAACTGAGAATGTGCCTCCTGAGGGCACCTTTCCATGGAACCATCCCACAGACACAGCAACCAAGCAAGGTCTCCAGTGATGGAATTGCAACTCTGCAGAAGGCAGACCAGGACTGGGCAAACCCACAGACTGTACCCAAGAGTGGAGGGTCATGATGTGCCCTTTGTCACACATTCACAAGGCACAGCCCAAAAGCTACTGCTCCCATTCAAGTCTGTAATTTTAAACTTCCATTCTTTATGGATCCTGTGTGATGGAAACCACGTCTCTGCAGCCTAATGTTAAACCTATAGCCCAACTACTGCTAAACGTGTCAGATGAAGTAAAAGACAGGAAAGGGGAAATTTTAAAGGAGTGAATGGTTAAATTAATGTTACATCTCCTCCTACAAATCCTCACTTACAAGCTCAGCAGGTTTTTCTTGTTTATCCACCCAGCCTGTCTTGGAAAGGGACCTCCTACCTCCTTCTTCTCTATTGCTGTTGCTATTAAGAGAGATTTTTGTAGTATACAAAAGCTCTGATTGTCCAATTGTGTAAATCCATTGACCTGAGTAAAGTTATTTTTGATTGACACTAATACATGCTGGAG
>NW_016690327.1:0-20088 GCF_001604755.1 Lepidothrix coronata
GTGCATCCCAGTGCATCCCAGTGCATCCCAGTGCACCTGAGCAGGACAGCATCTGAGCTGCCCCCAGTCCCACCGTGCCCAGGATGGGGGTCCCACTCCCCACGTGCCCAAGGCTCTGCACCCCAACCTGCCACCAGCATGAGAGCAACTGGGGGGACTGGTGAGCCTGTGGGTGACCCCCAGGTTGGGATCCCGGCTGGAGCTGGGTGGGAGCTGTGAGCAGGGAGAGCCAGGCCCCTTGTCGCCTTTTTTGGCCATCTCAAGATGCTGCTTTTTCACCCCGCTGCACTGTTCCCATGGCAACCGGAGGGCCCGGCTGGGTAACCATGGCAACGAGAAAAGCCCCATCCCGCTCAGGCAGACACCCTGTGTCTCCCCACCATCACCCAGAGACCCCCAAATCCCCCCAGGGTTGGGGGTGGCTGCACCCACACTCCTCCAGGGGATGAAGAGGAAACATGAGCAGCAGCAGCATCGTCCTCCTCCTCTTTCTCCTCCTCCTTGTCCTCCGGCAGCCTTTGGCCTAGGGTGGGGTTACACAAATAACCCCCCCCATCCTGATTTTGGAGGCATCTCCCCCTCATCATGGTGCCTTAATTAGGAAAAGTAATTAACATGGCACTGAGTGCCGGTGTCCGGCTGCATCCCTGGCTGAGCCTCCACGGGGAGGAGGGTTTGAATCCCAGCGACCTCATGGCAGGGTCTTTGTGCCCAGCGGTGCCAGAGCCAGGCAGTCATCCTCGGGCAGTGGAGCATCCTACTGGGAATGGCCAGAGCATCCACTGGGAACGGCCACAGGGATGCAGCTCCTCCGGCTCTGCCCGCAGAGCCGCCCTGCACGGAGCCCTGCAGAGGTGCCTGCGCTCGCCACATCCCTCTGACCCAAAAACGCGTTCCCAGGGAAAGGGAAATCTGTGCCCGCCAGCTGGCACTCAGCGGTTCCTCCCCGGGCAGCGGGAATGCTGCTCGGAGCCTGCCCTGGCCCCGCTGCTGCTCCCAAGGCAGCGGAGAACAAGGGGGTTTGTTCCCGTGTCCCCGGGGACGAAGCACAGCTCCCTCCCTCAGCCAGCGCCGGCTCTGCCAGCGGCGCGGGTGACGCGCCCGGGTGACAAAGGACTCCCAGGAGTCTTTTCAAAGAGCCCTTGGAAAACCCCTGCGACGCCTCGTCCATCACCCCTGCCCGCTCACCCCCGGCCCCCCAGACTCCCCCGGCCCCTCCTGCCCCGGCACCACCCCAGCACCCCAACACAACCCTGGCAGCACCAAGTACGAGCAGATTTAGGATGAAAGAGCCTGTCTTTTCCCCTAAAAAACAGCCCCCACCGCCCACTCTCACCCTCTGCCAAGTGCCTGGAGCGAGACAGAGCGAGCGGGGCCAAGGGTCAGATTCTGACCCTTCACGTCCCGCTCCCCCCTGCCTCTCCCCCACCACTGCCTTCCAAGGAGCTGCCAGTAAAGCAGGGAACAGCTCCAGAACTGCCTGGGGACACAAGCCAGCGTGTCCCAGCCCCCTGCACCACAGCACCAGCACCTCCAGCAAGGTCCTCACTGGTGCAACCCCTCCATGGTCACAGTCGGGTCCTCCTTTTTTTGGCTCTGACGGCCAGAAAGGATGCAGACATCACTAGACCCCATGGACAGCGAGGAGGAAGAGCCCCCCAGGCCCATGTGTCCCCCCAAAGCCACTGAGGTGCCACACTCCCCTGCCCACGGTGGGCACAGGATGGGGCCCCCCAGCCCCTCACAATGCTCAGGCTCTGCCCTCACCCCTGTGCCGGGTCCCTGGTGCCCCTTCCTGGGGATCCCAGGGAGCCAAGCCCCTTCCCCCTCCCCAGGCACACCGAGAGGTGCCAGCTCCCCCCGGGGCACATTCCACAGGCCCCGATCCCTGGATCCCTGGTCCCCAGCCCGGTCCCTGTGGTAGGAAGAGGCGCTGGGGCGGCCGGCGCCCTGCAGACATTCCCGCTGAATAATGCAAGGATCTGAATCAATATTTCAGCTCATTTTCAAACTTGGTGACACAAAACTGTCTCGGAACTCTTTTTTTTTTTTCCCCCCAGCTCAGCACTGTCTCGCTGCACCTCCCGAGTTATTTTTAATGGGGAATCTGCATGAGACCGAATTTTGTGACATCCCCCTGCCTTTAATCACGGGCTGGATCCAGCTGCCATCACGACAAGCACTTGGTATCCTGAGCAGAAAGGCAGCTGGGGAATGGCTGTGCCTTGACGGGGTCTGTCTCTTGGGTGCAGGAGGGTGCTCAGCACCCATCAGGATGGGGCTTTTGGGGCACAGAGGGGCCGTGAGAGGTGATGGTCCAGCCCAGAAGTGTTAAAGGCCAGGCTGGATGGACCTCTGAGCAACCTGGTCTAGTGAAAGGTGTCCCTGCCTGTGGCAGGGGGTTTGGAATGAGATACCCTTTAAGGTCCCTTCCAAGCCAGACCATTCCATGATTCTATGATGGGCATGTTGGGATCCTGGTACCAGGCCATCTCCCAGCCCCGGTGGTGCTGGTATTTGGGGCAGGGCCGGCCACACCCTGCACATTTGCTTCCCCCAGCCCCAGACGGTGCATTCTCAAGAACCATCATTTGAATCAACTGGTTCTTCCAGCCCCAAGATGCCCGGAGCCGGGATGGCACCCAAGTGGCACCGCGGCACGGCCGGAGCTGCACGCACCCCTGTGCCATGGGGCAGGCAGGGAGGGAGCCCAGCAGCACCCCACGGCCACTCCTGACCTACTGGCACCTCTCCTTGCACTAGGTGCTGTCCCTGCTCCCGGTGCTCCCAGCCTGAGCCCCCACAGGGTGCAGAGCCCAGCGCTGGGGCTGATTTGGCCATGGGCTTGGGGCTGGCAGGGGCTGGCGGGGCAGAGCGGGCACCTCAGGAGTTGTCACCCTCATGCCCACCTCCACCAGCAAAATAAAAGCTGGGCCCTGGGTTTCCCTTGGAGCAACAGCCAGAAACAGCCTGGCCAGGGCTCAGCGGGGGCCCCTCAGCATGTCCCTGAATCCCTTTTGCTCCGGCAGGAGCAGATCAAAGGCGCCTGGAGTGCAGGGAGTTGTGGACAGACCCCACCAGATGCAGATCAAAGCCCCTGATGGCTGTCTGGCCCCAGTGAAGAAGCAAATCCTGGCTCTGGTGCCTGGAGCCACCACCCTGAGCAAACTCCTCTATCGTCCCTCCCCAACAGCCCTGGAGTGGAGTTCCCACCTCCCCCCTCAACCAGCACTTGGAAAAGGAGCCATTGGCCACGATGGGTCCATCCCTGTCTTTGTTTCTCCTTCCCATCCCCATTCCTTCCCCAGGGCTGTGACCTGGGCATCACAGCGGGGCAGCAGAAGGGGGACACACAGAGCAGTGACACAATGACCAGAGCGATGGGGCTGTCCATGGACACCAGCAGGGCAAAGGAGCAGCCCCAGCAACATCATCCAGGTGGGAATCCCAAACCTCCCAGGGCAAATTCCTCCTTGGAGTACAGCCAAGGGCATTGTTCTACCAAGGAGCCATTTAGTCCTTAATTAAGCATTCTAATGTCACCCAACCCACGAGTTGGAGGAGCCCAGTCATCCCTTAACCCCAGTGCTGAGGGTATGAACTGCCCAGGGCGAGCCTGGAGAGGACAAAGCCTTGGCAGAACCAAGACACCACCCTGGTCCTCACCCACCAAAAGCCACATCCATCACTCTGTTCCCCATCCCATCCATCCCCAGTCTCCCTGGGAAGCAGTAGGGTACAGGGATGACCCCGAGACCATCTCAGCCACCATGGGGGGAGCCCCACCTACCCATCCCCAAGAGGGATCCACCGCACAAAAGGGCGCTGACTTACCTGCGACCCTGACAACAGCCCTCTCAGCCGGGTCCAGCACAGAGTCCTGGCTCTTCCTCTTCCTCTGCTCATGGAGGGGTAAATTCCAGGGCAAGGTGTCGCCGGGCGGGCAGGGGGAGAGGCTGCCCGAGCGCTCGCTGCGGTAGGAGCGCTCGCTCCGGCACGACCGCTCGCTCCGGCACGACCGCTCGCTGAGGGTCTCCTCGTCGGAGGACGACATGGCCCAGGGCACGGGCAGGAGGGCGGGCAGGACGTCCCCACGGGCAGCACCCTGCAGGAGGAGCAAACAGCTCGTGACACCGGGCCACCGGCAGGTCCCTCCCTGCCACAGGTGCTGGGGCTGATGGAGAAGGGACCATCCCACCGTGGACGTCCCTGCCCTCAGCCCCTGCCCAAACGTCCTCTTGGGCAGGTGAATCAGCCCTCCCAAAGCTCCTAAAATGCTGCCTCAGTTTCCCCCTTGCTGGTCTGACAGCTGGGATTCCCAGGGATGGGGACAGTGGCACGGCTTCCCCTCCGCCAGCAAAGCCCACACTGGCATCCCCAGCACCAGTTCACTCCCACAAAGCCAAGTCCAGCCTTTTTGGGTTTGGTTTCTTTGTGCTCGGCACAAGAAGAAGCAGCAGATCGGCACTGCCCTTTGTACCTGCAGGTTTTTCCCCTCTGAGAATGGGAATGGCTCTAAAAATCCTATTAATCATGGCAGGGGAAGATGGTAGGGCTTTCTGGAGCACGCCGGGAGTGAGCTGTGCCGCGTACACACGCTGGGCAAATAAGCACCTTGCATGAGACATATTTAAAATAAATCTCATTGTGTCCTCTAGCACGACCAGGAAAAAATGCCTGAGACTCCTACAACCGATGTGCCGCGGCGCAGGAGCCGCCTCCATCGCGCCGAGCCTTTCCTTATTCCCATCATTTAATCAGCAAAACAGGAACAAAGAGACCCAAAAAAACATTGAAAGAAAAGGAGAAAGGATTCCATGAGTCATTCACCCCCCATTGAAAAGCTGCGAAAAAATGAATCGCGGCCCAAAACCGCGGCTCCCCCAGGCAGCCCCGGGGGGCTCAGCCCGCGCCCTGTTTTTGGGGGACCCAGAGGTGGGGGGCTGGGGGGGGCCGCGAGGCCGGGGGGGGTTCCGGTGCCCAGGGAGAGGCAGAGCCGGGGGCTGCGGGGGCTGGACCCGGGGTTGCGGCGCGGGCGGGGGGGCAGCAGGTGCGGGAGGCAGCGGGGTGCGGGCACGGCTCTGCGGGGGCACACGGGGCCGGTCTGGCCCCCGCGGGTCCTGCTCCCCCCCGGTTCAACACCCCCCCCTCACGGCACCCTCCGGTGCCCGCAGCTCCAGCCCAGCCCGGGCGGCTGCTGCCCCCTTTTCCCGGTCCATTCCCATCCCCACCCGCCGCCCTTCCGCGCTCCATCCCCGCTCCATCCCTGCCTCCTGCCCTTGCCGCTCCATCCCCCGCTCCTCCCTGGCGCTTCCTCGCTCCATCCCCGCACCATCCCCGGCGCTTCCCCGCTCCATCCCCGGCCCATCCCCGCTCCATCCGCCGCCCTTCCTCGTTCCCTCCCTCCCGGGTGCGCACCCCCGCTCCCGCACCCCCGGCCCCGCTCACCCCCCGCGGGCGCTCCGGTACCGACTGGGCGCGGGCAGGACGCGGCGCTCCCGGTGCCGGCCCGGCCCCGCCGTGCGCTCCCGGTCCGGCCGCTCCCGGCCCCGCCGTGCGCTCCCGCCGCCGCGGCGCCTCCCCCGGCCCGGCCCGGCCCTGCCCACCGGGCGGCGGGAGCGGCGGGGGGGTCCCGGCCGCCTCCCGCCCCGCGCAGCCCCGGGACCGGCCCCGCCGCCCCCGCTCCTACACCAGCACAACCGGCACTGCCGCCCCGGGCACCCCCGGTCCGGCCCCGGGCACCCCCTCGGGGCTCCCACCCTGTGCCCCCCCTCCCCTCAACCTGCCCGTGCTCCTCAGGGCACCCCAACGCCTGCTGCCTCCGCACCCCCTTGCATAGGGGAACCCCCCAAGCCACTGAGCAGCTCCCCACCCACTGTACAGGGGGTCCCCCTCAAACCACCCATCAGCTCCCAATGCTCCACACACACCCCCCCTCCGAGACACTCCTGTGTCCCCTCAGCATCCCTCCTCCAGCCCGTCCCCTGCATCCCCCCAGGCCCAGGGTAATCAGAGCACCCATCGATCCGGGATCGGGGCCAGCAGCCACAGCCGCGGTGGGAGCACAGCAGGGGGGGACACGAGCAGGGACAGGCACGGAAAGGGCCGTGCTGGGAGAGCTGTGAGCTGCCCAGGGCCTCACCTGCGGGGCGGAGGGGCATCCCAGCCCCAGCCGGATCTGTCCCAGCGCCAGGCGAGGCGCAGGCAGGGTCACCAGGAGCAGCCCGAAGGGGTGGCGGAGCTGCAGGACGGCCCCGGCCGCCTGGCAGGAGTGAAGCAGGATAAACCGCTCCGGCTGACGGCAGATCCAGCCGCCCCGCACCGACGGCGGGACCCAACGAGCAGCACCAGCCCCGTGCCACGGCCCGGGGCCAGCGCGGCTGCTCCCGCGGCGCCGCACACGGCCCGGCCCAGCCCGGCGCCCCAGTCCCCCCGGGGTCTCGGCACACCCGGCTGCCCCCTGGGCATCTCTCCCCCGCCGGTTTTCAGGTCTCATCCCAAAACACGTCCCTTCTGCTTCCCGGTGGCTGTTGTTTTCCTGAGCACTTCCAGCGAGGCGGTGGGAGGACACGGGCGTGGGGTGTGGTGACACCGCTGTGCTCTCGGACGCTTGGGATGTGGCTGTAGAGGAGCACGTGCTGCCCTACGGCCCTGCCTGGCCCGGTCAGGGATGGGGCCAAAACCCGCCCAGGTGTGGATTCACCGGTGGGATGATCCCACAGGTGCAGCAGCCAAGGCCTCGATGACAGGAGCTCCAGCTGGGAATGAGGGCGTGAGCTCCTGGGATCCCACAGGAGTCCCAACATCACTGCAGCCAGGCCAGACTGGTGCTGAGGAACTGGGACAAGAGTAAATGGCATCCTGGAAAAGGGTGTCCTGGTGGGTTGGCACCAGCCCCACCACCCCGGCAGCGCTTTCTCTTCCCTCCCTGTGCAGGTCGCACACCCCTGGAGCGCGTGGTCGGGTCCACGCTGGACACTGATGGATAAATGTGCTCCAGTGGGGGCTGTGGTTCCCATCGTCATGAGGAACCCTTAAATCCGTGAGAGCTGGGGAGCAGGGAAGGCTCATCCCACCAGCGCCAGAGGCCTCAGACGCGCTGGGAAGAGGGAAGTGCCTGAAGAACCAGACACCACTCGCACCATTCCCGAAGCTCCCAGACGGGTTGGGCGGCTCCTCCACGTGTCTGCGGAGCAGGGAGGTGACAGAGGTGACAGACCTGATGGCCCTGTGAGCCCAGCCAGGGACAGCCCAGCCCTTGGCTCACACCAGGGTGACGCTGTGACACCCTTGGTCACCCCCACGCTGACCAGGCACCACCTGCCCCCAGGACGTGGCACAGGGTTCACGGCACTCGTGGGGAGCCCGGCGCTGGCTCCGGGGTGATGTGTCCCTTCGTCACCCCGCGCTTGGTGTCACCAGCCTGGCTCCAGCCTCCTCCCTCACAGTGCTCTGGGAGCAAACCCGGCCGATCTGAGCCCTGTTGAATCCTGGAGGAGTGAGGGCAGCCAGGAGACGGTGCCTGTTCCAGCCTGTGTGGATCTCACACCTGAAAGGAGGGATTTTCCCAAAATCCCTCGCAGCGCCAGGGGGTGCTGGATTACTCGTGCTGCGGATCTGGGTTAAGATCTTGTGTTGTTTTGCCTACATGGAGACAGGGAATTGCTATTTCACGTGGAAGGGGGGAGGTGGGCAGGAGGATCGTCCCTAAATCATTTGATCTCCCCATTCCTGTGCTGCACAGCAGGAAGGTGGGGACCCCTGGGACACCCACCCCAGGGTGCCGAGGCCTTGGGCACCCACAGGGCTGCAGGGGGATGTCTCCTGGTGAGAATCAGTCAGTACATGGCTCTGCCCCCGGGTTTGTCCTCTCTCCCTCATTAAAACCTTCGCCCAAGCCCAGGGATAAAACCTGCCTTTTCACTCGACTTTTGATAAATTATTCATCTCCCAAGAGTTGTTTATTCCCCTTCTCCAAGGCAGAGGAGCTGCAGATGCTGCCTGGGCTCCTGGAACATCCAGGGCTGAGGGTGCTGCAGGAGGTGGGGGGCTCACCCAAACCCCAGAACCCCAACTCCCACTGCTGGTGGCTGGGGGTTATAGGAAAATGGGGATAGGGGAAGGGATGGTGCTGGGAGAGCAGCGACGAGCTCTGCCCTCACCAACTCCTGCCCCGCCGAGGCCGTGCCGACAGCAGAAGTGGCTCCCCACGGAGATCTCCCACCCCAGCCCAGCCCCCAGTGCCTCCCACCCAGCCGGGGACGTGGCAACACCCCGCGCCAAAAAGACGACAAAAAAGGCAAAGAGCAAAATGTAAATTTGGAACTACTACAGGCTGGAAATGGATCTTGCTCAGGGCTCTGTGGTGAACCACATTCCGAAGCCGAGGATGCTCCAAATCCCTTTGCCCGAGGGAACTCGGTCGGTCGGGAGCATCGGACCCATTTTCGATCTCACTGCCCAGAGCCTCAGCCACGTTTTCCTCCCACCAGAGCTGGGAGGTTTGGTTTGTTTTTTTTTTATCTCTCCATGAACTTGATCGTTTTCATCAAGCCTTTGATTAGTCCCTTTGTTGGCCGAAATTCCTGACAGAGCTTTTAACTACCGGCAAATGGATCCTCCCGGCCCCGGGCGCGCTCCGTGTGCCCTTGGCTGAGATAGCACCGATCGCCAGAACAATCAGAGCAATTAGGTTTTGAGCGGCTCTAAAGAGCCACTCGGGAGCCAGGAGTGCTCAGATACATCCCGATATTCCCTCAGACAGCTGGACCGCTCGGCGGGATGAGTCACCCTCACCACCAGCAGGCTGCCAGGCTTTTTGCTGAGCCCGGTTGTTTTTTTTTTCCCCTCTCCCTGGAAAAGCAACCCTTCCCAGTCACAGGATTGGTTGGGTTTTTTTTTTTCCCCAACCAGCAATTCCTGGGAGCACCAGCCCGTGCTGTGGTGTGGCTCCAGGCACCACCAGCCTTCACATCCAACTCGGGAGGGGTTTGTGATGCCACCAAGGTAAGGACTGTCACAGTCAAGCCGCCACCAGAAGAGTCATTCCTGAGGCAGACCCTGTGATCCTGCTGCTTCCCAAAGCCTCCTCCACATTCCCAGTCTCTCCACAGAACACAATGTCTCTCTGGGAAAGGGAAGGATAATTAACCATCATGATAATGAACAATTGGGGTTCAGACATGGTACGGGGGTCACAAAGGTTTGACCTCTTGGCTGGCCTCGCTTCCCAAATTTCCATCCCTGAGTGAAACCCAGGGGCTGATCCTGGGAAATCATGGTCCTGGAACAGCTCAACCCTGCTGGGTGTTTCCTGGAGGTGCCATGTGGGTCCCCACACCCCCCTCATCCACACAGTCCCATCCCCTCCGCCCTCTCCTCCTCCCAGATCCCTCCAGGACAACTATTCCCTGCGGATAAATAACTCCATGGCCAATGGCTCACGTGTCACTGTTCCACTTCCATGCCCAGCACAATTTTCCCTCTTTATCCATCATTTACTTGTTCTGGCAGCTCCTCAGCCCCTCAGGGCCTTTCCACCTGAAAACATCCACGTTTCCTCACACTGCTCCCACATCCCTCCTGTGTTTCCCACCCCAGGAGCTCCCTCCTGCCTCCTTTCACATTTGGAACGCAGAGATCCACCCCAGTGCTGACATCCTTACCCCTGGCTCAGAGGATTTGAACCCAGACCCGGAATTTGGGGCTCTGCCAAGGGGGGAATTGCAGCTCCATCCCCAGCCGTGACTCAGCTTGAGTGCAGGGAATCCATCTGGGCTGGAGCAACGGATCCATCTGGGCCCTGGGGGAAGGGAGAAACTTCCCAGCAGCGCTTGGGAAGGCTGGTTTGGAGAGAGCTGAGGGAGAGGAGCTGGATGAGGAGCTGCAGAAATCCCCAGAGAAGGTCAAATCCCGCTGGGACAGCACCTGCGAGGCCGTGGCTGCCACAGCCTGTGTGGAAACGGTGAAATCCAGGGAAGTGCTTCTTCCAGGGGACTCTGTGGAAATAATGGACCTTTCCTGGTTCAAGTCCCGGCCCTGGACACCCCAGGATGGCTCAGAGGTTGGGCAGAGCCCCGAAGACACAGCACCCAGCTGTGACCTCTCATATCCCTGCACGCAGCAATTCCAGGTCTGTGCCTGGAATCAGGGCTTCAGGAGCCTGTTCTGCTCCCAGGAGGGATCCCTGTGCCCTGGGAGGGGCATTCCCAGGGGAATTTTCCTCCTGTCACCTGCTGCTGGAGGTTCCACCCCACTTGGATCAGCCTCTGTCACCCAGCATGGGGATTTGTCAGGATCAGGAAACCCACAGGCTCCCCCTGCATCCCAGATCCAGCACCAACTCCACCACCACCAGGATTAAAAACACGGATTAAAGCACAAATCCGGCCCCTCTCCATTTCCAGGGACTCACCTGCTTCAGTGTTGTCCTCAAATCGAGCAGGATTTGGAGGGAATGGAAGGAAAAGCTCCCCCTGGGAGGGACAACCCCCCTGCCCACCGCAGCACTCCATGGATCCTGCTGACACACAGGATTTCAAAGCCTCCAGGGAAGAAACCTGCTTCCCACACAGTGAGAGGGCAGGAGAGAACTCAGTTCCATCCCCTTCCGCCCCAAATCCATGTGGAAAAGAGGTGTTTGAGTCATTTTTCACCTCACACAGCTGGAGAGCGACTGGGAACAGCCCAGTTTTGCAGGACGAGCTTGGATAGTTGCTGAGATTTTTTTGGTATTTTTTCCAACTCTCCTGTCGTTTCCAGCAGAAATCCCTTTCCTGCAGGAGGGACAGGCTGCCACTCCCTCCAGCCCCAGGGGCATTTGACCCCCTCAAGGGCAACATTCCCAGCCCCTCTCCGGTGTTTTAGGGTGTCCCAAATCCCCCTCAGGGAAATCAGCTGCAGGGAGAGCCCCTCACACCGGGTTTTACTCCCCCAAAAAAGAAACGACAGAGCCAAGGAGACATTCCAAAGGGATATTTACTGCTTGAGTGATGTGTGGGGTCACTGCCCACCCCTGTGTCCTGTGGGCTTGCTTCCCGCAGGAATTCCACGTCAGGACCCCGGGAATCACGGCCTGGAGTCGTCCTTGCCCTGGTGGTAGTCAGGTGGGGTGTACTTCCCTTCCTTGATCATCTTGTCCCGCTGCTGCAGGATGATCTGGAGCCTCTTGGCCTGGCAGGGACACAGGGGGGTGTCACAGCTCTCAGGGGGTCCCCAGGGCAGGTCGTGGAACCCACATTAACCCTGCCCTGGGTGCTCCTCAGCCGGGCTGGAGCCTCTTCCCAAAAACCTGAGGGCTTTCAGGATGCTGCAGCACATTTTACAGCTGATGATAATTTGAGTTTTCAGCCCGATGTTTTTGGGTAGACAGGATTTCCTCCAGTGGCTGACCCGAATCCCAGGGTGGTTTGGGATGGGAAGGGACCCTAAAGCCCATCCTATTCCAACCCCTGCCATGGGCAGGGACACCTTCCACCATCCCAGGCTGCTCCAACCTGGCCTTGGACACTTCCAGGGATGGGGCAGCCGCAGCTTCTCTGGGCTCCTGCAGCCACCAGAGCCCTCGGGGAAGGGGCTGCTGGGGGTCCAGAACCCACCCCAATCCCCCAATCTGGGGGCTGGAGCCCCCAGACCTTCTCCAGAGCTTGCCCAGGACCCTTGGCATCTCCTCCCCAGCCTGACCCAGCACTTCAGGTGCCTCCAGCCCCCTGCCCTTGTGCTCCAGTGCCCCCCCTTTCACCCCTATTTGTGAGGACCCCCCAGAGACCTCTGCACCCACCCCGTGCCTCCCTCAGGCCCCCCATACCCCCTCCCCTCTTCTTAATTAGGACCCTCCAGACCCTTGGTGACCCAGTGTCTCCCCCGCTTATCAGGACCCTCCACGTCCCCGTGACCTCCATGTCCTCTCCCCCCCCCCCGTGCCCCCCATGTCCCTCCCCAGGACCNCCCCCATGTCCCTCCCCAGGACCTGGTGCCCCTTTGTCAGGACCCCCCAGTTCCCCCCCGTCCCTCCCAGCCCGGCGTGCCCCGCACCCCTCCGAGCCCCGCGCTGACCCACCATCTTGATGTGCATCATGCACTCCATGAAGTCCTCGTACTCGGGCCGGCACTCGCGCTCGGCGCGCGTCCGGCCTATCCCGTGCCCGCACTCTACCCACTCGCGCTCGAAGGCGTGACACGCGGCGGCCCTGCGGTTCGGCTGCGGCATGCTCTGCCGCAGCAGCCAGCTGTCCACGTCGATGCCCAGCTGCTTCTGCAGGTCCCAGAAGGGCATGGTTGCGCGCTCTGTCGCGACACGGCCGCTGTCACGAAACCCCCGGCCCTCCCCCGGCCCGTCCTTCACCGGCCTCGCGCGACGCCGCCGCCAAGCGCGACTCCAAGCGCGACACCGCGTCGCGCTTTGCGGCTGGGAGGGGACAGAGAGGGGAGGCAGGAGCGGCGCCCCGCGCGCTGCAGCGCCCTCTGGCGGGGCGGAGGACACGCTGCCCGCCGCGCCCCAGCGCCCCCTGGCGGCCGCGCTCGAGGGTTCCCAGTGCTCCCAGTGTCCTTCCAGTGCCCTCCCAGTGCTCCCAGTGTCATTCCAGTGCCCTCCCAGTGCTCCCAGTGTCATTCCAGTACTCCCACTGTCATCCCAGTGTCCTTCCAGCGCTCCCAGTGTCCTCCCAGCGCTCCCAGTGTCCTCCTAGTGTCCTCAGTGTCTTCCCAGTGCTCCCAGTGTCCTCCTCCGAGGGTTCCCAGTGTCCTCCCGGTGCTCTCCCAGTGCTCCATATCCTCCCAGTGTCCTCTCAGGGCTCCCAGTGACCCCCAGTTCTCCCAGTCCCTGACTTTCAGGTCTCAGAGGGGCTGTCCTGTGCAGGACCCCCACACACACCCTAGGACAGGAGCCTTCCTTAGGGCTGAGGGGACCTCGGGAACCTGGCAGACGGGTCTTCCCCGCAGTGACACCCACATCCCGAACCCACCCCCCTATTTCCGTGCCCCCGAAATCCCAGGGCTCCCTCCGGATGCCCGGACAAGGTTTGGGTGAACAGCCCTGTCCTCCCTAATGAGCAAAACCTCATTAAAACGCTGATTGCAGACGGATTCTGAGCCGCCTCCAGCGCGGGGTGTGGAGGGGGAGCCGGGGGCTCCCTCATCCCCCACCCCCGGGCCACGCTGGACACCAGCTATTACCATCCCTCCTAAAACAAGAGCCCAAACCTGCTGGGCACCCCCCGCCCACCTGCCAAACACACTCTGCACGAGCTGGAGGAGCAGGATTTATGGGACAGGATCCATGGGATAGGATTTACTTCAAAGTTCCCAGTGCAGTCCCGGGGAGAGCGGAGCGGGGTGGTGCCAGCAGCAGGAGAGCACCTCCTTCCCCCTGGTGCTGCCAGGGGACCTTTCCCACTGTGGGACCTTTTCCTCCTCCAGTACAGCCATGAGACCTTTCCCCCACCAGTACCACCATGGGACCTTTCCTACTGCAGGACCTTTTCCCTCCTGATACCACCACGGGACATTTCCCTCCTCCAGTACATCCAGTACATTTCCCTCTCTGGTACCACTTTGGGACCTTTCCCACTGGGGGATTTTTCCCTGCCAGGTGCTGCCATGGGATCTTTATCCTCCCTGGTACCACCACGGGACATTTCCCACTGCAGGACCTTTTTACCCCCCGGTACCACTGTGGGACCTTTCCCCTACTGGTACCACTGTGGCACCTTTTCCACTGGGGGATTTTTCCACCCCTGGGTACTGCCACGGGATCTTCATCCACCCTGGTACCACAATGGGACCTTTCCCCCCGTGGGACCTTTCCCACTGTGGGATCTTTCCCACCCCAGGCACCGCTGTGGGACCTTTATCCCCCTGGTACTGCCATGGGACCTTCCCCCCTGCCCTGGTACTGCTGCAGGACCCTTCCCCACCCCGGTACCACCCCAGGGCCCTTCCCCACCATGGGTCCTCCCCTCCCTGTGCCGTCCCTGCTCAGATGATGCCGGTTGGAGCGAAGACTGGGGGGACACAGAGGGTCTCTGCCATCTCCCAGCCGCAGGACAGGGGCGTGCAGAGGCTCTCACGGTCTTCTTCTGCCTGGAGAGGCTTTCCCTGGAAGAGCTGGACGGCTTTCCTGCAAGTGGGAGACACCCAAGGGGGAGCAAGGGGGAAGGAGCAGCCCCTCATGAAGGAAGTGGGCCCAGGGAAGGGGAATCTCTGGGGTTCTCGCATCCCCCCCAACAGAACAACAGCCAGAGGTGAGCTGCCCGTGGCTTCCCCAGCGAAAAACAGGCTCAAGTTTGCCAACATTTAAAAGAACAGGAGTTTTGCCTCTGAGGCCAGGTTTTTACCCTGAATTTTCAGGGCTCTGGGACTCAGATTTGACCCTTTTCCTCCGGCAAAGAGCCCCGGTGGAGGAGGGAAAGTGGCATCTCCCACCCCACAGGACCTGTCCCCCCACTCTGACCGTCTCTTACCAGGCCATGCGGGACATGGTGTAGGTGACGTGTGGCTGGGGACACCCCCCGAGCTGGGATGAGGCTGGGATGGTGTAGGCCCCCATGTTCCCAAAAAGCAGCCAGTCCCCGACGTGCAGCTCGGGCAGCTCCAGCCCGTCGGCGATGCGATCCTCGGCGTGGCCAGGGGGGCCCCTGAGGCTGCTGCTGTGGGAGGGGTGCTCTGGGCAGGGTCTCTGGGGTGGACAGAGAGCAGCCACGGGGATGAGGATGTTCCAGTGTCACAGTGACCTGTCTCATCTCCACCCATCCCAAAGATCCAACCCCCGGAGCCCATGGACTGGCGACAGCTTCCCCACAGTCTGCTCCCTTCTGGCATGAGGTGATGTCATACAACGTGAGGGACCCCCTGGGCTCTCCCCAGGCTGGGCAAACCCCCTCACCTTGTGCAGCCGAGGCCTGGGGCAGGGGCTGTCGAACAGGAGGCAGCTGAAGGCGCCGTAGATGCCGTCGTTGAGGTGATACACGAGGCTCTTCCTGCTGCCGGACTCCTCCTCTGGAAGGGGAGCAAGGAGAGGGCTCAGGGGGGGCTCGGGCACACAGGTGGGCCTGTCCCACTGTCCCACCTACCGTCAGAGCCAGGCTGCTCCATGGGGACCTCTTCCAGGGCAGTGATGCTGACAGCGAAGGTGAAGGCGGAGGTGACGTAGTATCGCCCCGGTCTGGCAACAATCTCCACCCCGGAGCCATCCGGGAAGTACAAGTCCAAGGCAGAGTTTACCACGGCAGCAATCTGTGTGGGAGGAAGAAGTACCCTCTTGGATACAGGGATTTCACAGCGAGCCAGACCCAGGGAGAGCCTCCAGCCTCGCTCTGCGCCTACTGAGGGCAGGTACTGGGGGCTGTGGTACCTCTTCGAACCAGGCTCTGGTGTCCTCGGTGCCGGGGAAGCCCCCGCCGATGTCCAGGAGGTGCATCTGGTAGCCCAGCTCTGTGCCCATGTCAAACACCAGCTGTGCTGCAGCCACGGCCTGAGCGAAGGCCTGGGGCTCCAGCCCACGGCCCCCAAGGTGGAAGCTGAAGGCACAGAGCCCATTTCAACAGGGTTTGACTGTCCCCAGAGAGGGACAGCACTGGGACTGTCACCCACTGTGCATCCCACACACCACCCCAAGCCAGACCACCTGGACAGACCCACAGAGCCCCAAAAAGCCTTTCTTAGGGTCAAACCTGCCCCAAACTGGCCCCCACAAGGTGAATCCCTGCAAATCCCTGCCTTCACCTCACTCCCGGTGGCTCCGTGGAGCACTGTGTTGTTCCAGCAGGGCAGAGCTCCCCATATCCCGATCCACAGGGGCTGAGCACCCCTCTGGAAGAAGAACCACATGCTGTACCTGATGCCAACCACCTCCACAGCCTGCTCCTTCGCTGCCTCCAGCAGGTGCCGGCAGGATTTGAGCGTGGTCCCAAATGTCATGCTCGGGTGGGCAGAAGGGCTGGAGTCAGCAGTGATCCCCAACAACATCCTGCACAGCAAAGCCACACTGTGTTGAGGGGGCTTGGAATCACAGGGTCATGGAATCATTAAGGCCAAAAAAGCCCTCTAAGATCACCGAGTCCAACCATTAACCCAGCACTGCCAAGCCCACCACTAACCCATTTCTCCAAGTGCCACATCTACGTGTTTTTTGAACACTTCCAGGGATAGTGATTCCACCACTTCCCTGGGCAGCCTGTTGTGATGCCTGACCACCCTTTCAGTGATCAAATTTTTCCAAACATCCAATCTAAACCTCCCCTGGCACAACTTGAGCCTGTTCCCTCTTGTCCTATCGCTTGTCGCCTGGGAGAAGAGACCGACACCAACCTTCTACAACCTCCTCCTCAGCCCCTGTAGCACCCCACAGCCCCCTGCCCAGCTCCTCCTCCAGCTGCCCCTCCAATGGTGCTGCCAGACACCCACCTGGCACGGGGGTGGCTCCTGGCCACCTTGCTCAGCTCCACCTCGTTGTCGAAGGTCATCAGCTGCACCCCGTGTTTGGCCGCGTACCTGATGTGGGCAACCTGCTTGCAGGGGCTGCTGTAGAAGATCCTGTCAGCTGGGACTCCAATGCCTTGAACCCGTGTGATCTCAGCCTGCAGGGACAGGGAACACACTCAGGAAGGTCCCCATGGCCACCACCAGCCCTGGGTCTTGTCCAGTTTGCAGCACTGGGGAGGGCAAAGTGTCAGCGTTGCGGCCTGGGCTTTTCCAAGGAAAAGCTCCAAGAGCTCAAAGGCATCACAGTGGACTTTGTTCTGGCAAGGACAGACTGTGGGAAGGTGTTTAAAACAGCATGAGACCAGGAAAGGAAACAGGTGGGTTTAGCTGGCGTAGGGTTGGCATGTGACCCCCAGTCTGAGCTGTGACAACACCTGCACTTTCTCTTCCTGGAAACACATCTTAATTAATTATGTACAAGTTAGTGGCCTAATTTGGCTCCTCCCTGGAAATCTGGCTATTGCAAATGATGAGGAGGAGGGAGCAGGGAGCTTTAGCCTCATCCTTAAAGAAAGCAAGAGTTGGATGGCTCTGGCAGTGGCACCCCAGGAGTGTGCTGTGCCACCAGCCAAGCCTGCCAGCCAAGACACCAGCTCCAGAGGCAGGAATGTTGGTCAAAGGGAAAGCCTGGGTCACTAGACAGAGGACAGGGATTTATGGGCTGTGCCAATAGACTTTTGACAGCAGAGGGAGACTCCTGCCCCTGTAAATGTCACTTACTAAGTGGAGACTTAGGAAAGGAGGGTGAGCTCTGCCACCCTCCCACAAATGCTTGGAGGATGCTCACTTGGAGCTGTCCTCCCACATCCTTACCTTGTTGGCACAGGCAAAGCCTGCCCCCAGCTCTGCCAGCAGCCGAATCACTCCTTCACTGCTGTTGCATTTAACTGGGAAATAGGGTTTCACCCGGGGCAGGGCCTTCAGGAAATGCAGGTGCTTCTTCACGACGTCCCCGAGGTCTGCCACGAAGAAGGCTCGCTGGTCACTCTAGGAGAAAGCTGGAGTAAGCAGAAGCTTCCATGAGTGCCTCTTGTAAGGGGGGAAGTGGAGAACCAGCCCTTACCCCCTGGCACAGCTCCCCAAGGAGGTTCTCCAGCAGGTCTCTGGTGGTGAAGCCCTCCTCCACCATCAGGAAATTGGATTCGTTCAGGTACCCGTTCATGGTGGGATGTTCAGGGTGTGATGATGCTCATTTAAAGCCTCCTTGAGTAGGGTATAGATTCTAAAAAAGCAACACACTGGAAAAAGAAGGAATATTAAGGGCAGGGTCCAGAAGCTTCATCAGCACCCCGGGGTGCTCCCCATCCATCCCTCCCGTGGCAGTGCTGCCCTGGGCAGAGCTCTGTGCTGCTCTGCTCCAAACCAGCACCTCAGCAGAGCCCTCCTGTGGGTTAAAGCATCTTCTTTTGGGGGAGGAGACACATTTCTCTGCAGCTCAGAGCTGTGTTTTGGCACACAGCAGCCTTGTCTCCATCAGCAGCAGTTCAACAACAAAGCCAACTGCACTGCGAAGAGGATGGAGGCCTTTATGTGCCAGGACATGTCCCTCCACGCTCTGGAATGTAGCTGGATCTGCTGTGGTGAGGATCCCTTACGGTTTGCATTCTCATGGATCCATTTTCCCAGGCACACAAGCCCTGGGAAAAGGGAGGCAGAGCACAGACACCACCCGACCTGAGGACAGTCTGGATCCCTGCTGTGGATCCACGGCTCTTTCATGACACAGGGGGTGGAACCAGGGGAAAGTTAAGCTGCACGGAGTTTCCTGGCTCATCCTAGCAGAGCTTTACCTTTAAGCTCGCACACTTTAACAATTTCCTGCCCTGGATCCAGCCTGTCTCATAACCCAGAGAGATGACAACACAGCAGGGAACATTTCCACTGATAATCCAGGTCTAGCTCCAGGGATCTTACAGGAACATGGTCTCTCTGATCTGAAGGGAGCAGGAGGCAGAGGTTTCATTTCTCGGAGCAGCACTGCACCTCCTCCCCACAGACACCTACTGACAACATTTTGGGGCAGGCACTGGGAGAAAGACCACGCTGACCCCGGAGCAGCAGGATGTTGTAATGCATTGAACAAGCCCCACCAGCAAATTCCAGAGCTGGGGAATGAGGTGAAAAAACATGTTTTCAAAGCTCTTAGAGCCTCATATTCAGGAAAGGAGAGCGACTGCTACAGCTTTACCCTTCACATCCCACCATTAAGCAGCACCCAGCCCACCAGGATGGGGCATGGAAGCAGTGAGGTAGGTCATTCCTGTCGGAACATGTGCCCCAGCCTGGGACACCCCCTCCTTACCACGGCCCGGTTCTCCCTCCCAGGTGCTCAGACGTGCTGCCAGGGGGGCTCCCCGAGGAATGCAGAGCTCCCACAGCACCCTGAGGTGTGGCTGTTGCTGGGGGTCCGGGGGCTCTGGGGAGAAGCAGTGACGGGGTTAGCGAGGGAGAGGGGCACTGACAGCACCCTCCACCCACCATCCCCAAAACTCAGCAGCCACAGGCATCCCTCACCAGCCCCCTCCTCACTGTGCCAGGCAAGACATTTCCCCTAAAAGCCCCCCCAAGCCCCCTTACCTCAGAAAGCATTTAAACAGATTCTGCCATGGGTCTCCTGAGAGAATGAACCGGCCCCAGCGGTGGCTGTTTGTCCTGCCCCAGCTCCCTGCCCACCCTGAGCCCTTGCAGAGGATGGAGGGGCTCTGCACCCCTTCTCTCTCAGGGCTCCCTCCCTGCTCTGCCTCCCAACTGTAACCATGACAACCAAATCCAGCGACCCTATTGGCTGAGCTGCCTCTGAGCATCCTGCATCCCTCTTGGAGAACGCTCCCCCACCTCGCCCGCCCCCTCCCAGGGCTGGGGCTGCCCCCAGGAGTCACCTCGGGGTTCTCACCCAATCCAGCTCATCCCCAGCCCAGCCCTGCTGCAGGGCCACCTCACGAGGCTGTGCATCCTATGCACGGAGACCCTCGTGAGGAAGAGAGCCCAAAATACCTCTGAAATGCTGCTGCCAGGGAAACCAGGCTCCCTGCAGTGCCTGTTTGGCTGGGACTCCGGCAGGGCGGGTAGGAGGTAGTTGGGAAGATGTCAGGGACTGATCCTGCCCTTGCTGAGGTGCTGCCAGCTTCGGTGGGTTCCCTGGCAGCAGGTCCAGCTCTGCCATAAATGGAGGCGCTTCGTCTGGTCCATCAGTGCTGTCTCTGCTGCATTTGGAAATGGTTGCACTGCTCCATCCCACAAACAGCAAGGGCTGAGCAGGGACTATTTTTATTTCTTCTTGTTAATTTGCAGGTCCCTCCTTGGTGCTGCTGAGGAGCCAGTGTTCTGTGTGTGGAGGGGTAGCTGCCCCCACTGAGGAGGTGAGAGGCACAGACTTATCCTGGGTTTCTGTATTCAACACCGTGGTCTTGGCTTTGCCACAGACTCTCCTGGCAACCAGGGCCAAGGAAGCTCTTGTCTCCTGTGAGATCCTGGCGTGTTTTCCCGGTGCTCTGGCCTGGCACCAGTCCTGGACTGCTCTGCATGGGGTGTGGGGAGCCATGCAGAGAGCATTGCACTGAGGGGAGAGCAGAGGGATGCAGAGCACTGCAGTGCCAGTCCCTCCTGGAT
>NW_016690327.1:20546-39312 GCF_001604755.1 Lepidothrix coronata
CCCTGGTGCAGCTTAAGACTACGGCCTCTTTTCCTGCCACTAGCTGCCTGGTGGCAGAGCCCGACCCGCACCTGGCAACACCCTCCTGTCAGGGAGTCGGGAGAGAGCGAGCAGCTGTCCCCTGAGCCTCCTTTTCTCCAGGCTGAGCCCCTCACAAGCGCTCCTCACAGGACATGCACTCCAGAGCCTTCCCGAGCTCTTTGCTTTCCTCTGGGCTTGCTCCAGCCTCAAAATGTCCTTCTTGGGCTGAGAAGCCCAGAACAGGACACAGCGCCCGGTACCGGCGAAGGGCCCCGAACCACGCGGCGCCATGGCCCCGCCCACCGCCACTTAACCCCGCCCACCGCCACTTAACCCCGCCCGTCGCCGGGGTAACCCCGCCCACCGCACGCATAACCACGCCCCACTCGCTTTTAAACCCGCGGCCGTTGTCTGCGCGGCCACGCCCCTCATATGCATAGCCACGCCCCGGGCGCGCGGGGTCACGCCCCCCGGCGCGGGGCGGGCGCGCAGTCGGCGGCGGCCATGGCTCCGAGCGCTCAGGCCGGGGGCGGCCGCGGGCAGGGCCCGGCACCGGCACCGGGGCTCCGCCACGGCATCCGCGCCGTGCTGCTGGGCCCGCCCGGCGCCGGCAAGGGCACGCAGGTGAGCGGGGATGCGCGGGGGGGGGCGGGGGGAGCTCCCCGTGAAGGGAGCGGCCCGGCGGGACCGGCCCGCCCGGCCTTTCCCCGTGTGACCGCCGCGTGGGCCTCGCCGAGGGGATGGGGCGTGCGGGGTGTCCCGCTCCGCAGGGCCTCCCTTCCCTCGGGGTGCTCGGCGGTATCGCGCCTCCAGGGGCCCTTTGTCCCGGATCCCTTTGTCCCGGAGCAGGGCCGGCCCGCGGGGACCCGGTGCCCTGGCCCCGCTCCCGGAGCGCTCCGGGGACTCGGCGCCGGGCCCTGCCACGTGCTGGCGGCTCGCTGAGCGTCCCGGTGCTGCCACAGGGGGCACGGCCCCACCTTGTCCACCCCAGTCCCGGCTGAGCGTCCCCCCGGCCCCCCACCCCGAGGTCCCATCCCCGGAGCGCTCACTGCTGTCTGTTCTCTCCCGCAGGCTCCCAAGCTCGCCGAGACCTACTGCGTGTGCCACCTGGCTACCGGGGACATGCTGCGGGCCATGGTGGCCTCGGGGTCCGAGCTGGGCAAGCGGATCAAGGAGACCATGGATGCTGGGAAGCTGGTGGGTCGTGAGGGATGTGCTGGGAGGGGACATGGGCTTGCAGCACCTGGAATGAGAGCAGGCAAAACACACCTCCTGTTTAGAATTCTCAGTGACAAAACTAATTAATGTGGTAAGGCAGATTGCAGGGTGAAGGCAGGGGTGGACGTTTTCCTTCTGTTATCCTGCAGGAGAAACATCCTATAAAACCACCTTTCCTCTTCAGAGTTGCTCTTTGCTTACTAGCAGCCTGTGTCTCTGGGATGGTTCTTCTATGCTCACAGGGTGAGTTCTGGCTGGTTTCTGAGCACTCCTCGAGCTGAAGGTGTATCCTTGGAGCTGCAGGATGTTGCAGCCGTGCTTTGCTGCTCCAGCCTCTCTTCCCATGATACCTGGACTCCAGGTATCACTTCAGAGGGTTCATCTGCATCCCAGCTCTTGCATAAGTGGTGAAAATAGACTTAAAGGTGTTGCTGTGACAGCTACAGCAGGTGCTGTGTGAGAGAGGCACTTTAGGTCCCCCAGAGACAAGAGTTGGAATCTCTGACATTCACTTTACAAGGGTCTAATTATCTCATCAGAAGGACTGAACTATCTCCAGGAAACTCAAGGAACCACAAATTGCAGCGACTTGCCCCCGTGTGGGGCAGATCTCGGGCATCTCTGCAGCTGTCACGGGCTTGTAACACCCCAGGGAGCCTCTGCAGGCCCCAAATGGGGAGAGTGACGTGGCTTATCTCAGCTTCTGCCCAGAGCTCATTGCAACACCGAGCCTGCGATACCCGGCTGGTTATGAAAGATAGGGACGTTATCTGGTGAGGCTGGTGGTATCTGCCACGTGTGTGTGTGGCAGCCAGCTCCAGGCTGCTCCACGGGGACACCCTGCAGCTCTGTGCTCTGCCTCTGTGATAACTCAGCTGGGAGCACAGCAGTTTGGGATGGGTTTATGCTCAGGGGCTGTTTCTCTGAAGGGTATAATCAGGAAGGCACAGAAGTGACTTGTTGCTTCACCCAGACTTCCCCCCCCTGCCTGTGGGGGCTGTTGTTTGTGTGTTGTGACAGCCTGGTTCCCAAATCCTGCTGGGTCCCAGCTGTGTGTGTTGGAGAAAACAGCGCTGCTGAGGAGAGCTGCTCCCAAATAAACAGCTATTGTTGGGGCTGCAGCATCTGTTAGTGCTGCAGTGTGGAAAAGGCACTAATCCCAGCGGTATGCCGAGATTGTTGGATGGGAAAAAACTATCCAGCAAAGCCAGAGCTTGTCAGCAACTACTGGGCTTTTACCTTCACACAAGGTTTATGGGAGTCAATGAGCAACTTGCCTGCTCTGCCCTTCCTGTCTCCCGAGGGGGATGTGTGGGTGAAGGTACAAAGTAACAGGAAATCAAGGTTATGTCGAAATTTTCTGTTGTGAGTTGCTTTTAAAAAAAAAAATAATCTCAGGAGTTTGTCTTCGAGCCGACAGTCTTCCTTGAAATACAGCAACCTTTGTAACGGCGAGGTTACAGCACTGGTCCAAGTCCCTGGCACGCTGTGGAGTATCCCTGGAGTGAAAGGTCTCCTTGGCCACATCCTGGTGTTGCAGCCGTGGCAGGGAGTGCTTCCCACAGCAGTCATGGCAGGGAGTGCTTCCTTGACGTGGGCAGGAATGAGCACGCAGCTTTCACCCTGTTAGCAGCAGTGCCCTGTGCCATGGCTACTGCCTCTGGCTGTAGGAGGGGCCTGAAGCAGTCTGGGCACTGACATGGGTTGTAGAGTCACAGGATATCCTGAGCTGGAAGGAACTCACAAGGATTATAGAGTTCAACCCCTGGCGCTGCACAGGACAACCCCAAAAGTCCCACCATGAGTGCAGCAGCTCTGGAGGCAACTGTATGTAAGTTCAGGGTGTCCCTCCTGACCACGGGCTTCCCCCCTCTCTGCAGGTGAGCGATGAGATGGTGGTGGAGCTGATTGAGAACAACCTGGACTCCCCTCCCTGCAAGAACGGGTTCCTGCTGGATGGCTTCCCCCGCACGGTGAAGCAGGCGGAGATGGTACGTGAGGCCCTGCTCAGGGACTGCTCTGGCACCTCATTCCCTGCAGACAGGGGTCCCTGGGCCCTCGGCCCCTCTGAGGTGGGTGTTTGCTCTTGCAGCTGGATGAGCTCCTGGAGAAGAGGAAGGAGAAGCTTGACTCGGTCATTGAGTTCAGCATCCCTGACTCCTTGCTGATCCGGAGGATCACTGGACGGTAACGCTTCTCAGTGCACAGGTTGAGGTTTCCTAGTTTATGGAATGGCATCCTGATTTCAGATCCCAGGTTGTCCTCCCAGTGCTTAGGGCTGGCTGTGGTGCTGGTCTCTGTTAGATTTCTGCCGTGATCCCTCGCCTGTTCTCCCATGGCTGGACCAGCCTTGAGCAGAGCCCCTCCCTTGCCCTATAAATTAGGGATTGCTGATAGGAATCAGCATCCTTGGTGCCCCAGCTCAGCCTTTAAAGTCTTCCTTCTCCAAAGTCGTTATTGCTCCCTTAGGCAGGATGCTGCACACGTTTGGGCACAGTCTAAGGTCACTGTGTCACCCTCAAAGCTCCAGGAGCCAGACCCTTTCCCCAGTAAAGCAGGAAGTAAAAATCCCTTCTCCATCTCCTGCTGCAGCTGCTTTTCCAAACTGAAGAGGCCCTTGGTACAGAAATAACTACAGAGAATTTTCTTACTAGTGAAAGGCAAATCATGTTGCTGTTACAGATGTTCTTGTGCTGATGAGTGGCAGGTTCAGGAGACCTTGTCCTGCTTTGCTGACACTTATTTTCTGTCTCAGGCTGATTCACCCAGCGAGTGGCCGCTCGTATCACGAGGAGTTCAGACCCCCAAAAGAGCCCATGAAGGACGATGTATGTGAGCTCCCAGGGCCACAGCTTGCCTTGCTTTGGGTTTAGCTGATGCTTTGCAGCCTCCCTGGAAAAAAAGAACTCATTTCTTTCCTTCTCTTGTACCTTCTGTCCTGGCTTTCTGGGGAGCGTGGGGAACTGCTTGGGCAGCCTGAGCCGACGGCACTGCGGGGAGCGAGGCCTGGAGGGATGGATGAAGGGATGGATGTGCTGCAGAGCTGGCCCGGGCTCTGCCAGCCTCAGAACTTGTTGGACTCTGTCCACAGCTGAAGTTGCGGTGGGTTGTGACTGGTTTCCATCCTGGGGAGCAACTGTAGCTGGTGCCTGCTCTCGGGGCTCCTAGAGTGGTGTGTGGGGGAACGAGCACAGTGCTGAACCCTCCTCTCTTCAGTCACTGCTCTGGGATTTGTTTTGGCTGCCCTGGGTTCGCTCCATCTCCCCCGCAGACCTGGGGGTCGCCTCTGCAGCTCTGCATTTAGCGTGGCCTGGAGGAGGGGAGCAGGGGTTGTGGGAGCTGTGGAGAGAAGGGGGGAGCGTGCCAGGCTGCAGCAAGCTGGAGACTGTCCCCTTGCTTCTCCCAGGTCACTGGAGAGCCCCTGATCCGCCGCTCCGACGATAACGAGACCGCCCTGAAAACCCGCCTGAAGTCCTATCACACCCAGACCTCTCCCCTGATCTCCTACTACAGCAGGAGGGGGATCCATACGGCCGTGGATGCCTCCCAGTCTCCTGACGTGGTGTTTGCCAGCATCCTGGCAGCCTTCTCGAGAGCAACATGTAAAGACCTGGTTATGTTCATTTAGGGCTCCGTCCCAGGACAGAGCTCTGCTTTCTCTCTGTCCCTCTCCCTCTGTCTCTGTTTCTCTGTCTCTGGGGCCAGGGAGGGTGAAGAGCTGAGCAGATAGAAGAGGATGGGACGAGGTGATGCAGCCCAAGGCAGGGCTGTGCTAATTCTCTAATTAAACGAGCTGTTAACGGTCTCTATCTCGCTATATGTGAACGTCAGTCTGTCTGCGGGTGTGGGAGATTTTGGCCTCTAGAGGCCGCAGCGAGCCCAGGCTCCGGCTGCCAGAAGTGGGATCTGGACCCTTTTGGGTCAAAAAGCTTTTGTTTCATCCTAGAAATGCACCTACCTGGAAGGAACTGTGCTTCCAGCTCCTCCTGGCTGCTCCACAGGGGCTTAGGAGAAGGCTGGAGGTCAGGATTGAGTAGTGGGGGAAGGATTTTCCCAGGTGATGTGAAGGTGCAGGAATGAAACATGCAGTTGCTGTGTGTGTGTTGCTGGGGGAGCAGCCGTGGGAGGGACAGTTTGGCTGCTGCTCAGGGCTGGGTGACAACGTGTTCTCCTTGTATGTGTTTTATTCCTGGTGGGATGGCAGGTTACCTGAGAGCACAGCCTGTCTTCCTGTGCTGATGGGACTTAGGGGACAGAAAGTGTGGGGGGGTTTCAACCTCTTGTCATTTGTGGGCCTTAATATAGCAAATTAGTGCTTCTTGCTCTTTTTAAAAACATGGAGTCCGTGTTTAGAGTCTCACAGTCACTTTGTGGCAGGTTGGGATCTTGTGAGGATAAGAAAAGGACTTGGGTTTTATCTCTTCACTCTTGCCTTGGAAGATGTGTTGAGCTTCTCCTGATCCCAAAGTCTAAATATAATAAAGCCTTATTGCAAAACAAATGATTTCTCAAGGCTGGAGAGACAGCATTATTAACCACTGGCTCCATGTGCCCTTGAGCTAACGACCTTCATTACGAGCTCATGGAAATGTTCCTGTTTCTTGAGCAAATCCAAGGGGCTCTCTGTGTGAGGACACTGAGGGGGGGTAGTGCCTTGTCTTCTCAGGGTGACACTGCAAGGCTGGCACTGACCTTTGTCCATGAGGGATTCCAGCCCTTCCTAGAGGACCCCGCTGTAAATATAGATTGGCACAGGTGAAACTTTGTCCTTTGGCCTTCCATGTGTATTTGCTGATTGAGAGTTGCTGAGTACCCTCCTCTCCAGAGGAAAAGGCCCATCTCCCTCCTGTGCACTGAGCTGCTTTGGGCTCTGTGTCCAGAGCAGATGCTTAATCCTCAGGAATCCCTTGCTCTTTTTCTTGATAATTTCTCCTTTGTCTGAAAATCCCATTCTGTCCTCATACATCCTTTCCAGGGAAACAACCTCTTCCCTTCCAGCAAACTGGAAATGACACCGGGGAACCGAAAGCAGTTGACTTGTTTCTCTTGAAAGCACATGACTGGGGAGAAAGGGTTTGGAAGTCAACAGGGCTGGTTTTGTCAGCAGCCTGTGGTCCCCTGGGATTCCCAGATGGCCCTTGCTTTGTCTCTGGCTTTCCTGTGGAAGGGCAGCCCCAATGCCAGCACGCTGGGAGGTCGGGATAGCCTTTGGGATAGGATTCCTGTGCTCCAGGGAAGGGGAAAGTGTCTGTTAGAGCTGCCTTGGTGTCTCAGTGACTGTAAAGAAGTTCTGAGTAGAAGCAGCTTTTATCTTGAGAGATTCAGAGAGCTGCAGCCCCCTCCGTGCTGCCATAATGGCAGGGAAGGGTTCCCAGCCACTTGGCATTCCTGGATTTGGTCAGGGTTTTACTCTACAGCAAGAACAAGATGTTCCTCCACTCTTCATTCCTTTCCTCCCTTGTGCTCACTTTGCATCCAGCTCACCAGCCTTTTTCTGCCATAAACCATGCTTCATTTTGTTTGATTTTTTTTTTCCCCCTAAATATTTTTTTTTTCTCTTTGTTCCCATTTATTCCAGCTGAGTGACTCCGTGAACCAGATGAGACACCACCAAACGCTGCACACTCTGCTACATCACCCATTGCAGCCCTCCCTTGGGTGCAAGGGAGGGCAGCTGGGAGTGGGGGGTTATGATTGATGGGAGGGAGGGGAAAGGAGGTGGTAAACAAGGGGTTTGGGGGCTGATTTGGTAGGGTTTTGGTTGGATTTCTTATTCGGCAGAATCATTGTGAAGAAGAGGTGGCCTTCTCCTTAGAAATCATGTCTGGGGAGGCAAAACAAGACAGTGAAACACCTCTGAGTGATCAGCTACAGGTCCTTGACCTGTTGGAGGGTAGGGTTAGGTGCCATTCCAGGCTTCTCCAGGACTTTCAGGGCTTGTCTCGTGGGCTCTTGGTACCCTGAGGCCACTGAAAGGTTTGCTGTGATTTTCCTGAAGTTGCTTCCTGTCAGCGAGGACCAAAATGAACAAATGATGCATCATGTCTGAAACGGAAAGGAAAAAGAGGTGCCATGGGTTTTTCCTGGAACTTTTGTTTTTCTTGTTCTGCTGCATTCCTAAACCCTGGCACAGAGGCTTCTCAAGGATTCTCTGCTGCTGAAGAGGGGCTGTGGCTCTAGTCCAAACCTGCCTTACCTGGGAATGGGGTGGCTTTTCTGTGATCATGACCAAGCTGGAATTCACACAATGCTGAAGAAATGCAAAAGAGACTTTCTTAATTGCCTGCAAAAATAACACTTAATTGGGGGGGTTTTTTTGCATTTCTTTTTAGATCAAATGGTGCCTTGTCTAACCTCTGAATCAATAATAAAATAACCCCTTTACATTTGTATCTGGTGCTGTGTCCTCTTTGACCTGCAGACAGCGAGGAGGATGAGGAGGCAGATGACAGCATCAACTAACAATTGTGCTGGGTGGATCCTGGGGCCTGATCCTATCTCAAGGATGTTCTGTGCAGCTGAAAATGTGGCTTGTAATTCCTTTTATCTCTTCTCCTTGCTGAGTGTGTCCAATGCTTTAGATCACCATAGCAATGGTGCCTTTTGCTGGTTCTCTTTCCTGTTCATGCGTGACTCTGAAAGCACCGAGCCCCTGTGCATCCTGTTTTTCTCTCTAGAGCTCCTTGCAGGTACTTCAACTGATGTAATTCCTTTTTTTCCTCCTCCCTTTGCATATCCAGTGTGTGGAGGAGCTGATGTTGTTATTTTCTTGTCTCTTCCTGCAGCAACTGGAAGCCATATATTGTGTATTCTGTTTCTGCTCATTTGCTTTCTGCCTTTCAGACCTTCTTGCATCCCTTCCTCCACCCGTGCCTCTCTAAATTCACAGGGAAAAAAACTGTCTAATTGCAGGGAATGAGAGCATTTCCTGCTCTCCCTTTCTCCTGCCTCCACAGGGACCCTGACCCTCAGATATCCCAGAGGAGGCTGTTCTTGATGTGCTGATGGAGTTGTTTATCCACACTTCTTGCAGCCGTGCTTGTGTTCAGGGCTTTGGTTCAGGCACCGTGGCCCAGCACCAGAAAGGGTTGGGCTGCATATGCCCATTTCCTCCAGAAATTACTGGTTTTCCAGCATAACTGGGCTCTCCTGCTCTTCAGCCATTCAGTCTCTGTGCTCAGGTGTCTTTGTTACCTCTCTGTACCTCCCATTACCACTCTTTTGAAGCCAAGCTTGTGCCTCCCTGACTTCTTCCCTTGTTCCTTTTGATGGTGGATGTTAAACTATGCTCTTCCTCGTTGTCTGGGATTGTGTCCTCTGCTCCCTGCCTGCTGTTTTAGAAACCTGTTCTGCCTGCTCCTCCTGGCTTTCTGGTCCGCGGGATGGAGAAATCTTAGCTCCTCTGAGGTGATCCTTACCTGAGTGTGGAGTGTGAAATGGATTATTGGGATGCTGTGGAGTTGGATCTGTGCTGTGACCTGTCTCTCTCACGCTGACCTTGAATGTTTTCCACAGCACACGATGCTCTGCAGGTGCTGTAAATTCCTTCTGCTCAACCATTTCGTTCCAGCAAGCTGCTTATCAGGCACTCTTTTGAAAACTGTGTTCATATTTCATACACACAATTATTCAGCAGCTATAAAAGGGGAAAATTCCTATTTATAGCACAAGGACCAGCATCAAATAGGACACTGAATTCTCACTGATAGAGGAAGTGACCTGTTCTCTAATGCAGCAATATTTCTGCTGAAAAGAAACAGCATCTTGGATGGGGGGAGGGATGAAAGCCCTGGGCCATCTCTTTCCATTAAAAATGTGCTGCAGACCTAAAAATGTATCTGCCCTTCTCCCTTCCCAACGAAACCTTCGGCGACAGGGATTGCAGGAAAACCTTTCACTGTGGGTTTGTGGTTAGTGGTAATGAACCCACCGACTCCTGATGGTCTGGCTTGGAGCTGGTCTTAGGTTTCTGATCGTTACCTGATCTCTGACCTTGACCTGGGAGTGAGGAGGAGTCACTGCAGAGATTTCTGCCGCGGGCGAGTAGCACAGATCCTGGTCCGGGGGGAGTTTGTGCCACCACAGCCCTGAACCAGCGAGCACATGGGGCTGAGGAACAAAGAACTGGCTGGGAGCAGTGAAGGGAGGGAGTGGAAAGGTGGGAAGAGCTCAGGGGGCACGGGTGGAACTGTGGATAAGGCAAGAGCCTGTGTGCTCTGAGCCTGCTTCCCGTGACTGCCCCTGCTCCCCCTTCCCTTCCAGGCATATCGACCCACGGCTTCCCCAAGGCCATCACTGGCCATTCCCTGCTGCTGTCCCCCTGCCCTTCCCGCGGTCTCTTTAGGAAGAGCTGCAGTGGGTGATACCAAGCGAGGCCCTGGGAGGTGGAGGACCGGAGGATGGGATTCCCCTCCTGTCGCTGTGGCAACCGCTGGGCAGGAAAAGCAGCAGTGGGATGCGATGGGTGCGCTGGGGAGGCTGCGGGGGCCGGGCTGCGCTGACATCACGCAGGGAGGTGGTGCAGAGGGAAGGGGAGTGGGAAAGGGAGAGCGGGGAGACTGCGGAGGGGAGAGCGCTGCACAGGGAGTGGGCTCCGGGGACAGGTAAGAGATGCTCGGGGGCAGCGGGTCAGGGTGGGCTCCACGAGTGCTGGGTGATGTGCTGCGGGATGGCTCCTGGGAAGCAGGAACGTTATACAATGCCCGAACAGCCTGGCACAGCAGGGCTTGGCTCTTGGACAGCGAGGCCAGGTCAGAGCCTGGCTGGCTGGTGCAGAAACTGGTGCAAATGCTTCCCCTCCAGGATACCAGTATGTGTGTCACTGGCACCGTGCTGGGAAGAGCCAGGAGTACCTATGCCTCCAGAACAGGCTGAAGGGACTGGGGAGCAGCCCTGGTCCCTCTCTAGGAAAGGGAAGCAGAGCTCTCCCTAGGGATTAGAGCACAAATCATCGATGAAATGAATCAGAAGTTTGGAGACCTCGTCCCTTGAGCTACATCTATCTTAGAGGAGGCTGTAAGCAGAGCTGGAGCACTGGGACCAATCCCAGAAGCATGGCTGGGGTGGGAATCCTAAACTCTGCACATGGAGATGCTGCACATCTCCAGCAGCCTCAGCACTTACCCTTCCTGTGCAGCAAGCAAGAGTTCTGGGGAAGGCAGCCAGGGGCATGACCATTGCCAGGAGCTCTCTGGATGTGGATCCTGGGGATCTGCAGACCTGGAAGGCAAAATAATGAAGTCCTTGAGACCTCTCTGGGCATCATGTTGCCTTTTAGCACAGCGGTTGCATAACGGGATCCGATCTGCTTGCGGAGGGAGCAAGGGTGACGGTCACCTCTGTGCCCTGCAGCAGCTCAGCAGTGCCTACCCCCCTCCCCGGGGGGGGGAATTTCATCTTTCTTCCTAATCCAAGGGTTCCTTAATGCTTGAAAAACTGGTGGGTTCACAGCTCCGATTCCACGCGATGTAGGGACTCTACGCCTACACGCAGCACTAGGAAACTAGAAAGTGAGTTTGTTGGCACCCACTCATCTGTGCTAACCTGATTTTGGCCTGTTAGGATCCTTGGTGTGTATCTGACCGAGGAAAGTACATTTAGGGTCAAAAGCCCAGTGTTGGTAACCCCTGTGGGTGTCAGAAACCAGTACTGGGGTGGAGATGGAAGAGGCACAAAGTAGAAACCCTGTTTGAAATCCAAGAACAGGGAGAGGCCACTGCTCATGTGCCAACAAGTCTGTTGAAATAACACATTTTTGGAGTCATTTGAAGGGCTGGGGGCAGCGGTGGGGCCATGGAGAAATGCAGCCAGGAGTGCTGGAGAGTATGTGAGAGAGCACAGTTGCAGTAACGAGCATAAATAGGCTGTAATTAGGGAAGCAACTGCCGTGTGATGGACGATCCTTGCTCAGGAAGGCACAGATGCTGGGTCTACGAGGGAGCACTTGGGAGTGGCTCAGGTGGCCACAGTGCTGCTTGTGACATGGAAACTGGAAACAGCAGCAGCTTGTGCTGCTTTGAGGGGCTTCTGTGGGAGCAAGGGGTCGGAGCCCCACGCGTGGAGGGTGCCAGGCAGTGCTGTCACCCCCAGGGCCGCGTGGCCAGCTGTGTTCTGTGCCTCTGGCATGGGCAGGCAGGGAGGAGAGGACCCATCAGCAGCTCTGTGCCAGCCCTCAGCACCACACGGGGCAGCTGTGCTGGGAGGGAGCCAGCCCGGGATGGGCCCCGGCATTCCGAGCGGGACCTCGCTGGAGCCAGGCTCCCAGGACCTGGAGCCAGGCTCCCAGGGCCAGGTTGGGGAGGGTGCAGGGAGGAGTCAGCGCTGCTGGGCTGCAGTTTCAGTCCCCGAGGTTGCGGTTCTGCACGACCGGCAGCGGGACTGCTCTCAAAGTCGTGTTTCAACTTGATTTTTTTTTCAAGGTTATTCAAAATCTAATGGGGGAATGGCACCAGAACCTCCCACAAGCAGGAAGTCCAAGTCAACCCTCCCAGTCCTTGACTTTCTCCGCGGCTCAGCTGGCTCTCCTTGTTTTCCCCCACACTTGCCTACACTGCAAAAGGGATGATCATGTGAATATTACATAGTCTGGCATCTGCACATCAGCTGCAGCAGCTGAGGCTCTGACATGCTCCCAGTGCCTTCATGTGACCCCGTTCCACAGCCGTGCTGTTACCTGTGCATTCGGTCCCCATCACAGGCTGTCACTGCCAGACACACAATAATAATGAAATACAATAAATGGGAACTTGTGCTCCCTCCTGGGAAAAGAGCTTTGGAGCTTTGAGCCTCTGCAGAGACCTGGAGCGCTGGGAGGAGCTGCCCTTGTGCCAGTGTCCAGAGAAGGCCCTGGGAGCTGAGCCAGGTGCTGTGAGACATTTTAATCCTTCCTATTCCATAGTCCATCTTGGCCATGACTCCGCTGCAGTGAATGTTTTCCCCTTCCCAGGGACACTCACAGGCGCCTACCTTGTGTTTGTTTTCACTCCTTATCTGGTACCAGTGGGAGCAGGTGGGGCACCAGTGAGTCAAGGAGAGTGGGAACACACATTCCAACTTCCTCTTGGGCCGCCCTGGAGTCCCCTTGATCCTCTCCCTAAACCCAGGCTGAAATTTCTCTCTGCTGAGGTAGCTGTTTGTTTAATAGCTGAGGTTACTTGAGTAATCAATAGCTCTCTGGTTCCCAACAGAAACATTATCCCTTTGGCCAAATCAGCTTTCCAAATCAGCTCTTCTATCTTTGCTATAAACCTGCCCCTGGCTCTCAGCTCTGGGAGGATTTAGGTGCATTCCTGACCTACCTGCACAGAGCCCCACTCCTTTTCTTTCCTTCTGCCAGTGTCACTTTTTCTCTCTGAGGTTAAGCAAGAAGGGCTGGAAGCACATGGAGAAATTGCTGGATTTATTGGACTCTTCAGTCTCAGCCCTTCTCTTGGCTCTGCTCCAACAGCTCCTTCTCTGTGCCTGTTTCCCTAAGGAGGGAGGTGAGGAGAGTCAATGGGATCCTCGTGGCCAAGGGCATTGCTGATATAACTCCCAGTCCATGGGCTCCAAGAGAACTTGGCTCAGCCACTGCCAGACGAAGAAAAACTGTTCCCATCACGCAGCAGGAGCTGTATCCCAGAGAACAGGGCTGGAAGACAAGGTGCCCATAGAAAGGCTCCATGGCTGCACATAAATTTTCCTTGCAAACAGGCAAAGGCACCGACTCCCTGGAGCTGGATTTCCAGTGGTTCCATCCCAGCAGCCAAAGGCTGGGCTGTGGCTCTGGGCTCCAGTTTCCTATGACTGAAGGAGGCCACGGGGTTTGTTCTGCTGCTGGGGCAGTGGAAACTGCCTTGCTGTGCATTGTGAGCATCTCTGCACATCTCTGTTCTTTCCAAACCAGAAAAGGTCACCGAGACCCAAGAGAAACCCACTTCCCTCCTTCACTGAACTCCTTCTGCCTCGCACATGCTTTTGTTGCCATCCCTCGCTTGCCAAAGGCAGGAACAAACACTGGGGTTTGGCAGAGCTCAAAGCCTTGGCGTGTCTGATGGGAAAGAGGCATTCTTGGTCCTCAGCCCGGGGACAGGGCTCTGCTCCATGTCCACTGCCAGCTTTTCCAGCTGCAGTTTTGCTGCTCATCCCATGCTGAGAGCACTGGTCTGGGGACAGGCAGCACCCCTGGGTGCTGGGCTGTGAATCCTGCAGGGGATCCATGGAAAGTGGGCGGGAATAGCTGGAGCAGGACCCAGAGCTACGTGAACCCCAGCATGTTGCTGCGGCTGAGCTGCACGTACGGGGGGACGTGCAGGAGTCGGCGCTGCCCCGAGAGGCTTTTCCCCAAGAATTAATGATGCCAAGGGAACAGGGAAAGGCAGAGGGAGGCCGTGTAGAGCCAGGCTGCCTCTGCTTTGGTTAAATAGGGCTGGTTTTGCTGACAAGTTCCCCCTGAGAGACTGCAGGGCTGAGATGGGGAGGGATCCTGGAACTCAGAGGCAGCTGGAAGGTTCTTGGCAGCTACTGCTGTTTCAGAGTCAGGCACTGGATTTTCCTGGTGCTTGGGGGAACTGGGATGGCAGCCTGGATCAGAGATGGCCAGGCTGGACAGATGAGAGGCGGTCATAGCTTCTGCCTCTCTGTTGGAAGGATGCTCTGGAGCAGCAGCAGGGCCTGATTTCAGAGAAGCATTTGAGGTCTCAGTGCACAGTGATCGCCCCAGAAACCTCCTACTCAATTTTCTGCTGTGCACAGCCCAGCCTCAGGCAGCACAGGGGGTAATTTGCTCAAACACTGGCTAAGGCAACCCACATATGACAAGCCTCAGAGAGGGAAGAGGGTTTCTCATGGTGGTAAAGGGGTGAGAGAGAGGAGGGAGGGAGAAGAGGAATTTCCTGGCTGTGGTAAAGGTGGGCTCTGCTTGAAGAGAAGTCAGAGAGAATGGGTTTGTGGTCATGACATCAGGCTGGGGGAAGGAAGGAGTGGGTCAGCAGCAAACCCCAGCAGAACAAAACCCATTTGCCTTCTCATGATGGCCTGGGAATGAAGGACACACCAAACTACAGCTCCCCTCTCCCTTTGCCCACCTTGTTCTGCTGCAGAGAGAGCAGAGCACAGGGGGGGAGCAACCCTGGACTGAATCAGCAGCCAAGGGTCGGGCTGGGGAAAGATCTCAGCTGAGACAAGGGAACCCTGATCAAGCACATGTTCAAAATTTCCCACCTGGTTAGTGCTGGCTCAGCCCTCTGGAAAATGACACACGTTTTCCTTGCTGCGGGGCCAGAGGGCTGTGCTGGGAGCTGTCTGCTCTCCCGTCCCAGCTGCAGATGAGAGGTGCTGCTGGCAGGGTCCACAATCACTCTTCTTTCCCCTTTTGACAGCTGTTGCTGGTTAGGAAAATGGGAATGTTCCCCAGCCAGTTCTCGGCAGGAACTGCCCTTTCCAGGGCTGACCACTTGGGCTCTTTCTTCCTCTTCCCAGCTCCTGACAGTATTCACAGATTTGGGTACATTCTAGTCTTGGCAAAGCACTGCCCTTCCCTGCTTCTCTTCCTCACATGACACAGGAGAGGCTGTGGCCTGTGAAGGAGGAATGTTTGTTCTTGGACTTAGATCAGTATAATTCTTGAGTCTGTTCTCTTCCCAAAGCACAAAGAAAGAAAGAAGAAGCGCTGGGACCAGTCCTGCTGTGGGGATTTACACCCCAAACTGTCAGTCTGTTCCTAGCACAGAGATCCTGTCACCAGCTATCCCCTTCCCAGTGCAGGATGGAGATTATGCCTTGCAGGAGAGCAGTAGGAACATCAGGGCATGTTGTGAAAAGTCACATCTGACACAGAGGCCAAGTGAGTGTCCACAAAGAGGGAACACTGGGCAAAGCTCAGTGGAGGCAGGAAGGAGACAGCAGGGCTTGTTGCTCCTGGAAGCTGTGGGCACAGAGCTTAACAGAGGGGTCAACCATCTCTGTAGGCGGTGAGAATGTGCAGGAGTAACCACTGATTTCAGCTGCAGCAGTGTAAGAAACCTCAAGGTTCAGAGCTTAAGCCACTTTCTAAGAGAAAAGAGCAGGACTAGCAGGAAAAGGGAATGACTCCAGCCAGCAGTGGCTACTCAGAGGACACTGACAGCACAGAAGTGGGTGCATTTGGGCCACATCCTACCCAGCAACTTGAAAGTTCCTCAGAAAGCCCAAATGCTGCAACTGAGCTAACTCAGAAAGAAGTGGTCTGGCTAAGGCCAAGGTCAGTCTGAATAATCCCTTCCACTCTCTCTTCCGCTTTTGTGCAGTGAGACAGGAAGCTGAAAATTCCCCGGCTGATTTTGGGAGCCCAGGCAGAGGTCAGCGAGCAGGGACCACCCAGTGCAGCCTGAGTAACAGATGAGTGTGATGTTACCCAGTCCCTGTGCTCAGCTCCCTCCCTGATTCCTTGCAGCAAACAACAGAATTTCCTGGTTCTTTGTTTCAGAATTCAAGGGAAAATTCTGCCACCCATGCCGAGTTAAATTAAAAGCTGGTAAATTCAGGAGGCTTTTTGCAGCGAGGCACTAACCTTTGGAATTGCCTCAAGACTTGGTTAAGTCACATAATGATAACTGGCTTGGAAAAATCCTGATGGTTTTATGACCTTTCACAATGTCTGTACTTCTGTACCCAGGCAAGGGTCACCAGACTGTTCCAAGACATGACCAGATCCCCTCAGAGGGATAAAGAAAGAATTCTCCTCCTCTCTTTTCCTGTCCTGGTGTGACTGCCATTGCTCAGTTCTGTAACACACGGGAATTACCCCAGGCCAGAGCAGTGTGGCTGGAGTGCTGAGCTCACCACACAGCCTGTTCCCACCAACCCCATTTTGGTATGAGAATGATCTCTGTGTTACAGCACTTCTGGAGGTGCCGAGGTTGTCGTGTTTTGGAAACTTTGCCTCTGAGACAAAGGCAAAGGGAAAGAAGTACCACGTGTGTGTCCTCAGGAGGAGACAGCAGGGCCCCTGTTCTCACAGATGATCCTGAAGAGACCTGAACAATTCAGGTCTCTCCCTAACCTCCTGGCAAGTGAGGGAGTATAGATGTGTCTCTTCCCCTGCCAAAGTGAACGTCCCTTTCACTTTTATTTTGCTTTCTGTGTCCCCAGCCCCAGGGCTTTGAAAGTTGAGTGGTGGCTCCAAGAGGGTGTTATTTCACAGTGGTGGCCATTGCTGATGGAGCTTCTGGTAAGGCAAGACCCTCCTGAGGGCAGTCGTGCTCTCGTCCTTGGAAGTTCTGCTGAGACCTTTCCCTTCCCAGGTGCCAACTGGTGCTTTGTGGGATTGAAGCTCAAACCTCCTCTGAGGCCAAGCAGCCACAGGGACAGGCTTCATCCACCACCTGCCCACGACAGCAGGTCCCACTGGTGCTCAGTTCACTGGAGCTTTCTCCCCTTAGCAGGTCACTGCGAGCAGTGGATTATACCCTGGCAACAGGGACACTGCAACATGCAAGCCCCGAAACTGCAGCGCCTGCTCCACTACACAGCAAAATAGGTCGTGCATCAGCAAATGAAAAAGGACAGATGGTGTCTGCTAATACAGCTTAGTTTATGGCCTGCAGGATTAACTCACTAGTTGTCATGTCTGCAGAAAATAGGAAATGGGTGGGTCGGCTGGAGGAAACGTGTGGTGTGCCCAGCCCTACCTGTGCTGTGGGATGCAGCGGCTGGAGAGGATGTCAGAGATCCTGTGAGGTTTTGAGATGCTGCTGAAGGGCTGCCAGTGTCTTTTGGGGAGTCTGGGCAGTTGTGCCTAGTGCCTTGTACTGAGTCTTCCCGTTCAGCTCAGATTCCCACACTCCTGCCACAAAGGCCAGCGCTGTAGGGAGAGATGCTGAGCCGAGCAGGGATCTCCAGCAGAGACAGGAACACTGTGGTCTGTGCTCCAGCAGCTCTGGAGAAGCCCACAACTTCCTGTCCTCTGCCAGCTGCAGGACAGCCTCCAGTCCAGCCTTTTGAACTCCCAAACACCCACGTGTCTGCAGGAGTAAGTCAGAAAGCTGAGGCAGAAGCCTCAGGTCTTTTCAATGCCTTCTCTGTGACACACTGTTCTCCTTTCCTGGAAATCAGGCCAGTGCCTCACTCTGTTCTCCTTGCAGAGCTCTGGCTTCTGCATCTGCTTTCTGAAGGGCAGAACAAACTCTTCCTTAGCCCTCCATGAATGGTCCTCCTGAAGATTTCACCTCACTCCTTGCTGCCTCTGCCGTGGCCAGGTTTGTTCATGTCCTGCAAGATGCTGAGCACCCCGAAAAACAGCTGCCATCAGGGAGATACTCCAGAGCCAGTGCTGGATTCCTGCCCTGCCATGCCATCTCCTCTTGCTGGTGGCACCTGGCTCCCTCCTGTGTGCTTGGCCACCACCACCCATCACAGTGTGCCCAGGACAGGCAGGTGCCTTCTGCTGCCACAGGTGTTTGCCACCACCACCTTCTCCCACAGCCAGCCACCACAGGCACTGGGGTTTCCTCCAGTGACTAATTAGCCTGTGTTTATGCCAACACCAAACACATCATTGTCTGTTTAACAACTCTGGTGAGGAGGGAGTCTGGCTGCTCCCTGGTGCCATAGGGACCAGCCCAGCCCTTTTCTCATGGCAGCACCCCACTGTGCTAAACCTTCTCAGTTATAAATCCCCTGTCATTAAGGGTAGCAGGTCACTGGTAAGAGTGACTTGAGAGTGGGGATCATTGTCCCTTCCATCCTCAAAGCTGTGAGTGTGCAGGTGTACAAAGAACTCAGAACAGCCTGTGCTTTCATTACAAAAGGAAATGCTTCTTTTGTAGAGGGAAAAAGCATGTCAGATTACTATTTGAAGTAATTGCTTAATGCTTCCTACACCTTTACGTCATTGCTGAAGCAGACAGTAGTTACCTGAGTCCCTAACTGGGGTCTCTTCTCAATGCATGTGTGTCACTGATGGGGTCAGGCCCATGACCGTCCTGGCTGCTGGAGCCCTGGAGGAGACAGGATGGGGAACTATGTGGGCATGAGAGGCTCCACATTCTTCCCCCTCAAAATCTCCCCACCTCCCACCTCTTTTATCAGCCGCTGACAAGCCTTGCCATGTGTGTAGGCGGCTCCCAAGCTTACAAGATGATTCCCCGCTCCCCCCTCCACGAGAGCGCTCAGGATTTCGAGGACGGGGAGCACAGCGTTCCTCCGTCTGCAGGCCTGTTCTGCAAGGGACGATGCTCTCAGAGAGCTCCATGTGCTAACTCTCTCCCAGGATTTCACATGACAGCATCTTCCCCAGAAAGTCACAGCAGGGAGTGGAAGATTGCTGTGCGTGTGGGTGTTAGGAGGGAGCAGAGTGGGATGGGGAGATGGAGGGGAGGTGTAACCACAGACTAAACCAGAGAGAATCCTCTTGGAAGAGCCTCGCATTTCTGATCCCAAGGCTCCCATCTCCTGCCTTTTCCTCTCCATTTAAAAGAATGTCAGTCTTTGTTATGTCCAACAGAGAAAAGGGGAGTCAAGGAGAATCATCTCTTCCTTCTCTGAACACATCTCAGGGGACCATGAGAAG
>NW_016690327.1:39384-79741 GCF_001604755.1 Lepidothrix coronata
CTAACCAGATAGACCCAGCAATATGCGCACTGGGAGAGCCCTCTCCAGCCACTGGTGTCCTCCCTGGAGAGACATGAGGGCCATTAATGACATCTCCATCTGACAAACCATCCCAGTGCATGTCATTACAACACAGTGCTTCCCTGGGGCCCTGGCAGAAAATGACCCCAATGAGCTTCAGTTCGTGCATCCACAGCTGCTCCCCGTGAATGCACAGCGTCCCTCGCCACAGAGCTCAACGCTTTCAGGGTTAACCTTTGCTGAATCCCTTGGACACAGCAAGACTGACATCCCTGCTCTGCACACAGCAGAGCTGGGACCCCAAAAAGAGGAGTAAGGAAGGCCACATGCTTCTGGCACGACTCTTCAGGGCAGGAAGCTGGGAAGAGACCCTGCCCTGCGCTTCTGAGAGGTTTACAATACCTCTGTGCTACTTGGATCTGTCTGTCCCTGTCACCCTCCCCTAAATGCTGTGAGTACAGCACCTCTCAGGTGTCACAGCACGTACCTGGCTGTGCCTTGTGGTGGTTTCTCAGCAGAGAGACCCTTGAAACTGCCATCTGCATTTTGGCACTGGGGAATCCTGATGGGCCTGCATCCCTTTAACAACCCTGGTTGTCCCACCCTAGCAGGGCCAAAGGTCTCAGCCTGCCCAGAGAAACCAGAGCTGAGTCATTCCCAAGTGCCCCTGTCCGAAAACAAGGAAGAATTCCTGCTGTAAAGCTGTTCCCCTCCTTCCCTCATTTCCTCGTGTCTGTGGCTATTTCAGAGAGCAGCGACATGAGCTGGATTTTCTCTAAACTCTATCTGCTTTACAACACAACCTGTGCCCCCTGAGTAACCCCTCCCATCCCTGTCTGTGAAAAGTGGAAGAAACCCCGAGGACACCCACAGAATTCTAGAGAAAACAGTCTGTGCTGGGGAGGGTTTCACACATCTGTGCCTGAATGACCCGGAGGTTTCAGGCAGATTGAATCTTTGTGTGCCTTGAAATAGCTGTTTCAACATCCCTTTGTGTCCTGCAGGCCAGGGATCAGAGCAACAGGTATTTACCACACCTGTGACAGTCGAGTAATCAGGAAAGGCAGGGGGTGGGCAAAGGGGATGTGGTAGGAGCTGGAGTTTCTATTTTATCTGGGGCCTCCTGCCAGTGTCCCACCACAGCGATATTCCCGGCCAGGCACACCCCCAGTTCCTCCATGCAAATACTCCCAGTCTGAGTTTCACAATCCCTTCCCAGCAGGCACCCTCTGCTTTCACTCTCTGAATTACCAAGGGGAATTTTCATTACATCACCAGAGACTCTTCCTCCTCGACAGCGGCAGAGCTGTCACTTGCTTTGCAGGGGGGTTTTGGGGTGTGGGTGGCCACGGTGTTTCTCTGGAAAGAGGCCCTGTGCCTCCCAAAAGCAGGTTCAGCCCAGCTCAGCCTCCCCCAGTGGCTCCATCCAGGCTGGGAATGGCACTGGGCGGTGTGGGGTGGCTCCAACCAGCGCCTGGACAAAGCCTTCTCCCTGGAAGCCTTCCTGGGAGATATGGCATTTTAAGGCAGCTTTAAAAGCTGCCTGTGCCAAATCCTGCCCTGATTTAAGCAGCGGGGTCGGAAGTCAGCAGTCTTCCAGCTTTCTGCCAGCATAAGCAGAAGCAAATTTGCCTATTGGAGCTGGGATTTGTGGAATGATTCACTGCAGCATTTGAATTCCCCTCTTCCTATATTTTTTTTTCTTTTGTTTGTTTTCTGGTTTATCTTTTCAAATATCCCTGCGTTAAACAGTCAGACTGGTGACTGTTTCCTTGCAGCCCCGGGGAGGGGCTGATCTGATCTCACTCCCAATCCGGCGACTTTCCAATCAGCCTCTTTCCTCTCCCCCCTGGCAGCTTGTTTCCCTCCCCTCTCCTTCCCAGCTTCCCAGCCCCAGTTCCTGGCTGGGTTGTTGGTTTTTTCCCCCCCCAGTTTGAATCAAAACAAACTACCGGGTTCAAACTGCTAGTCAGGAACTTGCTGAGCAGGAGCCTCTGCTCTTGGCAAGGGCTATCAAAACTCGCCACGGAGAAACACTTTGGCCATGGAGAACTTATTTTTGAGTAGCTGGTATGTCTGGACCACGGCGAGGTCCGGACAGTTGGAATTCTGTGTCTCTGAGCTCCTTAAAAGCACTGAATTCCCTCAAACATATAAAGACTGGCAAGAGGTCTGAGCAGCTTGGGAGGAGGGAAGATGGCTCTGAAGTCACTTGGATTTACCCTGGCCTCCCCCAGCCCTGTTTGTATCATGATTTTCCTCATATAAGGCAATGAAGAGTCATTTCTGCCCCATCAGCACGTTGCAAAGCCGATGCTTTTCCCAGGAACTCCAGATGGTTTTGCTCTCTGTCTCTCTGTGTCTGCACTACTGGTAATTCAGGCCTGTCTCACATTAGCTTTTGAGCTGAAACCTTCCCACAATTAGTTACAGTCTGTGCTCTTGCGCTGCAGAGGACGTAGGGCTGAGCTGGCAGAGCACTGTCTGGGAGATCCGTCCCACACACGAGTCTTGTTCAGGTTTCTCTATTTCAGTCAAGAGTGTGATTTTTCTAGTGAAATCATCAAAGCGAGACAGTCTCTGCTACAGATGGGCAGCGACAGCCCTTTAAAAATGCCTCATACCCAGCTTGTCTCAGACAGGAGCAGTTAATTTCAATATAATCTTGTTTTACACCAATATAACACCTCTCCTTTCTTCCTCTGGCCCTGCTTTCCCAACAGTGAAATGGGGAGAGGTCCTTTCCCTCTGGGAGCTCCACAAAACAAGTGTCAGGGAGATGCTAAAGCATCTTCATGCCTGCCCATGACCTACCAGGGACCAGAGCTCAGCAACTCACTGCTCAGGGACAATGTGCTCCACAGACGCCCTTGTAGCATCCCAGATTCTCTTGGAGCAGAGCTGTTTGGCTCCCTTGCCAAATTACCTTGCTAATTAACAGGGTTCTTGATCCCAGGCAGGAATTTACCACTTTGAGGCCAATTCTAAGTGTGGCCCAAAACTTCCAGCTGGTCCAAAGCCACGTGTGCTGTGGCAGGAATGCCAAAGCACAGCAGATGAGCTGACAAATGTCTGGGGAATGTCATCTCCAGGGAAGGACTTGGGTGCAGCAGATATCTTGGGATAAGCAGTAAGTGAGGGTGTATGGCAGGCACAGAATTAACGTGGAAAAGCACAGGGAAAAGCATGATTGCTGTAGGGTATTTAGGTGAGGAGGAAGCTTCATTTGTGCTCTTATGCAGGTGATATACTCCCTCTGTGCCAGACAGGAAGTGTCAACATTATCCCTGCTGTGCAGACAGACACAGGGTCTTTGCCTACAGCAATCAGGCAGCACGAGCACTGAAATCCAGGTGCTTCCAACTGTCAGCCTGGGTTTGGTTCCTTGCTCCCATGTCAGAGGCACCAACAAGGGCTCTCGGCAGCCAGGAAGGATCCTGGTAATAACAATGCAAACAGGCTTTCCTGAGATAAATGATTTCGGGAATAGCAATAGCTGGGAGAGACAGTGATGGAGCCACACTTGTCACATGAATAACCACAGTCTGTCCAGCCAGAGCTGACAGTCTAAGGGAAGGCAGCCCCTTCTGTGCTGATTTAACAGGCTCCTCGTAGACACAGCAGATCTTTCTGCTTCGCCTCCCCTGCATAATAAGCAGTGTCCTTCCCGTTAGCTCCTCAGCCTTTGGATGGGAGTCGAGGCTGGCAGACCCCTGTGGGCACGGGGGAACCCTGGAAGGAAGCGGAGGCTTTTAACTTTCTGCATGACTGCAGTAGGAATGTGGGTTGTAGTTTCAGTGCCTCTGAACCCAGCACTCCTCGGGGAGGAGTTCCCCGGGTGAGTAAATCTCCACATGATCTTCACAGACGTTATGAAGGAGGGACACACAGCGAGGGACAAGGTGCTCCAGTGGGGCAAATGGATTTAGAGGGGGCTCCTGAGGTTATAGACCCCCGTCTCCAACAAGATACATGTTAAAAAGCAAACTGCCCCAGGGATTTTTAACAGAAACCTTTTTTTCTGCACAACCCAGCCAGAAGATTCCCCCCATTCCAGGCCCTAGATGAGACCAGAAGGCTGGAATGGCCACCCTGGGGTGGGCAGAGATGCTCTGGGCAAGCCCTGCAGCCATGGCAGTGCTAAGGGAAGGATTTTGAGGGGAGCCAGGGGTTGAGGGGGGCCATAGTGCTGAGGGGAGATGGGGAGCTGAAGGGGGAGTCATAGAATCATAGAATATCCTGAGTTGGAAGGGACCCATCAGGATCATCGAGTCCAACTCCTGGCCCTACAAGAATCCCACCATGTGCCTGAGGGTGTTGTCCAAACTGGAGATGGGACACTGAGGGAACCGCTGAGGGTGTTGCGAAATGTGGAATACACATTTTCCTAAGAAAGGGTGTTCTTTGATGCTTGATCTTTGTGTACTTTCAAGTGTAGGGGGAGCCAGGGACTGAGGGGGGGCAGGTGTTGAGAAGGAACCAGGGCGCTGAGGGGAGATGGGGTGCTGAGGGGAGTCAGGAGCGCTGAGGGGAGATGGAGAACTGAAGGGAGATGGGGTTTTGAGGGGAGCTGGGGGTGCTGAGGGGAACTGAGTTGCTGAGGAAAGTCGGGTGCTGAGAGGAGCACTGGCACTGAGGGGAGATAGGGGCCCTGAGCGGAGCCATGGTGTTAAAGGCAGATGGGGAGCTGAAGGGAGATAGGGAGCTGAAGGGACATGGGGAGCTGAAGGGACATGGAGTGTTGAGGAGAGATAGGGAGCTGAGGAGACATGGGGAGCTGAAGGGACATGGGGTGTTGAGGCGAGACGGGGAGCTGAGGGGAACCGGGCTGCTGAGGAGAGTCGCGTGCTGAGGGGAGCAATGGCACTAAGGGGGGCCGGGGGCGCTGAGGGGAGCCGAAGAGCAGAGCGGGCGATCGGCTCTACCCCGCTGACACGCTTCAGAGCCACTCATGGCACCGCAGCAGCGGGACGGGCACATGTACAGGGACGGGCACAGGGACGGGGACAGGAACGGGCACGATCCCTCCGGGGCTGCCCGGGGGCGCTGCCCACAACCGAAATGGCGGCGGCGGCGGCCGCGCCCGGCGCGGGGCGGGACAAGGCGGGGCGGGGCCGGGCCGCGCTCACCCGGCTCTGGCGCCGCTCTCGTTACAGCGCGGCCGAGGCAGCGCCCGGCGGGACGCGGCGCTCGGAGCCCCGGGACCGACCTGCAGCCGCCACCCCGGACCCCTCCGAGTGATCACCGCCGCCGCCGCCATGGGCTCCGAGCGGGACTCCGAATCGCCGCGCTCCTCCTCCATCCACTCGGCCGCCGCCAAGTGCCCCAAGCCCGGCCGCCGCCGCCGCCTCTCCTTCCAGAGCGTCTTCTCCGCCGCCGCCGCCTCTGCCGCGGGCGGCCGCCGCCGCGCCAAGGCCGAGCCGCCCCCCGCCGCTCCGCCGCCGCCGCCTCTGCCGCGGGCGGCCGCCGCCGCGCCAAGGCCGAGCCGCCCCCCGCCGCCCCTCCGCCGGCCCCCGCCGCCCCGCCGGCCCCGCCGCCGCCGCCGCCGCCGCCGCCGCCCCCCGAGGAGGCGCCGGTGGTCCCGGAGGGCGAGGAGGAGCTGGAGTGCCCGCTGTGCCTGGTGCGGCAGCCGGCGGAGAACGCCCCGCGCCTGCTGTCGTGCCCGCACCGGTCGTGCGGGGCCTGCCTGCGGCAGTACCTGCGCATCGAGATCACCGAGTCCCGCGTCAACATCTGCTGCCCCGAGTGCAGCGAGCGCCTCAACCCCGCCGACATCCGCCGCCTCCTGCACGACTCCCCGCACCTCGTCGCCAAGTACGAGGAGTTCATGCTGCGCCGATGCCTCGCCGCCGACCCCGACTGCCGCTGGTGCCCGGCCCCCGACTGCGGGTGAGTGCGGGGGGCACGCGGGATGGCGGTGGGGTGGGTGCTGCCCCTCCGTGCTGGGACAGCGTGGGGAGGAGGGATCTGCTGTCCCCGTAGGATGCTACTTCCTCTGTCCTGGGACAGACTGAGGACCCACTGTCCCTGTAGGGTGTTGTCCTGTCCATCCTGGTAGAGCGTGGGGATGGGAGGATCTGCTGTCCCGTAGGGTGGTGCCCCATCCATCCATACTGGGACGTCTTGGGGAAAGGAGACTCCCCGCCCTGGAGGGGTGCTGCCTGTCCCCAGCACATCCTGGGACAGCTGGGCAATCCCACTGCCCCAGCGAGATGCTACCTTTCCCCAGCAAGTCCCGGGGATGGCATCCCAGATGGGATGGCCCTGGGACCTGCTGTCCTGCTGAAATGCTGCCTGTCCCCACCTGGCTCCCAGGACAGCAAAGGGAGGATCAGCCCCAGTGGGGTGCTGCTGCCCGTACACACTTCTGTTCTACTGAGTCCCACAAAGAGCCCTCAGTGCAGATGTTCTTTGCTTGTCAGCAGTCTGTTCAGGACAGCTGATGGGCCTTGGGTACCAAAATGACACTCCATCTATCCCTGTTACCTCTCTAGGGCACCGGGATTTGACCTTGGGGATTGTGGAAATACAGGCAGATCGGGCACGAGTGACAGGATTTGAAGGGGGTTTTAGCTGAGCCATCGTTTCCCTAATTTAACAGAAGCCTTTTTTTCTGCACAAATGGGAAGCGTGGAGTTTCCCAGCTGCGAGTTTCGCTGTGAGCCGTGGGGACAGTGCATGGGGACACGCTGCAGCCCTCACGGTGGGGAAGAAGGAACTGTAAACAGTCACTATTTCCCAGTGAGGACGTTGAATACATGGCAGAGAGGAGTGATGTTGACTCACTATCCGTTGCCTAAGTGAGGAAATGTCTGTCTGTCCAGAAGTCAGCCCAGCCAACTGTGATGACTGTGTAGTTATGAGTGTGTTGCTTTCATTTTCTCTTCCATTTTCCTTCCAACGAACTCTGTTGGTTTCTGTTTGAGCGTAAGCCAAAGCTGCCTGGAAAAGGGCTTTGTTTGGGAAACTTAAGAGAAGTGCTGTGAAGTTTAGCTAGAATTCAGCCTGGATGGCAATTCTGAGTAGCGAGGACATGAAAGGAAAGTCTGACCTAGTAGTCGGAATGGAAAAGGTGGTGGGAGGGTTGTGAAGATTTAATCAAAGCATTGTAATAGGCATCCTATGCAAATCAGTGAACCTGGCTCAGGTTACCCATTTCACGGCCTCTGAGCATCCTGTATAAGGGCTTGTTCCTTCAAAGGGTGAAATTAAAGGCAAACAACAGCTTTGCTCCTTTCTGGAGCCAAATCGAGTGTGAGATCTTGATATTTCACCAGCACTGGGGATAAGATCAGAGAGACAAGAGCTGGTTGTGCTGCCACAGAGGGAATGCCCCTGCTGTTAACCAGCTAGAGAAAATCCGGTTCCTGCTCTCGGAATCTCAGCTCCTTGACTGCTCTGATATTATCTGTGCTCAGGATAAGGTGTACAAACAGCCGACGTCACCCAGGCTGGCTGGGTGGAAGAAGCCAGCTCCAGCACGGCCCGGAGGGCGTTGCCTCTGTCACAGCAACACAGCCGTTGCTTTGAGGGGTTTTGGGCAGACTGGTGTCACAGGCAGCTCTTTCTGCGAGCAAAAGCCTCCTCCCTGGTTAGTCAGTGAGCAGGGTGAGCCAGGTGACACGCACAGCATCCTCCTCCCAGCTGCCCAGAGCAGCAAGAAGCGACCCTGGGGCTGTTGGAGACCAGGCAGCCTCGTGGACCAGCACTGCTGGTGTGTCAGTGGCACTCACACAAAGGCTGTTGGAATCAGCCCTCCGGCAGGGAGAAGAATTAATCACCCTATTCATTCTTCCCAGCAGAGCTTGTGTGGCTGTGCTTATGTAAAATCGGGGTATGAATTATTTACAGTGGGCTTTCCCCGCTGTAGTAGTGCTGGAGTACAGAGCCAGAGCGGGAACGTAGGGCTGGGGGCACGGCCGTGGCTGGCACTGGGTGTCACCCCTGCCAAGGTGTGTAGGGCTGGGGTATGGCCATGCTTGGCCCTGGGTGTCACCCCCACCAAGGTGGTGGCATCAGGGGGCTGCAGGGGGATGGCAGACACGACCCTGGGCGTGTGACATGCAGCGTCCGGCGCCTTCCTCACACGCCACAGTCTTTTCTTTAAATTCCTCTTTAAATGGAAGAGCCTGGCTGTGCTGCGGGGAAGGGGAGGAGGAGGAGGACCAACACAACACCGGTGCATGTTGCCATGGAAACTCCGGTCAATTGATGCGCCATCAATCGCAAAACAAATCATTTTCTGTGTTTTGCGGCTTCGGTTTTTCCCCTTGCTACAGTCAGGTGGTATCGCTGTCTAGTGTTTGTCACACTGCATCCTTCCCAAAAGCTTGGGAGAATAACAGGACCTTTAGAGGAACGGAGCTGTGTAGGCTGAGCTCTGTGAATGAGCAGGAGGAGGGAGGGAGGCAACTCGTGGCCGTCCAAGGCGTGGGCTGGAAGCAGAGCTGTGTGATTCCTGGGGTCTCAGGGAGACACTCTGTGGGGAAAACTCAGTTTCCCTTCTCATCTGCTGGGATTGGGCCTGGAAATGGCTGTTTAAGTCAGCGATGTGTCAGAGGTCAGGGGAAGAGGGGAATGCACTGGCCATCCAGTGCCATAACTATTCCCAGGCATAGCCCTTCAAAACCCACTTTCTAGTTGACCTTGACTTGGAGATGTGTTATTTCTTTTCCCAACAGACAGTTGTGTAGCTTGTCTCCCCGCAGCTGTGGGCTTGTTCATGATATTTGTCATTTCAGCTCTAGCAATAAAATATAAATGATGATGATTTTAATTTCTCGACTGTTTAAAAAAAACCAGCGTTTTGAGTGAGGAGTTAATTTGGAGTATGGGGTTGCTTAATATATTACACTGAGCTCTCCTAGCCTAGTTATGGTTTGAAATAGCAGTGTCACAACACAGCTGGGTAGATGAAGCTTTTCCTTTTTGTTTTGCCAAGATCTTTGGCTGTAGCATAGTGGCAGGGTGAGGATGTTCAGTGGGATACTCCTTAGACAAGATGCACAGGGGTTGAGTTTGTCCCTCCCAAACCCCTGGGCCATCCATATCATAGGATCATCATGCAGAATGGTTTGGGTTGAAAGGGACCTTAAAGATCATCTTACCCCACCCCATGCCATGGACAGGGACACCTTGCACTAGACCAGGTTGCTCCAAGCCCTGGCCACTTCCAGGGATGAGGTTTTCCTGTCTCTCCTCCAGCACTGGGCTCAGGTGCAGGTGTGTTGCTGCACACGTAGGCCCTGCAGTCGTGCCTCCTGGCCCCGAGATGTTGTTTCTTTGGCGACTCTGTCGTAGCCTGGCAGGATGAAGTTGCTCAAACTCCCACGGAATGTGAATCATTGTGGTATGACACATTCAGCGGTTCTCACGCCGCTGCCTCTGAGAAGAGGCAATACAACTTGAGCTACACGAGCTCTAAATATAAAGCCTTAAATAGGAATTATTCCCTCTGACCACCAACAAAAATACTGAGGACGAGCAACAAAAATACCCTTTTGCCATAAGGGTGTCGCAGAGCTGGGAAGGCACTTCTGGAATTGCTCATGTCAGCCCCTGCCAATGGAAACAGCCTCATCCTCAGTGACTGTGTTAGTCAGATTTCTTTAGCAGTGCTTGCTGATGCTGCTTAGACTTTTGTGTACACAGGGCACTTCCTCCTGGAAGTGTCACACTACTATCAGAAGTGAGCTGGTTGAACCTGGCCTCTCTGTCTTGCACTCTCGGTTGGTTTTACTCAAATTTTGGCTTATTCCGGGGGCAGGGTGTTGTTCTTCAGCACTCTCTGGAAAAGAAAGTTCTGTGGAGATCAACAGGAGCTTGCTTCTTGGCATAGCTACACATGGAATCCCCTGTTATTGCAGTTTTTTAGAATCATTCAGTTAATAGAAGTGCCCAGGATAACCTCAGCTTTCCTAGACTCCTCCAGACCACACAGCATCCACCCATATACGTGTCCTAAGGAACTGGGGGGGGTGTGTGTGCCTGGAAAGAGCAACCTGAGCCTGTCCTAGGAGCCTGAGTTGGCAGAAGGAGCAAGGAGTTAGCTGGGCACACCGTGCACAGATCTTGTCTGTGTGAATTGCCCGTGGGAACTGCCAGCAGTTACTGAGGAGAGAACTCCGTGTCACAGGCTGGCTGTGTGAAAGGCCTCTGCCCCGAGTAACCCAATTAGCACTGCTTAATTTCAGGCCCTGCAGTGCAAGCCACAGGGCTGGAGAGAGCAGGAATGTGTCTGGCGTGGAGGCTGCTGTACCAGTGATCAGAAATGAGGTGGGAGAGGTGGGGTGGGCGGACTGGGGGCTCTGGGTGACCTGCCGCGGGCTCCGGGGGTACCAGGCACGCCTGTCTTGGCAGCAGCTCTTCAACCAGCTGCTCTGAGCAGAGCAGCTCAGGCAGCCACAGCCCGGGCACCCTGAATTAAAGGATCACTGGGCTCTGGCTTGATAACTCTGCCTTTCACTAATGCCCCCGGCGTGTTCCCCCTGCAGTTACGCGGTTATTGCCTACGGCTGTGCCAGCTGCCCCAAGCTGACCTGCGAGAGGGACGGCTGCCAGACAGAGTTCTGCTACCACTGCAAACAGATATGGCACCCCAACCAAACCTGCGACATGGCCCGCCAGCAGCGGGCACAGACCCTGCGGGTACGGACCAAGCACACGTCGGGCCTCAGCTACGGACAGGAATCCGGGCCGGGTATGGATTCACGTGTTTTCCATAGAGTATCCTCAGCTGGGAGGGACCCACTAAGGTCATTGAATCCCAACTCCTTGCCCTGCACAGGACAGCCCCAAGAATCACACCACTGATTTTTTTTTTTTTTGGTTACTCAGTGCTGCAGCTGCGTGTGTGAAGCTGAGGAAGAGCCACCTCTGTGTAAACCCCCCTCCCCTCCAAGCAGTGGGGTGTTAGTGCCCTGCGTGGCACAGCTGAGGGTCTACAGCTGCCACTGTGAGAGCAGCTGTTAGACTCATTTCCCCTTCTCCTGTGTGTTAGGACATGTCTGGGCTCCTCCAAGAGCGCTGAACAGACCAGTAGGTGATGATGTGCTTTGGGTCCTTCTGTGTGACAGCAGCTCCCCTCATCCGCCCCAGCTCTGCTTGTGGCTCTTTTGATCTTGGATGTTCTCGCTTTTTGCTGATCTAAACCCTGAACAAATAGTCACTTTTTACCCTTGCAGCTTCAAATTTGCCTGCTGTGGTCATGAGGAGCAGCATTCATGCCCAGCTGAGTGTGGGGAGCCTTGCTCTGTGCACTGTTAGGTGTTAGTAATGTCAGGTACCAAAAAAAATGCCAACCCACAGACTCCTACACTACCTGGTAGGAGCTGCTGTGTCTGCTGAGTTTGTGTTCCTTAAAAATAACTGTATTGACTCTGGAAGTGGGCAGTGAGGCCATTTTGTAAAGCCCTGCCCTGCCCCCAAACAAAACACCCTGGTTTTCCTTCTATGTCAGGAGTTTAAATGTTAATTCACTTAGCGTGGAGCTGTCGTGGGTGGTTCAGAGGTGGCTTAGTGGTATGTTGAGGTTCAACATGTCCCAGTTAGAGAGCCCTGATAATGGACAGCAGAGACTCCCACAGTCTCTGGTACAAACCAGCCAGTAAAAAAAAAAACAACCAAACCAGTTTCTGAGATTTTTCACCCTGTTAAAGAGATCCCTGCCAGGAAGGGCACTTAGCCACGGAAAGGGAGGTTTTTGAGACAGTGGTTTTTCCTCACCCTGTTCTGCTGGATCCAGTGTGGTGATTAATAAGGTGTGAGCTGGTCTCAGCAGCTGGATTTCATCTTGCTGAGCGTCGCAGGGGCCAGCAAAGCCCTGAACCACAGCACAGCCATTGCATAACCACGATCAGATGACTCCTGAATTAAGGAAGAGATGAAAGACCCTTATCCCACTCTGCCAGCAGCAAACTGGGGCCTGGGCAGCCTCTGCTGCAGACCCCAGTTCCCTTTTGGCTGCCCTAGAAGGCTGGGTTTGGTATTTTTCCAATGCCTGTTCTCCCAGTTGTTCTGTTGTTCTTGGCCCATGAATCACCTCAGTGGAGCAATTCAGTCGTGGCTTGTTCTTATGCTGTTGCCTTGGCTAGCACAGGGCAGGTATGACTTGTTCCCAGCACTTAAGCATGTCCTGGAGTACATTCTGTTCAAGGTTAAAATAAGTTTTTTAAGTAGCTGTTGCTCTCAGTCCCTGCTGCCCGGGCTCTGGTGGGGTCTGTCATCAATGTTACCATCTCGCTCCGAAGATAAGCTAAAGACACAGCACCCCCACTTCACCTGCGGTCAGCAAAGGTGTTCTGCGTGCACAGAAAACAGGGGGTTTCATCCCGTGCCAAGATTCCCCTCGTGGATTCCCTCATGCTCACAGCAGAGGTTCCAACTCCATCCCGTGCTTCCTCCCCGCAGCCGACGACATCAAGCCGTGCCCGCGCTGCAGCGCCTACATCATCAAGATGAACGACGGGAGCTGCAACCACATGACGTGTGCCGTGTGTGGCTGCGAGTTCTGCTGGCTCTGCATGAAGGAGATCTCGGATCTGCATTACCTCAGGTGAGGAGGGGGGAGCAGCACACCGGGGTTCCCCTGCCTGTACCCCCTGCAGCCCCACAGGCTGGGACAGAGGGGCTGGAGACCAGCCAGGCAGAGAGGGAGCTGGGAGTTTGGATTGACAGGGAGCTGAACATGAGCCAGCAGTGTGCCCAGGTGGCCAAGAAGGCCAATGGCATCCTGGCTGGATCAGGAACAGTGTGGCCAGCAGGTCCAAGGAAGTGATTCTTCCCCTGGACTCAGCACTGGTGAGGCCACCCCTGGAGTGCTGTGTCCAGTTCTGGGCCCTCAGCTCAGGGGGCTGGAGGGGCTGGAGCAGGTCCAAAGAAGAGCAACAAGGCTGGGGAAGGGACTGGAGCACAAGTGCTGTGAGGAGAGGCTGAGGGAGCTGGGGCTGTTCAGCCTGGAGAAGAGGAGGCTCAGGAGAAACCTCCTCACTCTCTGCAACTCCCTGACAGGAGGGGGGAGCCGGGGGGGGGTTGGTCTCTTTTCCCAGGCAATGATCAGCAAGACAAGAGGGCTGGGTCTTAAGCTGTGCCAGGAGAGGTTTAGGTTAGATATTAGGAAGAATTTCTTTCCAGAGAGGGTGCTCAGCCATTGGAATGGGCTGCCCAGGGAGGTGGTGGATTCTCCATCCCTGGAGGTTTTTAAGATGGGACTGGATGTGGCATCAGTGCCATGGGCTGGGAACCACAGCAGGGTTGGATCAAGGGTTGGACTTGATGATCTCAGAGGTCCCTTCCAACCCAGCTGATTCTATGATTCTCTGATTCCTGCTGCTGGGGCAGCACATGCCCATCCGGGGCTGTTCGGAGGGGTTTGCTGCATGTGCTGGGCTTTCACCCTCCTGCCTCTGCACTCAGTCTCTCTAATTTTCTTCTTTCTGACCCAAAGAGCTGAACTTTGTTCCCACTTTACGGTGGCATGCTCTTCCACACCAAAAAAAAAAAAAGCTCCTGATACGATTCTTTTGAGAGCTCTTGGTCTACTGGACGTTAAACACATCCGGTAATGTGATTGATAATCACCTTGATGAAAAATTAATCTTGATGGGGGGAAAAGAAGAGAGAAACCTCTTTTGTGTTGTCTACACGCTTCCTAAGTTTTGGGTTTTATTTTTGTGGAAGTTGGACTTGGGGTTCTTGGGAACATTTAGGAATTGCTGTGGTGTTAATGTCATTTTTTTTCCCCTCCCACGAAGCCCCTCTGGCTGTACATTCTGGGGCAAAAAGCCATGGAGTCGTAAAAAGAAGATTCTCTGGCAGCTGGGCACGTTGATCGGGGCTCCTGTGGGCATTTCCCTCATTGCTGGCATTGCCATTCCTGCCATGGTCATTGGCATCCCTGTGTACGTGGGGAGGAAGGTAAGTGTGGGGAGCAGAAGGGTTTGGGGACGTTCCCTGTGCTCGAGGCATCCGACCAGAAATTTAGAGCTGATATGAAGGGTGGATCTTGCAACAGAAGCAAAATTCAGTTGTCTCTTCTAAAGCTTGTCTTATCTCCTGGGCTTTGTGTGGGCAGAGGGAGGGTGGTGGCTGATAAGCCCTCATAGCCCTTCAGGCTCATGTCCTCCCAAATGCATTTTGCAGTGCTCTTGTGCCTCTGCTTTAACCCAGGAGAAACTTGGTCCCTTTTGAACCCATCCTGTGATGTTGGGCTCTGTGGGACAGTGGTTGGACTCTGAGCATCACACCTTGCCATGCTTAAATCACTTGTGTTTTGGTGCTGACCTGCTGCCTCAAACTGTGTGATGCTGCTGTGTGTGTCTGTGCTGATAAAGAGATGTTGGGAGGGAAGAATTGGCACATCAGCACTTTACTTGTAACTGCTTCTTTTTCTTAAGCACAGACCCTCCTGCTAGGTCTGGTCTGTGAGGAGATCTGTGAGGAGATGAGGTTCTTTAAGGGCTCACACAGCTGGCAAGGCTGTAAAATCAAATACTGATGTCCTCTGGGTGTTTGCTCATGGCCAGGCTGTTCTCACCTGGTGCTTCTCCTTCCGTCAGATCCACAGCAGGTATGAGGGGAAGAAAACCTCTAAGCACAAGAGGAACTTGGCCATCACTGGAGGGGTCACCTTGTCTGTCATTGCCTCTCCAGTCATCGCTGCTGTCAGTGTTGGTAAGTGGGCTCAGTCTCTGTCCCTTCTGGTGGGCCAGTAGCCACCAAGGCAAGTGGGTAGCCCAGCCCTGTGCACTGGGGGTGGCCAAAGGCAGTTTGCAGAGTGCTGCTGTGTGTGGGTTTGGGCACAACCCTCTGTCTCACATCCAGGCTGCACGTCCTGATGTGCTCGAGGTGGCCTGGAGCCAGCACAGGGCTTGTCTGGAGCACCAGCTGCCTGTGCCACAGCCCATCCTGGTGTCCCTCGACACACAGAGCTGTCCCTCACTCATGGACTGGTTTGGTGGCTGGTGTCTCAGGGGTTCAGTGCTCTTGGGGTTCCCCTATTCTGCACCAACAAAGGGCTCCTTCTCTGTCTGTCTGCAAAATTGTGAACTAGAACCTTTTAAAAGCAGCGTAAACACAACTGAGAGAGTCCCTACCCCAAAAAAATCCTTTCTGTCTGCCCAACACAGCTCAGCCTTGAGCTCCTCTTAACCCAGCCCATGCTCCCCTCCAGGTATTGGGGTCCCCATCATGCTGGCCTACGTCTACGGCGTCGTGCCCATCTCGCTGTGCCGGGGCGGTGGCTGTGGGGTCAGCACAGCCAATGGAAAGGGGGTGAAAATCGAGTTTGATGAAGATGATGGACCCATCACAGGTAACGTGGTGACTGGGGGAGGGGAGGGGTTGTAATGAAATGCTCAGGGGTTGTGATGTTTCCCAAATCTGAACATCTGTTTTCACCTGGGCCTGGCTGGAAGCAGGTATTTGCTTCAGTCTTGCTGTGATCAGGTGTGCTGCTCTCAAAGCAAAATCTCAGCTCTGCTCAAGGCTGGGAGGCTGCCTGGGATGAGACATCACTTCCCTTGCTGATTCCCACCCCTGTGCTCTCCTCCCCTGCAGTGGCTGATGCCTGGAGAGCCCTGAAGAACCCCAGCATTGGTGAGAGCAGCATCGAGGGGCTGACCAGCGTCCTGAGCACCAGTGGCAGCCCCACGGACGGGCTCAGTGTCATGCAGGGCAACTACAGCGAGACAGCCAGCTTTGCTGCCCTCTCCGGGGGCACCCTGAGCGGGGGGGTCCTCTCAGGGAGCAAGGGGAAGTACAGCAGGTAAAATTGGATTGCTGGGGAGAACCACAGAGGGTCCCAAGGGCTGTGTTGATTGGGCAGGTTTATTCTGGGGAGCTCTCCAGGACTGTGAGTGGTTGTGCTTCGACCTAGTTATGTCCTAGGACTTTTGCATCTTGGTCTGTCATAGAGTAACCAGTCCCAGCAGATCACCCAGGGTGATCAGGGACCCAGGGTGGTGTGGCTCTGGCACAGGCTGCCCAGAGAGACTGTGGACTCCCCATCCCTGGAAGTGTTCAAGGCCAGGCTGGACAGGGAAAAATCCTTCCCTGTGAGGGTGGGGAGGACCTGGCACAGGTTGCCCAGAGAAGTTGTGGCTGCCCCATCCCTGGAAGTGTCCAAGGCCAGGTTGGATGGGGCTTGGAGAAACCTGGTCTAGTGGAAGGTGTCCCTGCTCATGGCAGGGGGTTGGAACTAGATAATCTTTAAGGTCCCTTCCATCCCAAACCATTCCATGATTCTGTGATCAGGCTACTTCTGGACTCAGTGCCTGGCTGGTTCTGGCAAGGAGGACAGAAGATGAGTTTCTGTCCCTACTGAGCTCCCTAAAATTGCAGAGCTGCTGCTTCAGGTTAATTTGGAATAGCGCGGAGATGCCTGCGTGACCTGCTTAGAGCTATTCCGCTCCTCTTATCCCAGCCTGGAGGCTTTGATGCTTCCTGTTCTCCAGTGCAAACGGTGCCACTGCTTTCCAAGTCAGGAGGTTACGCCGCAGTTTCCCTCCAAACCTGCCTGTGAGTCAGTTTGCTGGGTAATTAGAGACACGTGTTGATATGGCAGCCAGGATGTAATCATGGCTCTGCGCGAGATCCGTGGAAATCAGTTCTTCTCAGGAATTGTGTGAGTCATGGAGGTAAACACTGCTTTACCTTCGTCATGGAAAACAGAATGGATTTGCCTAAATGGAGCCAAAAATGAGACTGTATGTGAGAGGAACCATTGGGGTTAAGCTCTGTCATGCAGAGCTGTGCCAGCACCCAGGGCCTCTCGCTTTCCCGTGAAGAACGGTGACTGATTAGTGCTCCTCAGGGATGTCTAAAGCATTTCTAAGGAATCCTCCTCTTTCCTGCAGGCTGGAAGTCCAGGCAGATGTCCAGAAGGAGATTTTCCCCAAAGACTCGGTCAGTTTGGGGGCGATCAGTGACAACGCCAGCACTCGAGCCATGGCTGGTTCCATCATCAGCTCCTACAACCCCCAGGACAGGTAGGAGGACATGGAATGGTGAGAAGAGCATTGGTAGTGGGTGTCCTGGAAAAATCTGTGCTCTGTGAGCGCTGCTGTGGGCGGTGGGATGACTGTGGTTGCACCAGGCTGCTCTTCTGCCTCCTGGCAAGTGGATCAGTCCTTTTGCTGGCACAGGAGGAGGACTGGGGACAATTTGGGAGCAGCCTCTGTGTGTGGTGTGGAGCCTGAGGAGGGGATCTGCATCCCAGCACCCTCAAGGTCTGTTCCTGGCAGCTCCTGGGGACTCTGGAGCTTTCCCAGCTCAGCTCCTGGCTCAGATCTTGGCTGCTGTGGGGAGAACTCAAGAGCAGCGAGTGTTGTTGTTCCTCTCATGCCAAGGGGTGATGAGCAGCTTCTGGCTCATGTTTGGGAAGTGTGATCCTCCCAGTTCAGTTGGTGCAGTGCCCAGCGGTGCCCGGTTGAACCCAGTAACCGTTCCCAGTAATGCCAGGGTGCTTGTTCCTGCAGGGAGTGCAATAACATGGAGATCCAGGTGGACATCGAAGCCAAACCCAGTCACTACCAGCTGGCCAGCGGCAGCAGCACAGAGGACTCTCTGCATGTCCACACCCAAATGGCAGAGAATGAGGAAGAGGAGGAGGAGGAGGAGGAGGAGGAGGAAGAGGACGGTGAGCAGGAGCAGACGTGCAAACACCAAAGCTGTGAGCAAAAGGACTGCATTGCCAGCCAGACCTGGGACATCACCCTGGCCCAGCCCGAGAGCATACGGAGCGACCTGGAGAGCTCCGACAGCCAGTCGGACGACGTGCCGGACATTACCTCGGACGAGTGCGACTCCCCCCACTCTCAGACTGCAGCAGGCTGCCCACAGACCCCCAAAGCTAGAGGTGCCGAGAGCCCAAGTGCCCACCTGAGCCACTGTGCCCAAGCCGAGGGCTGCCGGCTGGATGAAATGGTCCAACTGGAGTGCATCGAGGCCAGAGTGTGACGTGTCCTCCTGCTGGCAGCACACCCGCTGTCACTGCGTCTCTTGGGCCGGGCTTGTGTCCCTGTTGGCTCCTGTTTGCCATTCTCCAGCTGGTTCCCCAGCCTCGCCTCGGGAAGTCGCTGTTTCTTACGTGACATAAAAAGGAAAGGAAAGGAGAAAAAAAAAAAAAAAAAGAAATCCCCTGCCGTCTTTTTGTTTTAATTTATTGGTTCAAAGTCTGTGAGGTGTGTAAGAGTGTAAATATGTACGTGTGTCTGTATGTCTGCAACCATCCTAAGGGACTCTTGGAATAAATAAAGACTCTGGTTGTCATTGGACTTGTGTCCATCTCATCCTTTCCAAAGCTACGGGGAAATCCTCCAGCTGCCTTTGCCTTTGGCTCAGGCGTTTGTGAACGTTATTCCCAAAGGCTTGGGAAGAGGAGGATTCTCTCTTCTCCCTCTCCATGTGCAGCAGGGCTGGGTACAGGTTAAAGGAGGGGAAGGATGGGGACTAAAGCCAAATTCCCAGCACAACTGGGTGTATCAGAGCTGAGAAGGCTGAGAGTGATGGCTCAGGTGGGATATTGGGGATAATGTTTTTGACTCTCTGCCTAGACCAGGCTCTTCCCCAGACTGCTCCCAGGAACCAGGGTTGTCCCTGTAATTAAGCTGTCGGTGCCTTCTGTCTGCAACAAGCTTTGCAGAGAGATCAGTGAGGGTCTCCCACCAGCGAGGGAGGGTCCCCACAGCCCCCCCCAGTGTAAGCAGAGTGCTCTTCCTGCAGCCACCTCAGCAAGCCCTTGTCCCCATCCCTCTCCCCGTCTCCTGCTGTCAGTAACTTCCCTGGAAGCTTCATGAGGGCGATGGCCACCAGACTGGTTCCTCTGAGTCACCCCCTGGGAAGTCACCACCTGCCCTGACCCCGCTGCTTTGCCCTTCCTCTGCAGGTACCTGGCAGTGCTGGCCTGTGCCCCGTGGTCTGGCAGTGTCCCAGCCTGAGGGGCTGCCTCTTCCCAGACCCTCAGCCCCTGGCCTTGGACCTGCCTGGCTGGATCCCAGCCTGCTGTCGTTGCTGTAGGGTGGAATAACCTAAGCGTGCTGGGGAGGGGGGAATGGATGGGGAAGGGGATGAGGCAGAGTGACAGGGTGTATTGGCACAGCATGGCATGGTGTATTGGCATGGCACAGCATGTCACAGCACGGCCGCTGGCTCGGCAGCAAGGGGAGTGCAGGGGTGGGACATGCAGGTGAAGGTGGAGTTTATCCCTTTGTTCACCAGGGAGCTGGTCTGACAGGAATTGGAGCAGCAGTGGGGTGCAGCAGGTGAGTGGCTCCGGTTGCCTGGTCCTGCCCAGTCCCAGCCCTGGTCCTGATCAGACGCATTTGGACCCCAATGGACCCGTCTGCCCAGGGGCTGAGAGTGGGCCAGGCCACTTGGGCATCGAGGGGCTCTGGTGGCCTGATCCTGGCCTGGTGAAGATGTGCCAAGGAGGTGAGTCTGGCTCTGGTGTGGTGATCCTGACAGGGGAAACTGAGGCAGGGAGGAAGGGAGGGCAGCTGAGGGGTCAGGGATGGAGCTGGGCTGAGCACCAGCTGATGGTGGGTGTGTGAGCAGAGCAGCCTCAGGGGGGGTTCCAAGTGAGGAACAACCCCACGGTTACTCCTCAAAGTACCGGGTGCCAGAACCCAGCACTGCAGCTGCCACTCAGGGACAGCTGCTCTCCCAGAGCTTCTTTGTCGCTCCAGGGAGCCCCAGCCCTTCTCAACCCCACCAGGGACCTCTGTCCCCAATGGCTGCTGGCCCCACACCACCTCCCCGGTCCCAGGAGAGCCGGCTGGAGCAGTGGTTTGCATACCTGGGCTACCAGTGGCTTCCACCACATCACCTCCTGCCTCATCCCCCCGCCAGCATGGACCACGTCCTCTGGGGCTGTCCCCAAACGCCCCATCCCTGTGCCGAGTGTGGTGCAAGGGCAGGAGGGACAACCCAGTGCTGGCCACCCCACACCCTCCTCTCCCCTCATCTCAGGACACCTCAATCCCGGCAGCCACCAGAAGGTGCTGATGAAAACGGGCCTCATCCTCCTCATCGTCGGGCACCTCAACTTCATCACGGGGGCCCTCGTCCACGGCACCGTCCTGCGGTTCGTGGTGAGCCCCCGGGACGCCGTGTCCCTGCAGTACATCACCGCCAACACCGCCTCCGTCATCGCCGCCCTGCTGGTACCCCGGGCAGCAGGGCTGGGGCACACGGGGTGGGTGAGGGTTGGGTGTGGCGTGGGTGCAGTTTGGGCAGGAGCTGGGATGCAGGAGGATCTGGGATGGATGTGCTGTGGATGCAGGGTGGGCAGGAACATAGGATGCAGGACGGATTGCTGTGTGTCCCCTTCCCTGCTCTGTGTCCCCTTCCCTGCTCTACACAAGCCTTTCCAGAGCAAAACCAGGGGATTAAACACCCAGGGGCTTGTTACTGGCGGAGGCTGGGGGAGGTGAAGCACTGCCCCCACGATGCCAAAAAAGCCAGTTGAGCTGTCGGGGACAACGTCAGCAGGGAAAGGGGACTGATGTCGCTGGGGCTTCTCTGACCTCCCTGTGCTTCCTCACAGACCATCTCCTGTGGCATTGCTGCCCTCATGCTGTCCCACTACCTCGCCCCCTCCGCCCTTGTAAGCACCCCTGGCCCCCCACCCCTCACCCAGCCCCCAGCAGGCTGCAACCCTCCCATGGAGTGGGCACGGCCACCACATCCCCTCACTCAGAGGCTGTCCCCGTGGAGGGGCACGTGGGCAGTTGGCCGTGCACGGCCCTGCCTCGCCCTGCTGCCTCTTCTCTCCCTCCTGCAGAAATGGGCACTTCTCGCCCTGAGCGCCTGCAGCAGCCTGGCCTGCCTGGCCTGCCTGCTGGGGCTGCTTGTTGCCATCGGGCTGACCCTGGGCAACCAGGGCCAGGCACTGCTGGCCCCTTGTGCCGTCGCCAACATCGCCCTTGCCCCGGTCTCCCGTGAGTGCCCCTTTGATCCCACGCGTGTCTATGTGAGTGCCCAGCGGGTTTTGGATGGGGGTGCACAGGGAATGGGGAGGATATGCAGGGATCTGATGCCCCATGTCCCCCAGAGCTCCACACTGTCCCTCTGGGCCGTGTCCCTCGTGCTGGAGTCGATGGAGATCATCTTTGGCATCCGCTGCCTCCTGCTCGCCCTGGAGCTCCTCCACCTGGGCTGCTGCTGCCGCGGGACACACCGGAGGAAGGTGACTCCTGGTTCCTGGGCTCAGCACCAGCCTGCTCCCATGCAGGGCTGGGATGGGCCTGGCTGGGCTCAGGGGCTCCAGGATGAGGGTAAGACTGACTGATCCAACACCCTTATCCCACTGGTCTCGTGCTCATCATCCTCTCTGGCTTGCAGGTCTCCTTGCAGGCAGCTCCTGAAGAGAACCCTGACCCCGGGCAGTGCCTGGGCTTGCTGAGGCTGGACAGCATGGAATGTGCCCAGCTCTGAGCGGGGCCTGAGAGATGACCCTGTGGATGTGTCCTGGCCATCCCAGCACCCACACAGCCCCACGACAGGACTTGGCTTTCTCCCAGCCCGGCTATTGGATGGACACATCCCCTGGACGCCGCCAGCCAGGACACATGAGCCCATCCCCGTGGCCTTGGGTCACCTGGAGCTTCAGCAGAGGGGGCAATTGGGCTGGATCCAGACCCTGCAAGGAAGAACTTTCCCCTGGGGGTCGAAGGCCCCTTTCCCACCACGGACTGCACTGACACAAACTTTATTCTGCAGGTATTAAAAGACCAGAAGCGCATCCCCCCTGCTCGGCTCCCACCCCTGCGCCGGCCGTGGGGAAGGGGCTGGCCCAGCCCACGCCCGTGGCAGTGTGTGCATGCAGAGGGGGTGTGAGGGGAGTGGTCCCCAAGCCACCAGAACTTTGTCCCCTGGGCCGTGTCCCAGCACCTGACAGAGATGCACCGGTGGCTTCACCGCCAGCTTTTCCTGCCGGCCTGGGCTGTCCCCCTGCTCCGACCCCCCGCCGTTTGAGGGGACCATCCTTGCTCGGGGCAGACCCTGCCTCCATCCTTCCCCCCAGCACAGGAGGGGACCGTCCCCCTGTGCTCCCCCTCGCCACAGCCTCGGCCGGGCTCCAGCTCCATCCCAAAGGGGGCTGTGAGGGCACAGGGTGGGGACCGTGGGGGGCCGGGCAAGGGACGGTGGCAGTGGCCGGCTGCAGGGTCGGGGGTGCCGCGGGGGGCCGCGGGGGGGCTGCGGGGGGTCCGTGGGGCTCAGAACTGCATGGCACCGCTGGGGTCACACTGCAGCAGGCGCACGATGGACGGGTCGCTCTTGGCACCTGTGATGAACTCCTCCAGCGAGAGCTTCCCTGCGGGGAGGGGACACGGCTCAGCCTGGCGGCCACCACCCAGGAACAGAGAGAGCTGTCGGCACATCCCACGGACACCCACCCACCCGGGATGAGCACCCCGGGGTGCCCAGCACCCTGAGCCCCTCCGGCTGCCCTGGCCACACCGGCGGACATGAGCCATTTAATCAGCGTGCGTGCGGCTCCTTCTAAGACCCCCCCGGATTTATCCATGAGACCTTTCCGTAATCCCCTCCATCTCCTCTCATTTACCATCGTTATTAGTATCCATCTGTCGGAAGATTTTTTCCGTTCTTTTCTCCGGGGTCGATTCGTCTTCAGGCATGTTCATCACGGAGGAGACCATTTTGTAGATGGCCTGGGAGAGGGAGATGGGGAGGAGGGTGGGTGCAGGGACCTGGCGTTGCCCACCTGAGACAGGGACAGCTCTGGGCTTCACTGCCCTGGGAATGGTGATGTCATTTTACACCTTTCCCATGGGATCAGGCTGTGGGGGGGTTTCAACTCCCAGCTCAGCCAGAGCTGGAGCTGCTCCTGCAGGGAGGAGATGCCACTGATGCTCATGCCACGGGATTGGGGTTAAGGCAAGGAGAGCATCTCCTGTCCCTTTGCCAACACCACCAGGTGTGCTTGGGGACAGCTGCCATGCACCCAGCCCTCCCTGGAAGCATGGGAAGAGTCCTGGGAAGGGGTAACAAAGGGATGCCCCCAGGGCAGGGAAGGAGCTCTGGGTTAGACTGATCCTTGCAGCCACAGCTGCAGACAGCAACAGGCTCCATCCCAGGCACTGCCAAGCCCTGTACCCCCAAGGGGGGTACCACAGGGTGCACGTCCCCATCCTGGGGAGGGGACAGCCACCGTGACACCGGGGTGACACCCAGGACCACGCAGGAGGAGCCGCGGCGGGGCGGGGGAGCCCGGTACCTGCACGATCTCCAGCATCTCCTCCCGGCTGATGTAGCCGTTGCCGTCCAGGTCGTACATGCTGAAGGCCCACATGAGCTTCTGCTCCAGCTTCCCGCGGGAGGTGACGCTCAGGGCGATGATGAACTCTCGGAAGTCGATGGTGCCGTCGCCGTTGGTGTCGAAGGTGCGGAAGACGTGCTCGGCGAACTTGGAGGCGTCGCCGTAGGGGAAGAAGTTGGCGTAGATCTTCTTGAACTCCTCCACGTTGAGGATGCCCGAGGGACAGTCCTTCAGGAAACCCTTGTACCAGCCCTGCAGCTCCAGGTCGGAGAACTCGGTGTTTTCCCGCAGGTCCTGGAGCATCTCCGGGCGCAGTTTGCTGTTCTGCTTCCCCATCCCGCTGGGACCCGCCGGCCGCCCCGGGGGGACGAGCGCTGGAGTGGGGCAGGTGCCTGGCCCGGCTCGGGGTTCCCTCTGTGCTACAGGAGGGGAGAGGGACGGGGCAGTGCTCCCTGGCAGCCCCCGGACACCCGGGAGGACGCCGGTGCTTCCCCCTCCATCCCCGCCGGCCGCTCTGAGCCGTCGGGGGCGGCCCCGGGGACCACCCAGCGCTGGGCAGCGCCAGCCCCCTCCCGTTTGCGTAATAAGCCCTTACAGCTCATTTGCATAATATATAGGTGATATATAGGTGGGATCAGGAGGGCAGAGCAGCCCGGAGGAGGGGAAGGGGCCGGATTCGGCCCCGGCAGAGCGTTGCCCGTGGCTCTGGGTCCAGCCCAGCTTTGGGGCTGGCCGGATCTGGGTCAGATCCCTCGGAGGAGGGTTATTTTCAGCTCCTCCGCTGTCTCTGTTAATATTTGATGCCTCTGGCGGGCACTGGGGCCCCAGGAAGGGCTGGGGGTGGCAGGTCCCTGCTCGGGGCTCCCTCCCCACCTCAGGGTGCCCACAGCCCTGGGGGGACCCAGTGCACCCCATCCCGCCAGGATCACCCCCGAGGAGCACAGAGGGGCCCAAAGAGGGCAGGGTGGGTGTCCAGCACCTGGCCACGCACCACAGGTCCCCACCCCGGGGGCTCTGGGAGGACCTTGACCCACTACCAGTACCCAAGGCTGTGTTGTGACCCCTCTGTGGGAGAGAAGGGGCTCAGGGGCTTCATGGATGCAGAGGGGGCTTCAGTGCCTGGAGCACCTGCTACCTTATTCAAAGTGGGGAGAGATCCCAGCACCTCCAAACCCCCCATTCCTCTGGACCACCGAGCAAACAGGACTCCCCAAGGGGAACAGCCCAGCAGGGTTGGACCCCCAGTTACAGGGGGCTGGGACCCCACAGTGTCTCCCCACCACCCCCCATCACTGCTCCATCCCCCCTCCAGCAGCCCGAGGGAGGATCTGAGTGCCCCCACCCCACTCAGGGGTCCCAGTTTTGTCCCTCCGGGGCTGGCACGACCCCCACCCCCGAGGGAAAGGGGGGTCTGTGACCCCTTCCCACTGCTCGGGGCAGCTCCCGCCTCTGGGAGGGGAACCCTTGGGGGGCTCAGCGCCCTGAGAAGGGTCTGCAAGGACCACTCCACAGCGGACACCTCCGGAAGGGTGGCTGAGCACCCCCAGGGAAGACTCTCCCGTAGCGTGGGGGGGCTACAGGGGGTTCTCCCCAAACCGGACACCCCGGAGAGAGGGGGGTTGCCAGGGACACACCCAAGGAAAGGTCCCCTCGGAGGAGGGGGGGTTACCAGGCACCCCCGAAAGGCGCGCTGGGGACCGAGGGGGACACAGGGCACCCCGAAAAGATGCGCTGGGGCGGGAGCGGCTCTGCAGCCGCCGGCGGGGAGGGACGTGCCCGGGGCTGGGTCCGCACCGGTGCCCCGGGTTCCCCGGCTCCCCAGTGCCCCCAGGACGTGTGTGCCTGTCCCCCCCCCGGGTTCTCCCCGTCCTCACCACCTCCTACCTGCCCGGAGAGCAGCCGCCGCCGCCGCCGCCGTGCGCCAACGCAGCCCGGGAGCGCCCGCCGGGAGCGCCCGCTGCAGTGCTGGGCGGCGGGGGGGCACCGGCACCGGGGGCACCGGCACCGGGGGCACCGGCACCGGGGGCACTGGCAGCGGGGGGCACTGGCACCGGGCGCACCGGCACCGGGGGGCATCGGAGGCACCGGCACCGGGGGGCATCGGAGGCACCGGCACCGGGTGCACCGGCGGCACCCGCAGCATCCCCTCCCCATTATCCCCCACCCCCCCCGGGACCCCACGCACACCCCCCCCCGAGGCACCGGCCCAAGGAAGGGAGCTCGGGGTGCAGCCCCTGGTCCCCCCAAGGCTGGTCTGGGGTGAAATGGGGGACCCCTGTTACACTGGTAAGGGCTGGGGGGCTTTGGGAACACGGGGAATGGGAACGCTGGGAGCACTGGGAGGTCTTGGGGCAACGGGAACATTGGGAAGGAACACTGGGAGCACTGAGAGCACTGGGTGAGCTGTAAGGTCTTCAGGCACTGGGAGCACTGGGAGCACTCAGAGCACTGGGGGCTCTGGCAGCTCTTCAGGCAGTGGGAGCACTGGGAGCACTGGGTGGACTGGCAGGCCTTGGTGCAATGGGAATACTGGGAGCACTGGGGCACACTGTGTCTCTGCTGGCCCAAAAAGGTGCCAAGCCAGGCGTTTTGGGGCTAGAAAGGGACATTTCGGTTGAGTGTCCCCAGGACTCGGGTGAGGGTATGAAATCCTCCCCAGTCACTCCAGAGGCTGAAGCAAAGAGGCTTTTGGCACCAGGAAAAGGCTCCAGTGGAGACAGATGCTCTCTATAAGGATGTGCCATTCCCAGCAGGTTTTCCTGTGTCCCTGCACCAGCTCCCTCCATTTTCAAAGCCTGGGATCACTCGACAATGCCGTGGGGAGCAGATGGCAGGGGCAGATGGGAGGAAGAGGCACTCTCCCTGGAATTACACAAACAAACACACATAAAGTGATTAAACTCATGGCCCCGCCACTGGGCTGGGGGAAACAGGGAAGGGGCTGGGGTGGCTTTTCCAGGGTGGGGAGCTGTGGGGAAGGACTCAGGATGGGGCTAATTCACCCCAAAATCTGCTGGGCACTGAGCAGGTGTGGCTGCCCCATCCTTGAAAGTGTCCAAGGCAGGTTGGACAGGGCTTGGAGCAACCTGGGCTAGTGGGAGGTGTCCCATGGCAGGGGGGTGGAACTTTAAGTGATGATTCCATGATCACTGAGGCTGAGGGGCTGCAGGTGCCCGTCAAGGAGGGAAAACCTGGCACCTCCAGGCCCAAAATGCCAACCTGAAGCAGGGCAGGAGACAGGGACCAGTCCTGATAAAGCATCCAAAATCCAGAGGTGTATTTCAGAACACCGGTGGGCAGTGCTTGACCAAACCACTGCCAGGTTGACAACAGGCCCAGCCCAGGCCCTGAGCACCACAGGGACCTCGACGTGCCACAGGAATGAGCAATTGCTACTAATAAAGGCAATATTGGTCTCTCATTGTGGTTTTTACCCCCTGTTTTGTGCCTCGTGGTGGTACCGCTGCCCTGCCTTTTGCTGGAGGACTCTGGAGGACCAGGGACCTGCACAGGCTCCTTCCTGCCTTTCACCTGCACCTTTGGGTGCTGAACCTTCTCCTGGGCACTGCCATCCCCCTGTCAGTTCCCTCCACACTGAAGATTCCATGATTCCATGATTCTGTTGCAGCAGCAGCTGGGCCTGTGCCCCAACCCACCCAAGGGGACGGTGGTTGTGCAAGGCTGGGAACCCTCCATGGGGTCCAGGTTCTCTTGCAGGACCAGCATCAAGCCCAAGGGGTGTTTTGGGAATGGCACTGGGCTGGAGACAAGGGAAATGGGAATGGGAAGCTGCTGCAGTGGTGCTTCCTCCCACTCTATGCCAGAAGGATGTTTTGAGAGGTGTGGGATGGGATGTGGGGCCTTGGGATGAGCAGAAAGGTGAGAAAAAGGGAGAAATTTGTTCCCTTAGGGAGACACCCCAGGGGGCTGGAGCTGGGCACCCCACACCCTGTGGTGCTGAGGGCAGGGGAAGAGTGGGGGCCCCCAAGGTGGGGGTGTCATCTCCCCTCCAATAATCCTCATATCTATTTTAATCCCCCTGGGCATGAGTGACAGAGGCCCAACTGACGCAGGCTGATTTGAAAGCATCCCATTTCCGACTCAAACCCGACCCTAAACCCACCTAATCCTCGTGCTGGAACGGATTGTGGGAGGCAGAGGGAGGGTAATGCGGGTGCGGGGGGCACAGGCAGGGACATCAAACACTGAGGGACTGCAGGGTCCCTGGGAATGGGGCCAAACAACCCCCAGCCCATCCTCCCTTGGCTCCCACACCCTCCACCCCAAAACCTTGGGGTTTTATGGCACACAGCCCCCTCCCATGCCGTGGGGCTGGGCACCACAGCTCGTGCTGCCAGGAATCAGCCGTGTCTTGGGAAGCAGGACCATCTCCTGGGGGTGGCAGGGCAGGGAGCAGGGCTGGCCCAGGGTGGCTCCTGCCGGCCCCAACCCTGTGGTGCTGCCAGGAGGACGCTGAAAGGGCCACAAGCACAGCTGGGACACCTTCCCAAAGCTGGCAGGGAGAGACGTGGGGTGCTGGCTGGGAGATTCCCCCTCCTCTTCCCTCTTCCTCCTTCTCCTTCTTCTCCTCCTCCTTCCCCTTCTCCTCCTCCTCCTCCTCCTCCTCGCAGGGATTTCTGTGGGAATTTCCTGCGTTGTCATAGCAGCCATGAAGCCCCTGAGGCTTCACTGCAGCAGAGCAGGTTGGGATGGGGCTGCAGGGGACACCTCAGGATGGACATCACTGTGTCCCTGCAGGCAGGGCAGCACGTTCTGGCCTTGTCATGGCCCTGGACATGGTCCCCAAGCTGATGGGGGTCGGTGGTGCCCAGGGTGCCCAGGGCTTGGTGATTTGGGGTCCAGCATCGGCCTCACCAGCCCCAAGTGCCCTCAGGAGCATCTTCCTGGGATCCCACAGAGCCAAGGGTGGCACAGGAGGAGCCCAGGCATGTCCTGTGAATGTGCCCTAAGGAGGTTTGATTCTAAACAGACCAACAGGCACCCTCCCTGCAGCCTGCTGGGGTACTGGGATGAACTGGGGGGGGAGAGGGCAAAGCCAGAGGGGTTCAGCCCCTCGTTGTACCAGGGTGTCCCTGATACCCCACAGCCCCCTCCCTGTGGGCCCACACTGACCCCAGGACTTGTCCCTGTCCCCACACTGTGCATGCCCCCAGGGAGGGCACAGGGAAGGTAAGAGGAGCAGGGCACGGGGCAGGGGCTGCGGGAAGAGCCGAGGATTAAAAGCAAACGACCAGATAATGAGGATCTTTGGTAAAAAGCCCATTTGTATAATTTAAATCTCTAATAGGCTTCCTGGAATACAAAGCCCTTTGTGATGCCCGATCTCATCTGGATCAGGAGCCACTCTCTCTCTCGCTAAATCTTGCCTGAGCACGGTGGGGATGGGGGGAGGTTTCATAACGTTTCATAACGGGGTGGCTCCATCCCCGTGTCCCCGCGGCCCCAAATCCCCTCGTCCCCACGTGCCGCGCCCGGGGTGCTGCCCTGCAGCACGTACAGCTCACCTCGCCCGGGCAGCCAAGGTCGGGGCCCCTGGGGACGTGTGTCCTGGTCCCCCTGGGGCGTTGGCACCTGGACACTGTGCTCGGCAGCGCCGGCACACAGGGCTGGGGTGTGTTTGGGGGCAGTTTGGCCACAGGCGTGTCCCCAGCTCCAGAAATGCCTGTGGGAGGGGCGGTGTTGGGGTGCTGGGGGCATCGTGGTGCCCAGTTTTCTTTGCCACCTCCCCTGGCAGCAGTTGTGGAAGTGCAAGACCTCAAAGGGTTTCCCCGCCATGGAGGCAGTTTGTCACCGTGCCCAGAGGGTCACAGAGTTTGTCACCTGCCCGAGCCAGGGACAGCCCACGGCCGGGCTCTGTCCCAGTTCATCCCTCCTGGGGGGGTCACGGTGCTCCCCGGGCCGTGCTGGGGACAGCCCATGGTTGGGCTCTGCCCCAGTTCATCCTGCCCAGCAGTTTGGGACCCCAGCTGGACCCCCTCCTGCTGGGGGGGTCAGGCCATGCCCAGGGCTGGCTGGGGGCTGTGGCTCATCCCTGCTGTGCCCCAAAACGGGGAGGGAGGGACATGGAGGTGATGCCACGGTCCCAGGGAAGTCACGGCCCCGCTGATTCAGGAATGGGTGAGAATGGGGGGGTCTGTCACTGGGGCAGGGGGGAGGGCACCCAGAGGGGGTCTGGACCCAGCCTTGGCCTTTGTCCCCCTGCCCTCTTCAAGGAACAGAGGGGAAAAACGCCATCACCACTGCCATCAGTGCCACCAGTGCCACCATCATCACCAGTGCCACCACTGCTCTCGGTGCTCTCAGTGTCACCAGTGCCACCGCCGTCACCGCCGTCACCGCTGCCACCAGTGCCACGGCCACGCGCGAGCCCGGGGCTCCCTCTCGTGGCCTCTCGCCCCATCTCACGGGGTGACCGAGGACCCTCGGGGACGCGGAGGGGGGGCAGCGGCAGCCGGGGCAGCGGTTTCGGGGTGGCCTTGGTCGGAGGATTCCGAACCGGGGGCCTTCGAATCGGGGGACTCCAAGCTGGGGGACCTCGGTCCCCTCGTGTCCATCCCGCCCCCCGGGGCAGGACCCCGCTCGGAGCCGGGGTGCGGGTCCCCTCCTGGGGGGCACGGGTGGGATGTTGGGGGGTCCCGGCCGAGCCCCCCGCCTCACCCGGCGCTGCGCGGGGCCGGACCCGCCTCGGTGACGGCAGGTGGCAGCAGCGGCTTTCGGCAGCGCCGAAATGCGGGGACGGGGACCCGCACCCCCTGCACCCCCCGCACCCCCTGCGCACCCCCCGTACCCCTTGCACCCACCGCACCCTGCACCCACCGCACCCCCTGCGCACCCCGCACACCCTGTGCCCTCTTCACCCCATATTTCCCACATCCCCCGCAGAACCCGCAGCCCCTGAACCGTGCCAGCTTGGCACTCTACATGCCCTATACCTGCCCCTTGCACACTTCGCAGTACCCCCCGCACCTCACATCACCCTCAGCACCCTGCCAGAATGGCACTCAGCACCTCCTGCACCCTACTCAGTACCTCCTGCACCCCCTGGCAGCCCCCCATGCAGGGCCCCCCACCCAGCACCCTTTGCCTCTGTCCCCCAGCCCTCCCCATGGCCCCGATGCCTTTATGGCCCCCCCAACCTGCAGAGTCCCCCCAGAGCAGTGTCCCCCCAACATGCAGAGTCCCCTCATGGGTGTCCAAATCCAGACAGGAGCCCCCAGGGGCTGGGGGGGGAACACAACCCAATGGGTGTCCACACGGGTGATGTTCTGTGGGTGGGCTCTGTGATGGGGTGCAGGGAACCTTCACCCCAAGAGTTTGGGGTGCCACAGGGAGGTGCAGGTGATGCTGGGGGTGGGGGGCACCGAGCTGCTCCTGGGGCACAGCTACAGCTCTGGGGGCCAGGGGCTTCTGGGGAGCAGAAGCATAGGGTCCCCCAGATCTGCCAACAGCACTCTGTCCCCACATCGTCCCCTGGGGACGCCAGGACTGGGACTGTCCCTTTTAGGGGGCATTTCTGCACACGCCCAATTCCCTCGTGGGCTGCACAGGAGGCCCCTGGCAATGGTCCTGCCCCACAGCACTGACTTAGGGACAGTTTTGGTGTCACAGGGCCGTGTCTCTGTGCTCAGCTCCTGCCAGAGCCCAGCCCAGCATACGGAGGGTGGGATGGGACAGGAGGGGCTGGGCGTGAGGAGGGGACAGCTGGCGGCCTCCCAGGTGTCCGTCTGGTGTTGGGAGAGGGAAGAGAGGAGCGTCTGCGGAGCCTGAGTGCGTAATTAGAGCTGTGACTTAATTGGCAGACGGGGATGCGCGATGGGCTCGTGTGACTTGAATAGTGATGGGCTGGGGAGGGGGAGGAAGCTCCGCACTGCACAGAGCCCAGAGGGGACCAGGGGGGCCAGGACACCCCGAAAAGCCTTGCCCAGTGATGGGAAAGGGGAGGGGACAGGGAAAGGACCTGCACAGCACGGTCTGTTCCACGAGTCCAGGGGCAGCCCAGACCTGAGCCCTGGAGGGGATGTCAGTGCGATGGTGAGGTCCCAGGGCACCTGCTGAGCATGGCAGATGTCATGGGGCTGGAAAAGAGCAACGACTCCCCCTTTATTTGGAAAGGGGGAAAGGGAAAAACAAGGAATTGTGGTGTTGTCTCTGTTCAGCCTCTGGAAAAATACCAGGACACATCAAAAACCCTTCTGTGGGAGCCTGGGAGGCAGTGGGATGACAGAGACCAGTCCTCTCACAACCGCCAAGAGCAATGGGGCCAAAACACCAGCCTTCCCATGTGTTGGGCCCCTCACTGTTGGCATAGGATGGGGTCCAGCCAAGCTGGGAATTACTGGATTTGTGTGACAATTCCGTCCATCTCGCTGCTGGGGGATTTGGAGATCCCTGTGCAGAGACTCACTGCTGTTGGTACGGAGGCACATCCTGCTGAGACCTCAGCTTTGCATTTCTGGGGCCAGTTTGGCTGCACCTGCCTCAGAACTGGGGGCCTCTGGCTCTGCTCCAGGTGCTCAGTCCATGGAGGAAGCACCAGCAGGAGCCCAGATCCTGGCAGTGCCTCCTGCCCAACCTCGTGCTCTGGTGAGGGAAAGCCCAAGGGAAGCAGCAGCCTGGCCTGCAGCCACCCCTGCATGGCTGTGCCCAAATCCTGCTCCGTCGGCCGAGCTCACCCAGCCCAGCCACGTGTGGCTGGATTTGGGGTGGGCACCAAGCTCAGTGAGGGGCTGAGCCTCCCCCCTGCCAGCCTGGGGCTCCTGCTCCTCCCCTGCACCTTCTCCACTGCTGAAGTGATGAAATTTTAATCTGCTGCCAGGCAGGAGATGAAAGGGAGGCACCACAGGCGCTTTCCTGGGATGCAGCCGCTGCAGCCCCGGCACCGCGATGGGGAGCACGGACACAGACACTGTGCTGGGAATTGTCACCACCCAGGCTGAGGGAAGAGGGGTGGAATGGTGAGGGTTTGGCAGGACAGGGCTGTCTCCTGGCTCTGGTGGAGGGTTTTTTCTTGGGCAATGGGTGCCTGTCGCTTCTCTGGGAAGGAGCTTTGGTTGACAGGGAGACACTTGGAGCTCTGCAGGGTCTCCTCTACACGAGGGGACCTCTCAGCTTTGGGGTCTCAATGTGACCCCCAAGCACGACAGTGTCTGTGCATGGCCTGAGGGTCCCCAGCACTGCTGCAGGAGGGTGGGTGGTGGCAGAGGCTGCCAACACTGAGCCCCTCACACCTGATTCACTCCCCCCCTTCATCCAGCTGGATGGATGAGTGGAGAGAAACCATTGGTCCATAAACCAAACCACAGGGACCCCATTGATGCCACACCCCCAGGCAGGTGGGGACAGACAAGCAGTCAGTGATGCTGCCCAGACCCTCGGCACAGGCTCCAACATCCACCCCCTGCAGCACAGCCGGGTGCTCCCAGTCAGACCCATCCGTGCCTGCTGGAACCTGTTGTCCCTGCCCGGTGGCACCAACCCCGTGCCATCACAGCCAGCCCCTCACAGGAGCAGGACTCCTCACTGCTGGTGGGGCACGGCAGAGGGGTCGGAGCAGGGCCCCCCCAGCCGGTGTCCCATCATTTGGCAGTTGGGGTCACGGCTTCTATTCCCATCAATTAGCGACCGTTAATCAGAGGGTGTAGGTTGATTAACCTGGAGGCTAATTCCAGAGGCTCATCTCACCCTCTTATCACGGAATTCAGAGCCTGGCGACTCGCAGGTGACACCCCGGCGGTGACAGGTCCCCGCTGGTGGTCTCGGGTGGGAGTGGGACCCCATCTCCTCCCCGCGGTGTCCCGAGCAGCCCCCGGCAGGGCCGTGCCGGGACCTCGGCGGGGGCGGGAGGGGCGGGACGGGGAAACTGAGGCAGAGAGCGGGGCCGTGCCGGGCGGGGGGCCCGAGCCGCCCCCGTCCCACCGCCCCCGGGGCCGGGGGAGGGACCGGAGCGGGGCTGCCCGGCGCTGCAGCGGGCGGAGCCGGGGCTCGGCGGGGCCGCCTCCCGGTCGAGCCCAGCCGTTCCGTGCCGTGCCGTGCCGAACCGAGCCGAGCCGGGCGCTGCCGAGCCCCGCCGAGCCCCGCCGCACCGGGCGGCACCGGCGGCCCCGGCGGTACCGGCCCCGGCGCTCTCCGCGGTGCTGAACGGCTCCGCCGCGCCCGCAGGACGCGCCGCCGGCGGGGCTCGGCCCGGCACGGCCCGGAGCGGCTCGGCCCGGCCCCGAGCGGCCGCGGGGGATGGAGCCCTTCCTCGGCTGCACCGGCGCCGCGCTCCTGCTCTGCTTCAGCTACGCCGGTCTGCGCCCGGTGGAGGCAGGTACGGGCGGCCGGGCCCCCGGGAGCGGCTGCCGGGGGTGCGGGGAGAGGGGTTCGGTGCGGGGAGAACCCCCCCGGCCGGGGGAGCAGCGCGAGGGGACGGAGTTTGGGGTGGCCGGGACTTGGTCGGGATTTGGGTGCAGAAGAGGCGGCGGTTTCGGACGCGCAGCCCCGCGGCACCGGGCTCGGGGAGCGCCGGGCGCTCGCCCCCGCGGGGTCCCGGCGTGGGCGCTCCAGCCGGGCATCCCCGGGAAAGGCGGCTCGTGGGGATGTGCTGTGGGGACGGGGAGAGCGAGCCGAGCCCCTCGCCCAGCGCTGGGCACGGAGAGGCGAAAGCTCTTGGGCACCTGAGCAGCGGCACCGGTTCGTGCCACTGGGATGAACGGGAGCAGAGGGGGCAAAGCCAGACCTGCTCTGCCGATGCCGCGGCACGTCAGCTTCGGCAATCCCCCTGCCCGGCTCACCCCCGGCTGTCCGGGGCCCAGCTGGGAGCCCTGTGAGCTGGGGAAGCACCGCGGCCCCAGAGGAAACACCTCTCCGGGGGCACAGCACGTCCCAGCCACTGGAAACCAGGCCCCTCCGAGCTGAGCTGGGCAGTGGGGGATCTTCGGGGAAGGCAAAGGGCCCCATGAGCTGGACCTGATTTTGGAGCGACCAGGACATACTCAGGTCCTCTCCTCCCTGCGTCGGCCGGGCTGAGCCTTGACCCCAGCACCTTGTGTGGGTGTAAACTGGGCAGTGCTGGTGCTGCTCCCCAGCCCAGCCCAGCCGCCCTCCCCGGCTCTGTGCAGGCAGTCGAGGGCTGTCTCCTTCCCTGGCTGCAAGATGTTGGTGGAACAGCTGCTTTGATTTGCAAACCGCTGATTGCCAGGATATCTTGCATTCCAGGAGGCTGGGGGTGACTATTAGGGATGCAGGAGCTCCAGGGAGTGGAAATTCCTTTGGCCAAGTCAGCCCCGGGAGTTGCTGGAGTTACATCCAGCCTTGTCAGGGCTGCAGCAAACCACCCCCCCCCCCCCGAATTCCTTCGGCTCTGACATCCATCCTTGGCCTCTGAAGTTGCCGTTTCACAACTGACAGATCCGGGGAGATTAATGAAAACATTCCCGAGAGGAGGGAGCGATGAGGAAAACACCGCGGCACAATGGAGGCGCCTGCAATTGTGACAGCCCTCCCGATCTTCTGCAAACTAGGCCACTTCCCTGCTCTTCCTTATCCTTGAATCACCTCGGTCGGCAACTGGGAGTAAACATGGAGTTGTGCCCCTGCCCATAACCACCTCCTGCTCCTGCCTGTGCCCCAAAGTGTCCGTGCCACGTTTTGAGCCGGGCAGCTCCGTGGGCACGGAGAGCTGCCCTGTCTCATGGGCACAGCGCGTGCTGGGGAGGCAGGAGGCCCAGATATGGGCTCTGCTGGACCTGGGTGACCTTGGTGTTGGGCCACACACCCCTGCTGCCCCCTCTCTCTGCGTGTCTCCTTTGCCAAGGGTGGTGATGAGCTCTGCCCGTGCCCCGGCGAGGCAGCAGACTTGTCCTGTCCCTGTTTTTCAGAGAAGGAACAGTGGAATGAGGGTCTGGAGTGGTTTTCCCAAGGTCACACAGAGGTAGTGGCAGCACCACCACCAGCTCCGTGTCCCCAGCTCCACCTGACGATGTGGCCACCAGGCCACTGAGGCACACAAGCCAAGAGTCACTGGAAAAAGCCCATGGAGAAGAAATCATTCCCAGGAAGGGATGGAGGCTCAGGGGTCCTTTCCCTTTGGACCCAGAGCTTGTGCAAGTGGGTTTGAAACAGTTCCCATTGTGAAAGGTTAAAGCTGCTGTTCCCAGGAGGGAACTGGTGCAAATTCCCCCCTGGCAAAGCCATGGCAAAGGCGAGTGAGGGAGCAGCACCGAGCACAGGCCCTGCTTTGAGCAGGGGTTTGGCCAGACAGGACCATTTTTTGGCAAGGTGATGCCAAGGTGAACAAGAATTGGAAGCAGGACCAGGAGGAAAAAGTAGCTGAGAAATAACCTCCTTACCAACACTCTTTGACAGCCCTCAGCATCCCACCTGTGTGGGTGACCCCTCCAAGCCATTCCTGCTGCTCCCTGTTCCAGAGGGTCCCTGAGGAAACACTCGGGATGGTTGGCAAGTCAGAAACAGGATTTGATTTTGCCACAGCGTTGCTCTGCCAGCAGCTCCCTCCTCGTTAAGCTGAGTTTACAAAGAGGGGGGTGAGCTGGGCTGGGCTCAGAGCACTGCTGAGGGCTGTAAGAGCAGCAGGGAGATGATGGAAGACCCCAAAATAGGCCATGGCCCCTGCAACGTTTTAGGGCAAAGAGCATCTCTGCAAGGTGCTGGCCCGGAGAGCAGCTCAAGTCAGGTTTGTTTTTGTGAGATGGAGGGCAGAGGTGACACATTGCCCAGGTGGAGGTAAAACCTCCCCTGCCAGCACAGCTCCAGGCCCAGTTCAGCTCTCAAGACCTGGCCTGGCCTCCAGTTTGAGGAGCCCCTTAACAGCCCCCCCACCTCCACTGCCCAAAAAGGGGCCAAACCCGCCTGGCTGGATTCTGGTCACTGCTCAGCTCCAAAGTGTGTCCTCACACCCCAAGCCACGCTCCAAAACAGCCACCTCCTCCTCTGCTGAGGTGAGTGTCCATCCTCACCCCCTCCCCAGGCAGCCCCCCGGCCTCAGGGGGGAAGGAGAGCAAAGCAAAGCTGACAACCAGACTCCAGGTGCTGATTCCTGCCCTGGATGTGCTCACCCTTCCCCCTGAGCCCAGGGAGCTGGGCTCACCCGTGGGGTGGCAGGTTCAGACCGAGCCACAAGCTCAGCACACACGGGAGGGAGAGCAGTGATCGCTCTGAGAGCTCCCTGGGAATAACAAACCAACCCATTCCAGCCCCTTCCCTCCATCCCGGAGGCCACGGAGGTTCCTGGCCAGCTCGGGGGAGGCGTAAGCACTTTATTGATTTCTGCATTCCCTGTGGGAGAGGTTTAATTGGAGTGGGGAGGTTTCCAACCTCCGTGTCAGCCTCTCAGCAGGGATGCTGCTGCGCACGAGGCAGCCAAGGTTGTGCCATCCTCTTCCAAACGCTGTCTCCTGCTGGGAATATACCCATGGAAAAGGGACATCCTGCCCAGAGAGATGTGCTTGCAGGCATTAACCGTGCACAGGGTCCTCCACGGAGTATCATCCATGTGCTGGTACTGGACACGGCCTCGTCCCTCGGAAATTTATTGCTAAATAAACCCCTCTTGGTTTATAAAGTGCCCAGAGGCCGAATTAAGGCCTGAATCGAGTATAATTCGGTTAAAAGCAGAAATGTGTTGAGCAATGAAGCTGCAAATCTTTTCGTGTGCAGTAAAAAGTGGGATACAAGAGCAGAGCTGGGCTGGGAGCAGCCAACAAACTCCTGGGAGAGGTCTGGCACCAGCATTCAGCGCTGTCTGGGAAAATCCCGGGCTTGTTCAGCCCCTCTGCCTCTGATTTCTCTGATATTACAGAGGGGTGGGCTTAGAGGAGCTAGAAAAGCCCGTGGCACCCAGTTCTCCACAGACATTCAGGTCCCAGGTAAACCATGCCATGACGGCAATGACTCTGCTGTGGGTTTGCAGCATTAGAACCCAAAGGGATTGAAGGGACCTGAGTGGATCCTGCCTGGCTTTGGGACTCAGGGACCCCAAGGTTTGGCAGTGTGGGACTCTCCAAAGCAGAAGCACCCCTTCCTTCTGCCCTGAGGGATTCCCAGCAGCCAGGCTGGACACAGAGAGCATCTCCATGCTCTGTGAAAAGGCTCCATCCTCCCTGACAGCATTTCCACCCTCAAGTTTGGGCACCTGCTCGCTGGGAATCAGCAGCAGAGCCGAGGGGTGGGCGGGAGGGGGCTGGCCTATTAATATCCCGTTTTTGCAGGGAAGTGGGCGGTCAGCGGGAAATAATTGCCTCTTTCCCAGCCCAAAGAACCACCAGTTGGTCTTTCTGCTCTTTGAAATTGCCAGAGCTCAGCAAAGAGCCCCGCTTCCCACGGGGCCGGGAGCGGGATGATCCCTGCTCCCTCGCACTCCCCTGGGGCTCCCCTCATTAAAACCCTCGGGAACGCTGAGCAACGTGCCAGCCCTTCCTACACACCCCATAAAGCCGGCAAGCAATTATATCCACTGATGGGATCCATGCTGGGAGAGCTCAGAGAGGCTCAGAGAGGCAGCAAAAGCAGGTCTGCGTGAATCCACATGCCTGAGAACATCACATGGATCTCACGGATGCTCCTTCCCCTTGCAGGTCGTGTCCTTCCATCTCCTGCATCTGCGGGCTGCAGGGATAAAGAGCTGCTGGGATTTAAGGCTGGCATTCGCTGCTTCCTGCAGGAAAGGGCAGCTGGCAGGTGGATGGCATGGAAGGAGCTGCTTCAGAGCCTCGGCAGGCACTCGGCTCACTGGACCATGTCCCTGGGGCTCTGAGGCTCTGAGCCCTTCCCTGCAGGAAAGGAGCTGTCTGGGACAGGAGCTAATGGAATTGGGAAATGCTGGGAGCACAGCATAGCCTCAGGCATGTGGGAAGCAATTCCAGGCACCTCCAAGTGGTTGGAGTTTCCAGGACAGCTGAATTCAGAGGGAGGTTTTTGGGGCCAGGCTGGGCCCCTTGGCTGGGGAGATAAATCCAGGAATACACTTTAATTCCAAACCTATAACCCAACCACAGGACTTGGCCAGCCTGAGGTGACCTCCAAGGCTGTGATATTTCCATAGATTCCTCCTTTCCTTCAGTGATGCCTTTGTGACCCAGGAACCCCCCTGATCCTACAGGTGCCAGGCAAGACACCCCAGGGTTTGGACACCCCCTCTTCTCACTCCATCACCCCCCGATCAACATCCCCCCCTTCCCAGGTGACAGCAGCAGTGGGATGGAGACAAACCTTCCCCCTGCTCTTTCTCCCACCCATCCCACCCTATTTACAGCTCCAGTGGTGGAGCCAACACACGGAGCAGTGGTTGGTCTCCTCTTCCTCTTCCCACACAGTGGCCGCTGTGCCGATAACAAAGCCAAGGAGGAGCCAACCCAGGGCTCTAAAGTGTGGAGGGGGTTTCTCTCTCTCAAATCAAAGTCCACTAATAACGAGGAAAACATTTAATGGGAGGCTGGAAGGGGTTTCTCAGGATCCAGAGGGGATTAGGGATGATCTCCAGGGCTCATGTCTTCCTGCTGCGCAGCGGCGGCGCCGACCTGCACCTGCCAGAAGGGTTCCGGGTGAAGAGGGAGGCAGAGCTGGGACACCCAGCCCTGGGGGACCTGAGATTGTGGATTCTGTGGGAAGGAAAGGAGACATGACTTTAGAATCCCCGACTTTGAAGCTGCTGCTTGTGTTTAAGAGCCTTGATTCGGTCTTATACCATCAAGGCTTCCCCTTGCGGGGGGGAGAGGGGGGCCCAGTTTCTGCTGATGTGAGAAGGGGAGTATCTTTCCATCCAAATTCGGCCAAACAGATCCTCTGCCAGTTTGCAGAGTGGGATTTGTTCCAGCAGCATCACAGCTCCTGCTCTGGGATGAAGCTAAACTGCTAAACAGGAATATTGCACCACACGGGTCCCTCAAGGACCAGACAGGGAATGTGCTGCCCTCAGAGATCCTGGAGTAAACAGGCAGAGAAAGGCTTGATCCACAACATATTCCCTGCTATCCCTGCAGCCATCCCACCCTCTGTGCCCACTCCCAGAACACCAGCACCTTCCCTGGCTGCCACAGGCACAGAAGCAAAGTTTCCAGGAGTTGCACATGACTCCAGGAGGAAGCAAAGGTTTGGATGTGGCCCTGCTAGAGCTGCTGACCCCCTGCAGCCAGCTGGGAAGCAGGACTTACACCTTCTCCACCTGATCTCAGCCAGGCTGGCACTACAGAGAGCTGCAATGGGCCCAGGGAGCCAAAAGTCACGTGGAATATCTTGGAACAGTGTTTGGATTTTAGGAAGTCATGATCTCATTGTGCATCTCCCGGGAGCGGCCAGAAAAGCATCCTCATGGGTGAAAATTTTGCTTCCAAATTATTCACTCAGCTCTGGGAGCAGGAAACTCATTCCTCCTGGGTTTGTATTTCTGTCAAATGCTGTATAATTCTCTTTTCTTAGTGCTTTTATGCTGGTTTGACACCACTGATTTATGTGTAGCTACTCCTAATCTGTGGTAGTGCAAGGGAAGGCTGTCCTAGATTCCCAGATTTTAGAGCTGCTGACTTCAACTAGTTTGCCTCTCTCTCAGGTATTGCTTCAAGGGGGGGTTCTAGAATGTTCTTGACCACCCACATCAGATGATTTCTCCCCCACCTCCATTCAGATTCCGGCTTTGCAGGCTTTGAGCTCTGGGTTGCAGCTTTGCCAAGTGTTCCCTCCTGCCTCCACCTTCTCCCACCACTTCCCAGAGGGTTCTTTGCTCTTCCCCAGCTCTTTAAGGTCTTCCCAACTCCCCCACATTTTATGTCATCAGGAAACTTGGACACTTTTTATGCTGTGCCTCCCTCAAGGTCACAAATTTCAAAGGGGACTCAGGTACCAAGCGCAGAGTGCTGCGTGTTCCCTTTTCCCAGCTTTTTCCCTGATCTCTGCTCTCTGTTCCTGTGGGGTTAATTAATCTTTTCCAAGGCCTCCTCAACTTAAGCTGAGTGGTAGCTCCTGAAAAAAAAAACCCACCAAAATTTAGCTCCTAAAAATACCCAGGGAAGACAACCACGCCGGGATTCAACGGTGCAGAAGTGC